>NW_026775571.1:87612747-88212747 GCF_030987335.1 Cornus florida | reverse complement strand
GATGATTTTAAAACTCTGTTCAACGACAAATACTTTCCACAATAAGTGAAGGAGAAGAAGGCAGCAGAGTTCATGCAGCTGGAACAGAATAATGATATGTCAGTCAGTGAGTATGAGAGGAAGTTTCCAGAGTGATCCCGATTCGCTCCTCACATTGTTGCGAATGAGTTACATAAGGTTAGAAAGTTTGAGCAAGGATTGGTCTCTTATGTGAAGAAGTTTGTGGTGGGTCATCGTTTTGACACTTATGTTAAAGTGGTGGAATGTGCCATGGCAGTAGAGGAGAATAATAGCATTACCTTCCAGAAACAGAAGGAGCGTAAGGCAGAACAGAAAAGTAAGGGGGTTAGCAGTTCTCAACAGAATCAGAGCAGCTCTCAACAGCAGCAGACTCAGAGAAACTGGCAGGGTCAGTCTTGGCAAAGAGGTAGACAAGATTGGCGAGCAGGGAAACGACAGAGAGTTGGTGAAGGTGAGCAATCCACAGTTTTAGTACTAGCCACACCTCATGATGCACAGCCATATCAGTTCAGCGGGCATTGCTACAATTGTCGTGAGCAAGGACATTTGGCTCGTAATTGTCCCAAGCCTCACAAGAATAACCAGCAGAAAGGTCAAGCACCACAGCAGCAAAGAGGTGCAAGGGTTTATGCAGTTGTTCCAGATGGGAGACAGGATCGTGCACCACCAACAGTGGAAGGTACACTTACTATTTATGGCAGTATAGCTAGAGTACTATTTGATTCAGGTTCTTCATATTCTTTTATTGCACTATCATTTGTGGATACACTGGGATTAGAACTTGGACATATGAGTAATGCCTTATCTATTACAACTCCACTCGGGAGTGCGACGACACTAGAAAAAAAAAGTTGCGCTTACCCTGTTACAATTGGGGAGTTGGAGTATCCTATTGATTTGATAGTATTACATATGAGAGACTTTGATGCTATACTGGGTATGGATTGGTTGGCTAGATATCATGCTCAGTTGGACTGCCATGAGAGGATTATTGTATTTTCAGTTCTGGGACAGTTACCTTCTCGATATAAGTGTGGGGAGTTCGAGGGCACCATGACTATGGGATTTCTGGCCCACATCAAGGTGGTTGAGCAATGCGTGACAATAGAGTAGTTGCCTATAGTGTCAGAGTATACAGATGTGTTTCGGGATATTCTGGGTTTGCCTCCTAAGAGGGCAGTGGATTTCTGCATCGACCTCACTCCTGGTATTTCACCTATCTCTAGGGCACCCTACAGAATGGCACCAGTTGAATTGAGTGAGTTAAAGAAGCAGACTCAAGAGTTACAAGATCGGGGGTTTATTCGACCTAGCACATCACCTTGGGAAGCACCTGTTTTATTTGTCAAGGTCACTCTGCTTATGTGTTGACTACCGTGCGCTGAATAAGATCACTATTAAGAATAAGTACCCATTGCCCCGTATTAATGATTTGTTTGATCAACTCAGAGGGGCGCAGTTATTCTCTAAGATTGACTTGAGGACTGGGAGCCATCAGCTGAGGATTAGGGAGGAGGATATTCCTAAGACTGCCTTCAGGACTCGTTATGGCCTCTATGAGTTCTTAGTCATGCCTTTTGGGTTGACTAACGCTCCAGCAACTTTTATGGATTTGATGAACAGAGTGTTTTGACCTTACTTGGATCAGTTTGTTATGGTATTTGTTGATGACATCCTGATATATTCCAAGACTAAGGAGGAGCATGAGAGATACTTGAGCATTACACTTCAGACTTTGCGTGAGCATTAGCTCCATGCTAAGTTTGAGAAGTGTAACTTTTGGCAGGAGTGGATTCAGTTTTTGGGGCATGTGATCTCTAAGGATGGAGTTTCAGTAGATTCTGCCAAGGTGGAGGCTGTGATGAGTTGGAAACGGCCTACTACTATCACTGAGATTCGTAGTTTCTTGGGACTGGCAGGATATTATAGGCGCTTCATTGAGGGTTTCTCCAAGATTGCTGCACCTTTGACCCGTTTGACTCGGAAGGATGTGAAGTTTGTTTGGGACTACCGCTGTGAGCAGGCATTGGAGGAGCTGGTGCTGATATAAGACGAGATTGACATCAGCACCAGTTCTTACCATTCCTGCTAATGGTGAGAGATTTGTGATCTACACAGATGCATCACATTAGGGTCTTGGCTGTGTTTTAATGCAAGATGATAAGGTGGTAGCGTATGCCTCTAGGCAGCTTAAGCCACATGAGCAAAATTACCCTACACATGACCTGGAATTGGCAGCAGTGGTTCTTGCATTAAAGGTGTGGAGGCATTACTTGTATGGCGAGGAATTTGAGTTATTCTCTGATCACAAGAGCCTCAAATACCTCTACACTTAGAAGGAGTTGAATATAAGGCAACAGAGGTGGATGGAGAAGATGAAGGATTTTGATATGACCCTTCAGTATCATCCTGGAAAGGCGAATGTGGTAGCAGATGCCTTGAGTCAGAAACCGAAAGGATTAGTTGCCTTTATAATGATTCAGGAGTGGATGATATTAGAGGCATTGGCAGAGTTTTCTATCATGCCGAGTTCTCAGAGTACAGGGGCTCTTCTTTATAGATTGACTGTACAACCTACTTTGATCAGCCAGATCATTTATGCTTAAACTCAGGATGACAGGTTACAGACCAAAGCAGTTGAGGCTGTTAATGATGAATGTAATGTCGACTGGATATATGGAGCTGATGGTGGTATGAGATTTCGAGGTAGACTATGTGTTCCAGACTTAGCAGATCTCAAGAGAGAGAGTTTAGAGGAGTCACCCCACTCTAGGTATACAGTGCACCCAGGTGGCACTAAGATGTATCATGATCTTAAGAAGCAGTTCTGGTGGGAAAGCATGAAACGTGATGTAGCAGAGTTTGTATCTAGATGTCTCACTTGTCAGCGAGTGAAGGCTGAGCACCAAAGACAAGCAGGACTATTACAGCCTTTGCCTGTGCCTGAGTGGAAATAGGAGCATGTGACGATGGATTTTGTTGTGGGGTTACTGAGATCGATACATAACCATGATACAGTGTGGGTGATAGTGGACCGATTGACTAAATCAGCTCATTTTCTACCCATTCGAGCTACTGATACTGTAAAGGAATTATGTAAGATCTAAATCAGAGACATAGTTAAGCTCCATGGAGTGCCGGTGTCTATTGTTTCAGATCGTGATCCTCGATTTTCATCTCGATTTTGGAGTAATTTCCATGCAGCTTTTAGTACTCCTTTGAGTTTGAGTACTGCTTTTCATCCTCAGAACGATGGCCAGTTCGAGAGGGTCATTCAGGTATTGGAGGATATGCTTCGTGCTTGTGCGCTAGATTTTTGAGGCAGTTGGGAGGATCACATTCCACTGGTTGAATTCACTTATAATAACAACTATCAGGCTAGTATCGGCATGGCACCGTATGAGGCACTTTATGGTAGACCTTGTCATTCACCTATATGTTGGGCTGAGGTTGGTGATGGTAGTTTTTTGGGGCTAGAGTTGGTGCAAGAGACTACGGAGAAGGTTACCATCATTCGAGATCGACTTCGCACAGCTCAGAGTCGACAGAAGAGTTATGCAGATCGACGCCATCGTGCTTTGGAGTTTAGTCTGGGTGACTTGGTATTCTTGAAAGTATCACCAATGAAAGGGGTTACGAGATTTGGTAGAAAGAAAGGGAAGTTAGCTCCTCGATTCATCGGACCTTTTGAGATTACAGAGAGGATTGGGGAGGTGGCGTATAGATTGGCTCTACCACCTAGACTATCAGCTGTTCACGATGTTTTCCATGTCTCTATGTTGAGGAGGTGCTTGAGGGATGAGACTCAGGTCATTGACTGCGCAGAGGTCCAGATTCGCCCTAATACGACCTATGTTGAGACGCCTGTGCGCATTGTTAACAGTATAGTGAAACAGTTGAGGCGGGCAGAGATACCTCTGGTGAAGGTGCAGTGGAATCATCAGGATGAGAGAGAGGCTACTTGGGAGCTAGAGTCAGAAATGAAGGGAAAGTATCCACATCTATTCGAATAAGGTACGCAAATTTCGAGGGCGAAATTTCTTTCTAGGAGGGTAGAACGTAAAACACGTGTAAATATATATATATATATATATATATATATATATATATATGTATGTATGTATATACATATATTTATTTATTTTATTTTATTTAATGGTTATCTATGTTTGAATTTAAAATTATAGTAGAGATATTAGAGTTTTTAAATTTAAAATTTAAATAGGAATCCTAAACTATCTCAAATGCAGTTATAGTTATCTTTATATTTCACGTCATATCAATTCTACGAGGATATTATTTTTTAAAAAATATATATATAATATTAGCACGATACAGCATGATAGGACGGAGATCCAGAGAGAGTGATCTGACGTCGTGTCTTTCTGCAATAGCCGAGGGAAGGAACGATAATCTGGAATTCGCGTAGGACGGAAGAATTAATTTTACCCCAGGCAAGTTAATCTTGCTTTGTATACTTATATATACACGTAACTTTGCCTATTTGGATTGATTGAAAATTTTTGTAGCATGTTTTTATCTATTGCAGTAAATTAATTTAATGATAACTGGATAATGAAGATATGTATACGTGAATTGCATAAATCCTTGGAATTAGCTTGCTTGTTATGACTTTCTGTTCTTAATTTCTTATGACAATATTATAAATGTTTCTTATGAAACCTAGTTTTGCAATGATAAATTGCAATGATTAAAAGACTTGACGTAAGTGTATACTGACCATGACTAATGAATATGACTATAAAACTTATTGGTTAAATTTAGAGTAAAGAATGATAGTTATTTTTTTCTAGAATAGATGAAAGATGTGTGATACACATGGCAATATATGTAGCCTCATGTGAGGATTAGTTTCAAGAATTGTATGGAATTTTCATATACGTGCACAATACATAGATGGTTATGCTTGTGTTGTTAAATATAGATTTATATATGTATGATATATACTTTGTCAAGGCCTAGTTCAAGTATTATTAGAACTGGGATCATCTTTGGGTATAGAACAGTGTGTTTAAAATGACTAGTTTAATGGTTAGACTTCAGAGGTACGCAATTTAGGTGGATTGGCTGTGAAATCTAATTCGTAATGGTAATTAAGTAGGATAAGTAGGGAAGGAGAACCCAAAATGGGTCTCCTATGCAAAACAGAATTGTTTTTTTTTTTCTTTTAATTAATTACTATTTTTATTTGATTTAAACAGAAGAAAAATAGGAAATAAATAGTTTTCATATTTCAAAAATTAAGTAAATTCTAGAATATTAGACTTTATCATAATGGACTTAAATGTGATAACTTACTGATTTTTAGATGATGTTTAGGTAGGTTAACTAAATTAAAACCAAAAAGTATTTTTTTCTCAATACTAAAAGGGAGAGTATGGAAAATTTATTAAGAGATAAATTCTGAAATTTTGCAGGGTATTATATCTAATGTTAGGCTATGTCCAGAAATTTTGTACTCTCACTAGTTGGATCATTAGGGTTCTGTTTTTAAATTAAAATGATATTTGGGTGCATTAACTATTAATATGAATCATTAATTAATGATATCTTTCATAATTCATCATAATTAATAATTAATGAATGAATTTGGATTAGTCGGAGGGGTAGTGAGGGACTGACCCTATGATGACTTTTGGGTATGGTCAGGGACATGCCTATTGGGAGTGCACTACCCTTTTATTATGGCCATGGGTTTAATGAGCTCTTATTGTGTGGACGTGATCATATATGGGAATACAATATTTAATGAGTCCTTAATTAACTGGAATATGCATATTTAATTAATGCATTTATTGAGTTGCTTATATATATGGGAATACAAGGTAACGTTAGCTTGCTAAACAGTGATTGTGTTTAGCATTTCTTGCTGGGCTTGTGAGCTCACCCCATTATCACATTTTAGGTGCTCGTAGAGTAGGAACGTGATGGGATCACATGATGGTGACGGATTTTGGCTAGCTTTTCGTATTCTTTGGTTTAGTTTAATTTCCCATTGTAATAAGAATGACGATATATTTTTGAGATTTAGTTCATTTTGTCCAGTTATCATGGATTATTTTGACAAGGTTGATTGTTATTATGGTTGTATCGATTTAATAAATTAGAGGGTGATTTACATCTACTTCTTTATTTAATTATATTTTTTGTAAAGTTGTGGTTGTGTAAAGAAGGTCATGCCAGATTTTAATACGAGACAAGAGTTCTTGGATTTCAGTTTTTGGGGTGTTACAGATTGTCTGTGTTATAGTTAATATGATGAGGGTCCCCCTTGTATATACTTTTTCTGTAATTTTTTTCTTCCCCTTATATTCAACATCATCACAGATGTCTTTATCTTTCAATATGGAATATGATACATATGTTTCAGTATGCTTTAGAGCTAATTTGATAGCTATTCTTGGTACCCTCCTTCTTCTTTAGATTACCTTCCACCATTTTGATTGGGACTAAGACCAGCATTACGAACAATTTTTTTTTTTTTTTTTAATTTATAGTTTAATGATGGGACATTCAACTGGTGTAAAATGGAAACGTCAAGCTACTTCCTCGAGTCCTGCAAATGTGGAAAATACTCAACATAAGCCGGCTAATTGCTACTTATTATATAGGTACAAATTTTATAAAATATTACTTAGTTAAAATATTTTATGTATATATTTTGTTGTTCTTAATATATTTTATTTTATATCATGTTATTAAGAAACAAAATAAAAAAAACTGGTACAAATGTGGTGGGGCAAAACAAAGAGTATTCAAAAGAACGGAATTCGATGTCAGAAATTGATAAAAAGCCATTTAGAGATCAATACAAAAAGAATATGGTGTCTTATACTGAGAAAAAGAAAGAGGAGAAAAAACGTAAAAGGTCTAAGGTAAGAATTTCTACATTGTATGGGTAGTTGATAGCCATATTTAAGGGGTTCTAGTTTATTACAATTTTTTGAATACTGTTATGTATTTTTACAATGTGGAGAATAAAATGACGTCCCCTTTTACAATTCTTTGAAGACTATTTTGTAGTGTTATATTTGGTTTTCTCTCATCACTGATTATTAATATTATAAATTTATTAGGTAGCACATTTATCAAGATACAATTTTTTTACTTATTATTTTGTAATTTGTTACAGAAAAATAAAAGTGAGCACAATGCTAGTGAAGATTTTTTTTGAAACTATATCTAGTTTTAAAGAAGACCAGATTTCTGCTGTTTGGGATATAGGTTTTGGAAATCTTCTTGAGTTGAAGTGTACTCACTTAAACCAATATCTTTGTCAGTACCTGATAGAAAATTTTGACGAGCACAGATGCGGTTTGAGGCTTTATGATAAACTTATTCTGATAACAGCGACAGATATCGAGCACATTCTTGGGATACCCAGTGGTCACTTAGTAATGGTGAAATCAGAAGGAGACAAGGGTATAACCAACTGGAGTAAGGTGAAAGAAGGTGGTTTCATGAAAAAAAAAAAAAAAAAAAAAAGAGTTTGAATGTTGCCAAAATTGGTAAGATGCTTCGAAATTGGGGTGATCGACGCGTTGATGATGATTTTAAGCGACTTTTTACAATATGCATGTAGATGCATATTGTTTCCAAACACTGCTCATGAGGTGTCAAAATACTTTTTTGGAATGGTTGATGGTGTGAAGAAAACCAACCAATACAATTGGGCAAAGTGTGTGCTTAATGATTTGGTAAAATGGGTTAATAAATTAAAGACATAAAAATAGCGGTTGCAATGGTAGTCTACTTTTTTTAAAGGTATGCATGACCCAAGTGTATTAAAATTTAATTTAAACTATCAGTTGCATCAATTTATAAGTGGCTTGTCAATGTACATGCAGTTGTTTTATTTGGTCTGTGTTGATGTCAATTATCCAAAATCGAACAAGTACCCTATTGTTGCTAGTGATTGGCCTGAACCATTAATTAAGGAGGGCCTAGAATATGAAATGTCTGAATTAGGACAATTTGGACTCGGAAAGGTAACCTCAAGTTTTTATTCCATTCACAAATGTTTCAAATTATGCTAAATTATATCTTTAATTGCATGATTTTATATTGTCAATAGATTATACCACAAGAGAAGGAGGATGACGAGGGGGAGGAGGATGATGTCGATGTCGATGTCGATGCTGATGTTAAGGTAATTAATTGTGAAAATATATATTACTTATCACACAGTTAAATCTATCTAATAGTATGACACTACAAATTTTTTATTATGCTAATTAATTATGTTAAGATGGTTAAATTTCATTTGATTTGAGCAAATCTTCTATTTGGTTAACACTTGTTATAATTATTTAAATCAACTGATCTATTCCTTTAACCTTGTTATATTAATATTTTTACACAGGTTTTATTAGAGAATTTAGAAAGGGACTTCCATCAAGTCCATCATATTCAAAGATGTATGAGGACAAACATATCAAAAATTCGCTCAAAATTTGGGAGAGTAAACAAAATAGCTACCTCACCATGATTTAATGCATCTCTTAAAAAAGACGGAGACAAAGAAAGTGCAGATGTCCAAATGAAGTATGCATCAAACCTTGAGGCGCCCGATAAGTAAGTGTACAAGTTAAAATATTTAAAAAAGTCAAACTTTATATAATAAAAATCTAATATAAATTTGTTTCTTATATTCTTAGGGAAATATTGGTGGTATTGACAATAATAAAGATAAAGAGATGGAGAAAAACATAGAGAAAGATGGAGGCGATTTAAAAATTGAGAGAGATATTGAAAATGATAAGGATATTGAGAAAGATGAGCAAATAATACAACAGTCTGACCGTATTGTGATAGATCTTTGTTACCTAGAAAACTCTCCAGTGAAGCCTTCAAAATCGGTGCGTGTCAAGCAACCAAGTCGATTCGTAAAATCTCCATTTTACATTGAATCGGTTAAGAAACATACAATTTTCTCTGACAAATATACGAGGAGAGTATTGAAGTATGCATCAAACCTCGATGCACCCGATGAGTATGTATATATGTGCAAAAAGTTGAGTGCTATGCATACCAGCACACCAGTGATTTTTCACAAATGCCTTTGCCCATTTGGTCCTTAAATTATATGTTTCAGACAACCATTTGTTGTTAAGAATACCACACTCGGTTAGCATGGACTCCCAACATATTTCAAAATCATCTTCATCCTCATGTTTTTTCATAAACTCAGATAAAATGCCTGATATACCTACCGGACCCTTGATAACATTACCTAAATGTTTCGTACCATTTTGCATAATTTGCCATATACAAAGATGGTGGTATGTCTTGGGCGTCACCAATGCTAATGCCTTTGTAATAGCCGCATCTTGGTCACTTATAATTGTCTTCGGAAATTTATGAGAGATTGCCTTAAGAAATGTTTCAAACAACCATACAAATGAATCAGATGTCTCATCATACATCAAAGCACCTCCAAATATAACTATTTCTCTGTGATGATTCAGACCAACAAAAGTGGCAAATGGTCGATTCACATTATCCACCTTATATATTGTGTCGAACGACACAATATCTCCAAAATGACCATAGTCAATAATCATCCTTGCATCAGTCCAAAATATATTGGTTATAAAGTCATCTTTGTCCAACTGAACCGCATGAAAAAATGAGGAATTTTCCAACATCTGGGATTGAAAATTCTACTTTTGTAAACCCAAGTGCTTCTCTTGCCCCAGATTGTTGCCCCATTAGTTCATATGAAGACCCAACTGGTAGTCCAGAATCATCAGCCAAGTCGACGTCAATTGTTTGTGGTATAGAGATGTTCTGTTGTGAAAGCATCAAATAAGTGCAATCTTTTCTAATAAGTTTATGGTTGTGCTTCTCTTCAAATCTGTCTACGAAATATATTCATTCCCCCCATTCAATTTTTATATGCATGAATGCACCATATCCGACCCTTGTTTCTGCCCTAGCTTCTTTTGTAAAATGGTCCCTTTTGTCATTTACTTTGTAACCCTCCTTACAACATACAAATTGGGCAAAAGTAATTTCTCCAGTTTTAATGTTTTTATTGGAATAATCTATTCTCACACTAAATCCAACTTCACGTCCGTGTGCATTGTAAAAGTTGTATACATTTTCAAAGGACTTTAACATCATTCCAATTTTGGGTTTATGGCCTCTTTCACCTAATGGACTATCCATTTAAAACCACCACCTATAATAAGATAACAAAGCGTCCTAGAGAATGCATGAAACCTCTTGTTTACATGTCTATTTGTTTGTGTGTCTGTTTATTGTTTACAAAAACACACATATATGAAGAAATCTTAGACTTTCATTACACTATCCCAAGCAGAATACAACAAAGGGGTTTATGGCCTACTTCACCTAATGGACTATCCATTTGAAAATTGGAGGAAAAAAAAAAAAAAAAAAAAAAAAAAAAAAAAAAAAAAAAAAAAAAAAGCACAAAGGATAAGAACTATCTTACTTTTAAAGTTCAAATCATGACATTCAAATCCTAAACATTAGGATACCAAAACTTTGTTTCAATTTAAAACTCTTTTAGGTCATAATTAATAAAACGATCAAAAAATTCCATCGTGTTCTTAAATGATACGATACAATTACAATTTGTAAATGCTAGCTAAAAAATTAAATAACTTGCATTGACTATATTAATAGCCATAATCAAACATTGAATTCTTTTCACCTACAGAACCCCACTTCATCAACTACTTTTTGTTAAAGGTGTTCAATCTGCCTAAGTCATAGTGTATCTATAGGAGGTGTAAGTAAATGGATCTAAGAAGAACCCAAATTTTGGTTTCCTATCCTTCTCCTATGCCTTCTCGACAACAAAAAAGAGGTTTATACAAAAGAACCGAGTTTTCTTTCAGAAATAGCGTGAAAATTAAAAAGAAAAAATCAGCATACAAAATTTATATGTTGAATTTATTCTAAATGATTAAGGAATAATCGAGCCAATTAGAAATTTATGGAACTTCATCTTTGGTGAAGGTACGATCCCATTTTTTAAATTATGTGTTACGTTCTTTAATAATTTAGACTAATCTATAACTGAACACTTTTACTATGTTTGTTTGTCGAGAAAATGGAGGGGAAAAGGAATTAAAAATTTCATTCTGATGTCGATTGGGTAATCAGTAATTGAATAACTTCACTCAATTCAAGCTAAAGTGTGAATTAAGATATGTTAATTTTGGAATTAAACAATGAAATTCCAATTGATTCAGATTTTGATTTTGTTTTCTCTTCCCACGTTTTACTAGCAATCAAACTGAAGGTTAATTCTAATTTTAGTTTTGTTAATTTTAGTTTTGTTTAATCTCTAGTTCTATGATATTTGGACAAATTAATCTTCGCAAATACAAGTGCTAATTGTTAATTACCTAATTTCTCTAATTCTCACTACACTCAAGTTGCATGAGTTTTGTCACTATAATTGCATGAAACATAACGATGATAAACGTATGACAACTAATATATATATATATATATATATATATATATATATATATATATATATATATAAATTAAAATAAAAATAAATAAATAAATGAGAATCTAAATGGAGTCGTCATGATTTGTGAATAATCATTGGTCATATATATAATATAAAGTTGTCTTACTTAAATATGAATTATTCACATTCCACTTATTAATTTACTTTATGGATTATCAATTATCTATATTTGCTTTATTTTCAGTATGAATATTATACATTGTGAATTGATATATGGGAAGAAATTAAATTTAGATTAGAATAACCCAAATTTTGGTTTCCTATCCTTCTCTTAGCGTGGAAATTAAAAAGGAAAAATCAGCATACAAAACTTATATGTTGAATTTTTTATTCTAAATAATTTGCCTTTTCCAGTATTTGAATTTGACGAGAATAATCGAACCCAATTAGAAATTTATGGAACTTCATTTTTGGTGGAGGTACGAGTTTTTTTTAAGTTATGTATTGCGTTCTTTAATAATTTAGAACTGAATACTTTTTGTCATACTTCTTTCTTGTCATTCCAATTCATAACTAGTATAAAAAATGGGGTAGCTGGAAGCTTAAGCCTACCGTGTCGATTTTGTTAATAAAATTTATTGGCGAATTTCCTGGGAAATCATTGTTTAAAAAAGGCATTTAGGTGGACTGTTTAACTAATTTTGGATTGCAAACATAAATGCAGTTAGTATGGAAATAGATGAAGAAGAAGATTCCATTCTCACTAGCATATAATGATATACTATGCAAAAATAAGTGTCATTTTGAGGGAGAGAGTTAGGGTTTATGAAGAGGGAAAGAGAGAAAGAAATGGTGACTACCTGAAAATACAGCCACAAGACAGGAATGAAGTGATGCCTGAAAAACTCAGCACCCAATATGCTATTTTGAGGTACACCGTGACGAGAGAGGGAGATGGCATACGGGACGGTGACGAGGGAGGCTCTGAAGTTCGTTTTCCTTTTTTTCATATTTTATTTTTCTTTTTCTTTTTTACTTTCTATTTTATTTTTTTAACATCGTTCCTTTTTCGGTTCCCGTTTACAGCAGAGAATCCCAATCCCAATATGATTCCACTATAACCATGCTTTAACATAATTGGTAAATTACATGACTAACCAGTTTTTGCGTTTTATTTGACTGTTGGTAAGAAATTACAAAAACTCCCTCGAACACAATTTGATAATTGTCTAGTGCATGTGAGGGGTGTCATTATTTTTAACCAATCAATACCACTCCAAAATCAATCAAACGATACATAATTAAAATCAATTAAAAATAAAATAATGGCATAACTTTTGAAAAATAAAATGTTCACATTATTAATTTTCTCCAATATTTCAAAATTTGAATTTCTGAACAGTATCTCCCAATAATATCCCATACTATCTCCTACCAATACTGAAATAGTTTTATAATCAAGATTCAGTCAAACAAAACGCTAATCACACCGTAGCATCATGTTACCAAACTTCATGTAAAAATAATCCAATTTAGTCACACAATCCTGCCCATTTCGTAATCTCAATTTGCATTCTATTTCGTAATCTCAATTTGCATTCTAAATAGAGAGGCAGGAAATATTTCTTGTAACCTTACCCAAACACACTTCATGAAATGTCTGACAGCAGTGCTTCATACCTAAAACAAATACTCCACCAAAAGCTGTGACATTGATTAGCCAAAAATGTCATGTATCCTTATTTTATTCAATTCCAGTCCACTTTGGTTTTCAAAAACGAATTCACACAACTATCTAATAATTTTACACACTATAATTATCTGAAAAATTCTCAGAATTAACTTCCACTTTTGTGGACTAATTTTATCTGTTAAAACTACTCGCAAAACACTAAAGAAAGAAAAAAAAAAATGACTTGAAACTCGTGGAGATTAGAAATGTGTTGGACCATTCTAGTTTTCTCATTAAAACTCAACTTATATTTATTCATCAAACAAATGAATTGTGATTGAACTTTACAAATGAATTTATTATAATTAGACGCGTTTAGTAGCTTGTTGAACATTAAAACCCTAACATTTTTGTATAAACACTAAAAATCAATCGAAAGGAAATGTCTGAGATAAGAAAAATACCTCAAATATAAAGCATTAAAAAAAAAAAAAAAAAAAAAAACCCACAAAGTTATAAAGTATTCACAAATTTAAATTTCTCCAATATCTCACATTTCAAATTTCTGCAAAATAAGTCTCATCCTATCTACTATCGGTAGTCAAAGATTTGAGCAGACATTTTAACAGGTCTATCACACGTGCTAACAAAAAATCACTTGCTGAGGCCCAAACTCAAAAGACTGGCCAAGGAACTGAGAGAACTTACGAACCCTAACAAACAGACACTGTAGGATCATCCGCATTCAGGAAGCTTGCTATGGTGGTAGGGGCTCTGATTTTGGTGTAGTAGGTGGTGTTTGCGGTGGAGGTAATGGCTGAGGTGGTTCGCTATGTGGCGTGGCTTGTGGGGTGGTGAAGGTGAAGAGAGGGTTTGATTGGTTTGGTTCGAAAAGGAGTTAGGAAGGTTTCGTTCTCTGGCAATTGTCTCAGCTGTGAAACAAGATTTACGCGGGGTGCGGAAATAGTTAGTTAATTTTAATTGTGATTAACTCCTTTAATGACCTAGATCTGATTATTAGGTCAACTTGCTCAATTTATGATTGATTAAATTATATGACTAATTTAAGCATTCACATTCACAAATATATGAAAAGTAAAACAAGTTAAAGTTAAAAAGATTGCACCAAGATTTTAGCGAGGAAACTCCAGTTGATAAAATACGTCAACTGTTATGAGAAAAACCTCGTGGACTGTGCAGTCCAAAGTAAACCAATCCACTATGTTTGAAACAAAGTGTACCGAACTTTGATTTTAACTCACACCCTATCGTTCTACACATCACCAACCGCTGACGATCCTCTGGCTTTGCGACTCCCCGTCCAACAGCAACTCGACCTCAGGCTCATACTTGATATTTGTATAAGAGTAGCAGGTAGATCAGACAACACTCCACGAATGCTCCAACCCTTTCAAAGTGTGACTGCGTTTACTTCTGTTCTTCAAGATCTGAACTTGATTGTAGAAAAATTAAAACCTGCTGATTATCTGAAATATTTGAATCTTCAATACAGCTTCAATTCTGAGGAGATAGAGAACAACACACCTAAATCACTCATGAATATATATGTGTGCTCTTAAAAATAAATTCAGAATAATCAGATTTGATTTTCTGAATTTTTCTCTTTCTAAAAGGCTTTCTCAAAATATAGAATTGATTTTCCCTAAAGCCGTACTCTAACCAATGTATATGACATGGTTTATATAGAGTTTTGAAAGTCCTAATCCCTCAGAAAATATGATAAATTTCGTGCATAGGACTTAGAAGGAAGGTGGAATCGAAAAGGAAACTTTCAGCAAAAATGAAACTAAAATCCAAGTGCTGCTAGAAGACCTTGAACCAGTTTAGCCATCTTGAACCGGTTCAAGATGGATAGTAAGGAATCCCACGGATTCTTGAACCGGTTCAGCCCTCTTGAACCGGTTCAAGATGGTCAGTCTTGAAATTTTTTGTATTCTGATGATGTTGAACCTGTTCGATAGATCTTGAACCAGTTCAAGATGGACAGAATGTAAAAACTTGTTCCAAACCTTTCAAAACCCTTCCTAAATGTTCTTACTACCTCTCAAATCTTCTTATAGCGTTGTTCTTGTCATCTCAGAGTGTAGCATATCATGAACACTTAACTTTTGACTTTCTTCTTCAAATCCGCATCCGATCTTCAATCTTTGGAATTTTGAACTGAAAAATTACAACTCAATCGGACTTGCTTTGACAACGAAATTAACCAATTATAAAATATATCTCACATCAGCAAAGTTGGCATTCCAATTTTTGGATAGAAATCACCATATTCAAAGTCTTCAATGGAGTTGAGTGTTCAAATTTTTCAGAGAACGTTTGATAAATTCAAATTCAAATTTAAATATGGAGAGTCAAATATCTCATATTTCTAAGAATTTAGCAATTATTGGGTATAGTTTTCAAATTAACACTCCACCCTTGGCTTATAAATAAAGACTACGCACCCAACATATCTTAAAACATAGACAGACTAGAGAGATTGTTGAAGCTCTCCCAAATATTTGACTCACATGAAACATGCCACACTCATATTGTTTTCTTTGAAATCCTTTCACACTGAAATTTTTGAAAACAAAGAAAAACAAGCAAGCTGCAAGTATTCTCATTTTTTGCCGACCTTCAATTCACTATTCGAGATCAAGCTTCATTGGTTCTGGATCGAAAATTCAGTTAAGCCTTCTTCAATTTCAAAGATTTAAAGAAATGCTTAACACAACCTGTTCAAGATCAAACTTTTGAAATCACACCCTTCAAAAAATTATTTGTAACTAAGATGAGTCGAACTTTACACCGGACAAGTGAATTATCCATTTGAGCTAACCCTTAAGGTTATACATGAATTGCCTACAAATAATTATATCATTTTCTGAAAATTAAAAAATTAAATGCTCATTTGCAATTTCGTTCCTAGAATATTTGGGCTTGAACTTTGTGTGTACGATGGATTTTAAGCAAAATGGTGGTGCAATTCTATAGGGGTGAATTTGAAACAATTGATTTGGCATATTTTAATGGTTTTTGTGTCGCTGTCACTCGGGAGCTTTGCTTGACATGTCAAGCTAATAGAAGTTTTGTCTTCTCGTTTAATGAGTTCTATATTTTCAATTAGATCACTTATTATTTTTTTGCTTTTGGTCATAAGGGGAAAATATTGTTAAAATATGTTAATCGGAAAAAAAAAATAATAAAATAAAATTCATACAAGTAATTTTTTTTTTTTTTTTTTTTCGGTAAGTCAATTTCAATAAAACAAAAAAGGGGAACTATACAAAGGAGGGGCAAAGGCCCAAAGACCAAAAACAACAACCTAGCATGGGCAGAACAACCCAGCCCATGAACAAAAACAAAAGCTATTGAAATAGCAACAAGAAACGAAACAGCCAGTTGTAGCAGCAACTACCTCAACAACCCTCACTAATCACCATGGAACACTGAGCTTGGGAGACTCCATGCCACTGCAATAGACCTCGCAGCCTTCGAATCCCGCAGCTTGCAAGACATGAGACGATTCCTAACATCAGTGTAAATTAATTTAGTAACCGACGCGGTGGAAGCCATTTGATTCATGGCATTTCTTCTATTCCTCTCTCTCCAGATAAAATACACTGATGTTGTGAGGCATAACTTGAAAACGAAGGCTTCCGGAGCCTTGGTACCATCCTTCCACATTGACACAATCCAACTTGTAATCTCATATAAGTTGAAGTCTCCAAAATAAATCCCACACAGGTGTTGGAAGAAAATCCAGATCTCATATGCAAATTTACATTTGAAGAAGAGATGTTGGTGACTCTCGGCATCGGCAAGGCACAGGGAGCAGTAATTAGGAGCAATTTTCTTAGCAAGAGCTGGACTATCCCTTGTCTTAAGCCTGTGACATAAAGCAACCCATGCGATGAAAGAATACCTTGGAATGTGCTTTGGAAACCATATTACAGAATGCCAAAGAGTAGGAGGAGGAGGAATGAGGGCTCTGTAAGTAGTAGCTAAGTGGAAGTCTCTAGTAGGGGAAAGGGACCATACAACCGAGTCCTGTGATCCACTTCTCAGTTGAGGGAGCTGCTCTGTTGTCCCATTGAAAGGGACCAGATCTCTGAACAGACGAGGGACTCTCCACTAATCATTCCTAATCAAACATTGAACCTTTGCCCAATCTTCCCATTGAGAACAAGCAATAAGATTGTGGTCAATTCTGGTGTCAAAAGGCCCTAAGGGAAGCCAGAATTAATGAAAGGTCTTGCAAGCCCTATGAGATGGAGAAGCATCCTCCAATTCCAAGAGCACAACTGAGGAGGCTTCAGAGTCCAGAAGCTGTAATTTTTGATGAGGTTTTTATGAGCTCACTCGAACCAAATGAACTGGCCTCTATCCTTGAACAAGTATTCTTATTACTAATTGCTCATTTTCGTTTAGAAAAAAATTAGGATGAAATCGTGTCTTCACCTTATGTATGTTCTTTTTATTGACCATTAGAGTGGCAGAATCTCAAAATTTGATGGTGAAGAACAAAAAAAAAGGAAAAAAAAAAAAGAAAGTGAAATTCTTATCACAATGTAGATGTGGGTAAAGATTAAAATTTGGTAAATGGTAACAAAATAATAATAATAATAATGACATTTTTATCTTAATCTAATTAATGTAAATGTGTGTAAACATCAAAATTTGGTAAATAATAATAATAATAATAATAATTTTGAGAAAATCTTAATATATTTCAATCAATAATACAAGTTTATAATTCAATCAAAGTACATAAAGATATCTAATACTTATATTCGTTAAGTATGTATTTTCAGAGAACCACTTCTCGACTTTGTATCACATTATCTAACTTTCTCTCTTATACACTCCAAAAATCAATACCAGAAATCAATTATTGAGTTTTGAAAAAATTCATATGTTTAATTTTCTCCCACATCTCAATTTTGTAATTCCTTAATACATTCCAAATAAAAAATATCATCCTGTCAAAAATAAAATAATAGACTTAAAATAAAATAATCTTTATAGTATTATACTCACGATTCATGCCAATTTTGTGGTGTCAAATCATACCAAACTTCATACAAAAATATCCCATTTAGTCACAGCATCAAAACCTATTTCCACCCTTTGTACGCAAACACACTTTACATAATGTCCGACAACCATGCTCCATGCATAAAATAATTTTTTCTGAGGCAGGGTAAAAAATTAGGATGAAACCGTGTCTCACTTGAGATATGTTCTTTTTATTGACCATTAGAGTGGGAGAATCTCAAAATTTGTAAATGGTGAAAAAAAAAAGGAAAAAAAAGATGGTAAATAAAAAATTTTAAAAAATGAAACTCTTATGCTAATCTAAAAATCCGCAACCAATTATTGACACTTGAAAAAATCTATTACCACTGGCAACCACTGTTCCTTCTCACTGGAGATGGTAAAAATTATATTGTGAGGTTTGAAAATTTCATATGTTTAATTTTCTCCCATATCTCAATTTTCTAATTCCATAATACATCCCCAATAAAAAATCTCATCCTTTCAAAAATAAAATAAACTTAAAATAAAATAATCTTATAATATAGTATTATAGTCACGATTCATACAAATTATGCGGAGTCAAATCATACCAAACTTCGTGCAAAAACAAACTTTATATAATGTCCGACGACCATGCTTCATGCATGAAATAACATTAACATTTTTTCATGTGAAGGCTCTTAGAATTGTTCAGATAGAATGGTTTCGAAAAGTAAGTATAGAGAGCTCCATAAAGTTTCATGCTTGTTTGTTGTGAGCTACTCCAGCTGTTTATGAATTAGTTAAAAAAAAAAATGGTACCAACTGGCCCAAATTGGCCATTGCAGATCACCCCGATTTCAGAGCCCATTTGCTGATAATGAGCCCTAGGAATTGCACCTCCTATAGCAATCAAAGTTACCATAATCTCTTAGGCGTATAGTGAAAAAGAAAAGAACAGAAGTAGGGAGTATAACAAAGAAAAGCATGGAAAGGAAATGAGAGATATTATTAACTCTTATTGTATTTAGTTGATTAAGAAATAGAATAAAATAATAATAATTATGTTTGAAAAAAAAAAAATTTTATTTTAATGAGTTTATTTATCATATTCATTTTTATAAGTTTTGTCTTCAATAAAAATAAAAAATAAATAAATAATAATAAAGTTTCATTGAAAATTATTGCCACTCCTCCTATTTCTTTCCAATTTTAATGAGATAACAAAACTAACCAAATCCTACTTTCCGAAAAAAAAAAAAAAAAAAAACTAACCAAATCCCTCCATTTTCTTTCTTTTGACGTTAAAGTAATACTTGCATCCTGTGCAGGGGACTGACGTGGGCACACTGTCTGCTGATATCTGTCCAACATTAAAAATATTAAAATATGGGTAATACCCATTTGTACGGTTTAAACCCGTTTCTCCTTGGCACTAATCTGTTCTCTCTCCCTCCCCCTGCTCTCTCTCTCTCCTCTCTCTTCCGCCAATCCAAGAGAGAGAGAGAGAGCATGCCCGGAACAACCAGCTCCCACTTCAGCCACACCGCCGCCGCCGTTACCGCCACCACCTTCGTTCTCCCCTCCCCATTCGGCGACCTCACGTCCACTCTCTCCGCCACCGACCTCCGGAGATCTTCGTCGCCGCTTGCCGCACCTCCACCGGGAAGCCTCTCATCTACATTCCTACCAATTCCTTCAACTCCGACCGATCCCATCCCCTCGCTGTCGTCGCTGTCCAGCTCGCCATCTAGCTCACCGTCAACGCAGCGATCGCTTACTTCCACTGCTGCTTCCAAGGTCAAGAAGGCGTTAGGGCTCCGATCCAGTTCCAATTCGGCGCTGATGTCAACCCAAGAGCATTTTTTAATTAGTAATGGCATTTTTTCATTTTAGTGCACATCAGATCCCAACCCAAGAGCGTGAATCGCTGAAGCATAATCTTCTATGCTATTCCCCAATTCAGATCTATATATACCCATAAACTTGAAACTTGAAACTTGAAACCAACAATTATTAATTCCTTAAAAATATATGATGAATCTTGGATCAATAAGGATCAAAAGGGCCATTGGGTTGAAGCTGTTTGCAGAGTCCAAGATAAGTGAGATAGAGAACTCGATCTTTGGCACCTGATCGATGATGGTTGGTGTGTTTGCAGAAATACTTCAACTGTGTGAGATTACAACACCCAATCATCTGACCCAGAAGCAAGAACAGCCAACTGATCTCTCTCTTCTTCTCCGCAATCACTGGTTTGACATTACTGCCCTGTTTATGACAGAATTTGCAGATTGGAAGAACAGGGTTCAACCATTCATTTGGAGCTCGATCACGCATGGCGGCTTTGTTTTTGACTATAAAACCACCCACGTCGTTGAATTTCTCTCTCAGATCATATGGGGTCTGTTGCGGCGCATATAGTTTAGGTATTCAGAGAGGGGGGAAGAGATGA
Source organism: Cornus florida (assembly GCF_030987335.1). NCBI lineage: Eukaryota > Viridiplantae > Streptophyta > Magnoliopsida > Cornales > Cornaceae > Cornus > Cornus florida. Next base: position 88,192,098 of record NW_026775571.1, on the reverse strand, counting down.
AGGAGAAACGGGTTTAACCCGCACAAATGGATACTACCCATGTTTTAATATTTTTTTAATGTTGGACAGGTGTCAGTAGGGAGTGTGGCCACTTCATCCTCCCTGCGCAGGATGCAAGCATTACTCTTTACGTTACATTTCATTTCCTTCTGTTATCTTTTTCTTCCATCACGGTCCAGCCAAACGGACCCTTAGACAAGCAGTGGGTTGGAGAGAGGTTAAGCTGATCGCAACCTGATCATAACCTACCCCAATTGATGAGGAGAGAAGGGCCCTCTCTTAGGGCATGAGATTCGGCAACTTCAGGGTTAGAAATATTCCGCAAGAAAAAAATAGAGGCTGCTTTGATAGCCTGATCTCCATAGTCACGAAGAATGAAGCCACCCTCCTACAGACCTGGTAGAAATGGAGAAAGAAGCGTTCACATTCAATTGGAGGGATCCACCGAGATAGAGAACGAGATGGAGAAGGATGGAGATGGGATTGGAAAGAGAGATCCAAGTTAAAGATTTCAGATAATTCGTTGAAATTGGACATTGCACCGTCGAGTATGTCCTTAGGATCCCAAGACATGGTATTGAAACTCAACTCATTGCCAAATTTCCAAATTTGTCAGTATAAGAATGAGGAGCTTGCCATTGGGGAGTGGTTTCCACAACTCGAAGTAATTGCTGCCATTGTTTAGCCCACGGAAGAAATACCGAGTCAAAGCAGAAATGCATGAGATTACTATTAAGAGAAGTACAAGTGCTAATGGGGAGCTTGAAACAAGACATGGTGTAAGTAGTAAGGGTAGATAAAACTGATTTCACCGGCCTGCTTTGGAGAGAAGGTCACCTATGGTGAGTTTGACGCGAGAGCTAACTCTATGAATCAGCTACTTAAATGTGTCAATTATGGACTTGCCCACAAAAGCTGGAAGACCCAGGTATTTGTTGAACCAGCCATTCATAATCCAATTTTGTACTTTCACACTTTACAGTTACCTCAAAAATACTACTACTCCGTATTAGACTCCACTTTAGAGGAGCAATTTTATTTGTTTATTTGTTAAAAATGCTCACAGAACACTTTCCCAAAAAAAATGAAAATAAAATTGCAAATGTGTTGCTTGAACTTTACAAATGAGTGGATAAAATTATATGGGTTTAACAACTTATGCAACTCACAGTTTGATTCCAAACTATCTATAGTCAGGTTGATCATGATTCGAACTCCAATCTTTATATCCTTGCAAAAGATGCTAGAGATACTGAATAAATAAGCCTCAAACAGGAAAAGGATAAACAAATGTGAAAATGCTATAAATAAAAACTTTAATGTTATTGAGTCCACTTGTAACATTTTGGTTAATTTATTTTTAGTTTTTATTTTTTAAAATTTTCCCTTAACATGTTCAATATCCACGTTCAGTATCGTGTGTGGTTTTTTGTTTTGTTTCCGTTACATATTTTCTTGTTTGATTTTGTGTTATGTAGTGCTTCGGGACAACACAGAACTCCAAAATCCAAAAAAGTTAGTTAGAAAACCTCAAAATTCAGATAAGTTGGCTTCAGAGACGTTATACATTATAATGGGGTTCATATAAGATAGACTGCTAAGCAAAGTTGCTTTGAAATATCATGTACTTGGTTGGAGTTAAAGTTGCTTTGAAATATTCCTTGATTGCTGGAGCTAGCTTGCTTTAGAAAAGTATATATCTCATGAGTATAATGCATGTGACTGCTTGCTTTACAAATATATATGCTGTATAGAAATTCTTGGAACCAAGGAATTCCTTGCTTCATATATCTATGTAGAAATTTATTTGAATCGTGGAATTCCTTGCTTCATAAAGTAAATTGAAAGGTTGCAGAGAATTTCATACTTTCTTGTATTGCTCTCACATGTATATATACAGTAGAGTACAACTGAAAAAGGAAACATATCCCATGATTAAAGCAATCTAAGAATTATAACAGCTAGCTATACACTCCTAATTTACAGTGTGTAATCTCATATATTTCTCCTTAATTTATATTGTGTAATTCCATAATTCATGGAGACTAGAATATTCATCCAATATCCCCCCGCAAACGTGACGACGGAGGCAAGACGAGTTTGGAACTGAGATGTGAGAAGCGCTGCTTGGGTAATCCTTTGGTAAATATATCAGCAAGTTGGTCCTTCGAAGACACAAACTGAATTCGATGAGTGCGGGTTGCAACACGTTCATGGACAAAGTGATAGTCTAATTCAATATGTTTAGTGCGTGCATGAAACACTGGATTGGCAGCCATGTAGGTGGCACTTAGGTTATCACAATAAATTACAGTTGGAGAGATAAAGGGAAGACAAAGTTCCTGCAAGAGACTGTCAAACCGTGTCAGCACAAGTATAGGCAAGTGCACGATATTCAGCTTTGGCACTAAAGCGGGAGACTGTCAATTGTTTCTTGGCACACCAAGAGATTAAATTAGGGCCCGACGAGTATCTGGGCAACCGGCCCAATCGGCATCAGAAAAGGCAGTCAAACATGTCGGGATGTTGGAACGGCGTATGGGAAGACCGCAGCCAAGGGAAACTTTAAGATAGCGAAGAATTCTCTTAACAGCTTCCAAATGAGAAGTACGAAGCTGACTCATGAATTGAGCAACGCTTTGGACAGCGTAGGCGATGTGTGGACGAGTAAGGGTAAGGTATTGGAGAGAGCCAACTAAATGTCGATACTCAGTAAGATCAGCCAATAAAGTTCTAGAAGAAAGAGAGAGTTGAGATTTGGCAGCAACAGGTGTAGCACAAGGTTTGCTATCAAGGAGTTTACTTTGGCGAAGGATATCTAGTGTGTATTTATTTTGAGAGAGATGCAGCCCTTGTGAAAAATGAGTAACTTCAATACCCAAAAAATAGTGAAGTTACCCGAGGTCTTTAATTTCAAATTCAGCCCCTAGTGTTTGGGTGAAGGAATGAATGAGAGAAGGAGTATTTCCTGTAAGAATGATGTCGTCCACATAGAGAAGGAGGACCATGACTTGGGAGTTGCGATGAAAAGTGAACATAGAGTTGTCGACTTTGATTTGTACAAAACCATAAGAGAGAATGAAACAACTAAACCGTTGAAACCAGGCCCTGGGTGTTTGCTTTAAACCGTAAATGGCTTTATGGAGTTTGCAAATGTGATGAGGGCGACTAGAATCTACAAACCCGGGTGGTTGAGTCATATACACCTCCTCAGTAAGAGAACCATGAAGAAAGGCATTTTTGACATCCAATTGGTGAATAGGCCATGCATTAGATACAGCAACAGTAAGAACTGTGCGAATCGTGGTGGGCTTGACTACAAGGCTGAAAGTCTCACCATAGTCTATGCCAGCTTGCTAATGAAAGCCTTTAGCAACGAGACGCGCTTTGTAGCACTCAATACTGCCATCAGATCGTTGTTTTAGCTTGAAAACTCATTTACACCCAACAATATTGACATTAGGTGGCGGCGGGACAAGAGACCAAGTGTGTTAATTGAGAAGAGCATTGAATTTTTCGTTCATGGCATTGCGCCATTTCGCGGAGCGAATGGCTTGAGTGTAATAAGTTGGCTCTACATCGGATGAGGTGAGCAAGGTGGAAAAAGCTTGTGGAATCGGATGACGAGTAGCAAAATCTGCCCGTTGTTTGGGTTTGAAAATTCCATCCTTGGCTCTCGTTCTCATAAGATGTACATTATTAGAAGAATTCGATGATGAGTGTGGTTTGGCCGATGGAGGGTATTCCGACATAGTATGTTGAGTGGTTATGTCAGTAAAGGCCTCCACACTTGATGAAAAAACAACATCTTGTGGTGAAGGTGGCGCCGGAGAAGGAACTGTATTGGTCGGTGCTTGAGTTGGTGATGGCTTTGGTGGTGAGATAGCAGCAGGTGGAGTCAGCGAGATAACTGGAATAAAAACCATATCTGATGTAGAGGGTGGACCAGTAGATGATTAAGAGGAGGCAAATGGAAATTCTGCCTCATTAAATAACACATGCCTTGAAATATAGACACGTCCAGTAGGAGGATGCAGACACCGATATCATTTATGACGATTGCTGTAACCAATAAAAACACAGGCAATAGATCTTGGTTGTAATTTTTCAGTTGTATAATTACCAAGATAAGGGTAGCATGCACAACCAAAGGTACGGAGTGAGAGGTAATCAGGATCAGTGGCAAAGAGCCTCTGAAATGGAGAGGACCAGTGGAGGAGTTGGGTTGGGAGTCTGTTAATCAGATATACAGCAGTACAAATGGCTTTAACCCATAAATTTTGAGGGAGATGGGAGACTAGAAGTAAAGTGCGACCCATTTATGAAATATGTCGATGTTTTCGTTCTGCAAGACCATTTTGTTGTGGAGTATGAGGGCATGATAACTGATGGTGTATCCCTTTTTGCGCACATAAAGTATGAAATGAGGTGTTATCACATTCTTTACCACCATTATTTTGCAAAATTTTAATAGATGTGGAAAAATAATTTTCAACAAAAGCAAGAAAATGTTGAAAATGAGTAAAAACTTCAGATTTATGTCGCATAGGAAATATCCATGAATATCGGGTATAATCATCCATAAACAAGACATAATATGTAAAACCAGAGACAGAAGAAACGGGAGACATCCATACATCAGAATGAAGTAAATTAAATGGTGCATCACTACGATGTTTATGAGTGGAAAAGGGAAGCCGCGTAGACTTTCCCAAAGCACAGTGACTACAAAATGTAGAGCGAGAAAAATGAAAAACAGAGCCTAAAGCTTTATTAGATGCCAAGACTTGAAGCACTTTATTGGATGGATGTCCTAAACGTTGATGCCAAGTTGTAGATGATGAACAAGAGGCTGTGAGAGCATGTTGGGAGACATAAGAGGGCTTAATAGGGTACAGACCATCTTCACATCGGCCCTGAAACAAAACAACACCAGTTCGTAAATCACGAATTTCAAAACCCCATGGAAAAAAGATAAAGCTAGCAGAATTATCTTTGGTGAACTGAGCAATGGATAGAAGATTTTTAGACATATTAGGAACATGAAGGACATGTGAAAGTTGTATAAGAGAGGAACTAGTAGGAAGGGATATACTACCAATGTGCGCAATTGGAAGAGAATCACCATTACCCAAGAGAACTTGATCGGTGCCGACATAATCAGACTTATTTGTCATGGAACGAGGATCACCAGTCATATGGTTAGTGGCACCAGTATCAGGATACCAATTGGGATCGACTTGTGAAGCTATTTATATTCCGGCAAAGGTAGAAGAGAGATCGTCCTCTGTTGTATAAGGATTGCGATATCGTTGGTAACATATGGAAGCACTGTGGCCATTTTTAAAACAAATTTGACGTTGAATAGGAGGTGTGGTGGTGGAAGGGTGTTGTCCAAGAACACCTGGACCATAACGATTACGACCACCGCGACCATAACCCCCGCGATTTGGGTTGTAGGATGACTCATATTGATGAAATGTAGAGCGACCCCCACGACCACTGTGATTATTGTTGGTACGATCGCGACTATGGTTGTTTTGATCACGAGAAGAAAGTAATGTTATTTGTGAGCAATTGTTATAGCTAACCGGAGTTTCTGAATGAGTCGAGGGCCTAATATGAGATTCATATGACAAGAGACGAGCACGAAGATCTGGGTATTGTGGGAGCGGTGGGAAGTTAAGAAGAGCTGTGACAAGCATAGAATAATCTGGACTGAGTCCGCGAAGAACAGATGTGACGAGATCTGCATTGGAGATTGGTTAATTGATGGCAGCAAGAGCATCAGCTAGAGATTTAGCATGTTGCAGATATTCTGAAATAGGCTTTGTCCCTTTGCAGATGGAGAGCAATTGAAAACGCAGATGAGTGGCGTTTGCAAGGGATTATTGAGAAAATTTTTGTTTAAGACATTCCCAAATCTGATGAGAAGTAGAGAGTCCAACAACTTGAGAAAGAACATATTCAGATAGAGTGGCATTGATCATGCTTACAAGAGTTTGATCTGTTTGTAGCCAACTGGTATAGGCAGAATTCAAGGTATGTGTTGAAGATTCTGTGTCTGAGAGAAACTGGGGAGGACAAGGATGAGTTCCATCAACGAAACGCCAATAATTTTGGCCAACAAGAAATGGCTTGATCTGACTTTCCCATAGGAGATAGTTGGTTTCTGTTAATTTAATAGAGATAAGAGTTGAAATATTTGGAACAGTAAATGAACTTGTAAAAGAGGCCATAGGCATGTGGTTGGATAAAGAAGAAGCAATAATGGTGGATAAGGTTGAAGTAGCGATGGAGGAAGAAGCCATAGAAAGAAAAAAAAATATACATATATATATAGAGAGAGAGAGAGAAATATTGCTAAGTTATTCCTGCTCTAATACCATGAAAGGTTGCAGAGAATTTCATACTTTCTTGTATTGCTATCACATGTATATATACAATAGAGTACAACTGATAAAGGAAACATATCCCATGATTAAAGCAATCTAAGAATTATAACAACTAGCTATACACTCTTAATTTACAGTATGTAATCCCATATATTTCTCCTTAATTTATATTGTGTAATTCCATAATTCATGGAGACTAGAATATTCATCCAATATAAATATACTGTGATTGCTTGGAGAATACTTCCTCTTTAACCTAAGGATTACTTGCATTGTAAATGTGATCTTGGATGGTTAGATGTATTGAGCTTCTCACATTCCAGTTCCTACCTATTATCTTAGAGAGAGAGAGAGAGAGAGACTGAGCTACTCGCTTTTTTTTTTAAATGGATTATGAGAAAGGCACCAGCACTGCTTTCAACTCTTCATCCACGACCCTTCCAGGTGGTGAATACGACGTCTTTTTGAGTTTCAGAGGCCCAGACACTCGTGAGACCTTCACCGATTACCTGTACACAAGTCTCGAAGCTGCAGGAGTTCGTACCTTTCGAGACAATAATGACCTTCATATAGGTGAAGAGATCGGCCCAGAGCTCCTTGAGGCGATCACTCAATCGAAGATCTCAATCCCAATTTTCTCCAAAGACTACGCGTCCAGTAAATGGTGCCTCCGTGAGCTCACCCAGATGGTGGAGTGTAAGAGAACTACAAGACAAATGATTCTACCCATCTTCTATGATGTTAAACTGTTTCAGGTTTGGCATCAATCTGGGAGTTACGAGGAGGCCTTCTGTAGACATGAGAGCTGTTTCCATGAAAGTACTGTTAAGGAATGGAAGGAGGCATTGAGAGAGGTTGGAGCACTCAAGGGTTTCGAGAAAAAGGCTGACGGGTATGTTTATCCATTTATGCTACTTAAGTGCTTATTTTATAGTGTTGCACAATAAAAATAGCAAGCAATAACTTCAAGATATATATAAAAAAGCTTTAAGCAATGGATGGGATTAATATTCTAATTCAAAATAGGTCAGGAGCAATTACAGACGGGTGTCATGCGTGTTAAATAATGAATAAAATAACAATTTTGAATCCACAAACCAATGGCGCTAGTCCAGATTGTGTAAGCTCTTCTCCCCAAATGGAGAGGTTAAGTGATCTAGCCAATCTGATATATCATTAATCAATGAATGAATTCTGTTACCCAAACAACAGAAGGAAACCAAAAAAAAAAAATAAGGATACTAGCAGTATAAGGGAAATGCTCAAAACTAAACTTTATTAAAAAAATTCTAAAAAAATAAAGTAAGAAATCCAATTACTAAAAACTAATAATTACCAAAAACTAAAGGAATTCGAATTTGTGTATAACAAAAATCCCGAAATAGTTCAAAGTTAAAAAAATGCAATTTACAGGCCCTACGCGACAGAATTTGGCCGAAGAACATCCTACATCAGCACTAAAGTACCCTGAATTGCCAGTTAGGCTATTTCCAATTAGAATAGTTTCTTGTCAGGTAAAAATAGGTTCATCAAAACTATCCTAAAATACTATGTTAACCCGTCCGTTTGGTCTTTTGGCAGTCTGAACGAGTCATATAGGTTTCAACAATTATTTGTAAATCAGTCTCCTTTGTCTGAAAAAAAAAAACTAGCCCCCTAGTTAAAGTAAAAGATTGCATTTCATCTGGCGGATAATACTCAAAATAAATTTGCAACATTAAATGTAGGAGAAATAGCCATGTGTTCGGGAAGTTCAACAACATAAGCAGTTTCATTAATCTTCTTTACTATGATATGGGCTATACTTTTTATATTTTAGTTTGTTGTAGGCGCCAACAAGAAACCTTTCTTTGCTCAGATATACAATAACTAAATCTCCTTCCTGAAACACCTTCTTGTGTCTCTTCTAGTCTATTGCTTCCTTGTATTTCGCATTGGCTTCTTCAAGATTCTTCCGAACCTCATCTTGAATTGCTTTGATGAGATATGCCATATGTTTCGCGACAACATTTTTTTCGGGCAACTTTAGTAGTGGAACCAAATCCATCATATGCCTTGGCAAATAACAATAAACAATAGCAAAAGGTGACTTTTGAGTTGTTATTGTATACAAATTCTGCCTATACCAATGCAAGTTCCCACTATTTCAGTTTTTCGTCCAAAGTACAACGAATCAGATTTCTTAAAGTTCGATTTACCACCTCTGTTTGACCATCAGGTTGTGGATGACTAGTGCTATTGAAATTCAAAGATGTATCAGCCCAAAAAGTCTGCCAAAAGTGTGATAGGAATTTGGTGTCTGATGCTAACTCTGGAGTGTTCCACAAAAATATGTTGTTTAGATGTGTCAAATGCATCAACTTTTATATTTATAAAACCACTTAAACACTTATACGTTAGTATAGTGAGAAGGGATCGTCCATAGAGATTATTGGCTTGGAATTTAACTTGACATTAATGAGCGTGAGATTGAAAAGATGATTGTTTGGTTGATTATACAAATGGTGATTTAAGCATACAAATGAAATGAAGCTAAATTAAACTTGAGTTAAGTGATAGGGAGAGAGACTTAGGGCATGAAATACACCACTAAACTCATGTAACTAAACCAAATGCCTTTAATTAATGGGGAGAATACATTGTAATGAAAATGTGGCTACCAGCACACATCCAATAATCAAAAAGATAATACAAATTGCAATGAATAAGTATGAACTATCAAAATCAAGCATGAATTGTCTACCTAACTATAATTACTCTAAAGTGTACCCATCAAGACTAAGCATAATCCATCAAACTAATTAGCAATTGTATCCAATAAGAACCATGCATGGCCATCACTAAGCACAATTACAAAGAGCACTCAATGTAGAGATTCACCCTCAATTAATCACACATAAGACAACATGCAACCAATATAGAGAATCAATGGAAAGAATTATCAATATAAACCTTGGTACAACCAAGTTTGAATTCACAAGACCAAGCACTAATTACAATACATAATCTCCAAAATTGAGAGACAAAGGTTTAATTACACAAACTTAGGGCTCATCCAAGCCCTAAATGAAGAACTAGCCACTCATGGAGAAGGTAGATATAATCATGGTGGTCTCACAATCCATCTTCATGCTTGGGTTCATCTTCTTCTTCTTCTTCTTCCTTGAGAGAAACCCTAGAGAGAGAGATAGTAGATCTAGAATTTCTCTTTAGCTTTTCAATTCCCAAATGTCTAACCCTTGTAAAAATGATTTAATTATGTATTTATAAGTGACTCTTGGAAGCTAAAATGAGTCAGACCCGTACATTCAAGTAAGGCAATCTCGCATATCCTGGCTCCTCGAAATTGGGGCCCGAAACGAGCACTTAAATAAATCTGCCCGATGCACGATCGATCGTGAATTCCATATGATTGATCTTTTTTTTGCCAGGATCGATAGTGATCCATGCCAGTTATGACTATTTCTGACTTCGCCAGGATCGATCATAGATTTGCAGGATCGATCGTGATTTCCCACTTTGGCTATTTCTGGAGCTTTCTTCCTTCGCTGCATTTTGCTCGACTCCAAAAAGACTTGAATGCACTGGAATGAACCCTTTTCTGGTGCAACAACCTGAAAATGACAATAACACAAATAAGCACTAAACAATGAATAAAGATAGGGCTAAAGTGCTAATAATCATAAGAACAAAGGCCGAAATGTGCATATTTTGGCACTTATCAGTATCCCATTCTGAAGTGGTCGATTTAGGAATTCCATGTAGGCGAATGACCTCATTGAAAAATGGATTTGCTACGTGTGGCATTTGAGGTCCTCTTGCAAGCTATGAAGTGCTACATCTTTGAATAATGATTAACCACCACAAAAACTGAATTTGCCTCTCGCTGAGTGTGTGGAAGTCCTAAGACAAAGTCCATGGACAAATCCTCTTATGAAAATTTGTTATAGGGATAGATAGGTAAATGCTAGTGTTTTGAGACTAACCCTTTGTAGATTAAAAAACCAGACACCTCTTCACATGGTTCCCAACATCCCTCTTGAGTTGTGGCCAATAGTATTGCTCTTTGACCAAAACTATAGTCTTGTCTTGCCCAAGATGTCATCCCAAACTGCCACCATGTAACTCATGGATAATTTTCTCTCAAAGGGAACTCCTTGGAATACAAAGTTAATTACCCTGAAATAAAAACCCTTCTTATATTTGCATACCCTCAGCCGCCTACCCAGTCTGACATGTAGCCCATAATTCCTTAATGACATCATCTTCTTTATATAGCTCTTTCAGACAATCGAGCCCAACAACTTTAACTCGCAAAGTCACCAAGAGTGCTTCTTTTTTGCTGAGTGCATTGGTTACCTTGTTCTGCTAAACCAATTTATGCCTTAAAGAGAAGGTAAATTGCTACAGAAAAACAACCCATTGGGCATGCATTCGGCATCATTAAGCTTCTCACTATAGCATACAATTGGTATGCCCTCTTGGGATAGAGTACAGTAACTATTACAACTGAAGCATCACACTCTGCCTCGAACAACTTCTCAAAGTTTGGTAGTGCTAATATAGATGCAATCGACTTCCTTAATCAAAGCTCTGATACCAACTGATGCAGTGAAAGCAATGAACATTCAATAATTAACAAAAGAACAACTTTGAATTCATTAAGTTAAGAGTAAATTGCAGAGCAATCTAATATATAATTCTGCTCTTTGCAGACATGTATTTTCAACGAAGTTACCCTAACAACAAAAGAAAAACTAAAAACATAATGAAATTTCTCAAAATTAAACTTTCTTCAAAATTTTTAAAAAAAGAAGGCAAAAAACCTAATTACCAAATATTAAAGAAATTCGAATCCATTTAGATGTTTAGGAAAAATCATGAAATATTGAAAATTGGGAAAAACGCAATTCCTAGGACCTAAATGAAAGAATTTGGACCGTTTCCAATCAGAATAAGGTCTTGTTTGGTCAAAAAGGGTTTGTCAAAACTACCCCAAAAAATTGTCAACACACCCATCTGGCCTTTTGGCAGTCCAAACAAGCCATATAGGCTTCAACAATTAGTTCTATATCAGACAAAAATATAATAAGAGTTTTAAGATATTAGTTTGGTTCGTCAACTAACTAGTCCTTGAAATAACTTCAAATAATTATTAATTGATTCAATTTATTTAAAACAAATAACTATACCTTAAAATTAACCAGATTAATGATAATGAATAAAAAGCATCATCATTCTACTAATTATTTGTCCTGCTTTTCATCTTGACATCAATCAGGGAACTAGTAATGATGGTTGTTCGAGCTGTGTTGTTAGAGTTAAAGAAGAAATGCATGGTTTTAATTGAAAACTTGGTTGGAATAAATGATAATGTAGAAAAAATGATGAGATTATTCAAAATTGGTTCTAATGATGATACACGGATTGTTGGTATCTACGGCATGGGAGGTATTGGCAAGATAACTATTGCAAAGTGGATTTACAACAACGTCTTCCAGTGCTTTGAATGTTGTAGTTTTGAAAGTACAAAGAATTTTCCCCAATTCTAGATAGAGAAACTTTACACTTCTAAAATATTTTCCAACCCCTTTTCCCTCTCATTTCCGTCTATTTATAGACGATTACAATCACTCATGGGCTGGACCTATCTTCTTTCCTTTTGGTTGGGCCCAACTCCTTTCATCACAATGTGGGCTTCCTTAATGACTTCCTGAACCTAGGCCCATTAAGCGAGGACTTGCTCCATCTTGGTTGCCCATACTCGACCCGTTCTTAGCAATATGAATCATACCAAGCCCGGGTTACTTTTGGTGTCTTCATTTGCCCCCACAATCTCTCCCTTAATTAATTAGGGTGAGATTATTAAAAAGACACAATCTTGGTCTGACGGCTCGAAGTGATGACATTGGGAATCGAACGGCTGGCACGAAGACCCAAACTCCGAGATCTGTTGCGCCACTTTTACCTTACCTTTCGAATTCTATGTCGCCTCCATTTCTTCTCTTTAAAAACCCTAATCCTCTCAATCCTTGTCTTCCTTTAACATATCTTACTTTTATCCTCCGTTGTTGTCTTCTCGGGTCTCTTCTGTCATCTTCTTGCATTTTACGGCGAGTTTTCTTCAATTTCTCCGGCGAGTTTTTCCTTCGCGATTTGGCTCTTGTGCTGTTGCAGAGTACTTCACAAACTCCTTCCTCAAGGTCATTTTTTTTTACTATTCTTTTTGAAAGAAAAACCTTCATTATCAGAAATTCCTCCCCTTCTCCATGGCTCCCCCTAATTTGAATGCCATTCGTTCCAAAAATAGCATTCCAAATGACGTTTCTCTCAGGATCTACCCCACAAACCTGGATAGGAGCTCTGGTGAGGGTCTCCTTCCTGGGGAGATTTTATTCTCTGCCGTCCACTTAAACGTAATTAGGTTCCCCTTACATCCATTTTTCTGCTATATCTTCAGCAAATTGGGGCTTTGCCCTCTGCAAGTTAACCCTAACTTAGGGTAATTTCAGTCCTTTTGCTCTTGAACCGTGAGAGGGGTCTCAATCTTGACGTCATTGACCTCCACCTCTGCTACTGAATTAACAGAATCAAACATAGTGAGCTGTACTATCATTTCTTTCCTATTGAAAAACGATCGATTTGTACGGACAAGAACTCCTTTGAAAAAGGTTGGAGACAAAACTTGATTGGGGTCAGTGGAAATTGGCGGACTCCGTTCGGCCAATCTTTCTCTATCCCCTCCACCTTTGGAGTATGTTCTGTCTCTGGTTATAAAAAACTGAAAACACATCCCACTGAATGTCACTGTGAAAGTTGCCTTCCCCGTTTTGTACTTTTCTTTATAGATGCCTTCAAATACCTCATGATGAACTGGTTTATAGCGTTTGCAGGGCCAGGCTAGACATCTTACAAGAGAGTGTGTTGAACAACGTCCCTTCAGCTACAGACTTGCTCACTCCTAGCAACCTCTCTGACATCTCTCTCCTAGGATCTACAATGGAGAGCATTCAGATTCCATCTTTTAGCAGGAGGAGGCATTCTGCTCCCATCCCTTCTGCTGCTTCTGTTACCATATCTTCCTCTACACCTGCTACCACATCATCCACCTCAGCTTCGGAACAGGTTATGACTATTCCAGTTATAACTCAAGTCGCAGATCATTCTGCTGACGGGCCTTCTGCACCCATCCCTGCTGAAACTCGTGTTGTGGATCATTCTGCTGAGGCCCATCCTGCTGCTCCCACCAATGTGCCTTCAAACATTCTATCTAACACTTCTTCAGAGAGCACTCAGGATGCTGGGGGATCTTAGAACAATAGAGGGTCTCCTCCAGTTAGAGCTAGTATGTCAGAGAAAAGTCTGGGAAAAAGGCCAATGCCTGAGGGCGGTCATGACCATAGTGACGTCCCACCAGCTCGGAGGATCAAGATGGCTTTTTTCAGGATCACTGAACCCATGCCTCCACCTCAGCTTTTTATTCCAGAGGGTGAATCTGCCAGAACCTCTGGTCCAGCACCTTCCATTCTTCTATGGCGCCCTTTGCTCAGCCGTGAAGATGGCTCGACCATTGGCCCTACAGATTCTTTATACCAGGACCCCTTTACTTCTTTTGCTTTCTACAAGGGTTTTTGGACTCCCAAGGATCTTAAAATCCAGAACAAGATGACCTTTGGTGAAATATACCGGCGGTTCCTAGCAGCTGCCGTTGTGGTAACTTTTCTTCTTATTGAGATACGTCTCTTTTCTATTTTAACTATTTAGTGGCTGAACTGACCAGAACCTCCCTTCCTTTATGCAGACTCTATTTGGAATGTTCACCTTTCTGAAGACCATTGAGGTTCTGAACAAGAAGCTCAAGTCTTTTTCTGCTGGCCTTAAAAGATCCGTTGAAGCGGAGAGCCGGCTTGAGGCCAAAAACGTTGAGCTTGTGTCTAAGCTAAACGAGTCAAAGAAAGAAACTATCACCTTGAAAACTGAGAAAGACACTCTGGCAAATGAGAGGGACGCCCTGAAAGCTGAATGGGAGGCCCTTAAGGCTGAACGGGACTCTCTTCAAGATGAAGTTGATGTCCTGAAGACTGAGAAGAACGTCACCCTGACTGAAAGGGATTCACTAAGGGCTGAGAAGGGAGATCTTCAGCGTACACTTATTGCTGAACGGTTGACCAATGCCAACTCAAACGAAAAGCTTTTAAATGAACGCTCTTCTTTGCTGAATATGATTGGCAAAGTTGAGGGTGGCATGAGAGTTCTCCTTGCCCGCTTCACTAGAACCAGTGCTCTCAGGTATGCTGAAAGGTACAGAGATGGTTTTATTAACCGTTCTCCCCCTGAGGGTGAATCTAGCTCCTGTGCTAGTCCGGATGAGCTGGACGCCTCTTTGGACATCCATCCACCAAGCAACTACCAAAATCCACCATGCGACCCTGCTGAGAATATCTTTATTGAATGCAAAGAGGTTGCAGCCTCAGGGGTTGTTCCACCCTTCCATCCTTTGAACGTTCCTCCTATTACTACTATCATCCCCTCCACATAAGTTGCCTCTGACAGACTCGTGCTAACTGAGGGGGTGATTCATGTTGACTCTCCTTCCAAGGATGATGGTACAGCTAAAAATGGAAAGGGCCACAATGGGCCAGAGGGCAATGATGGGGGAAACAATGAGTCATAGCTTAGAGAAGATTGTGCCAACTAGCACTCTGCCATCTCTTGTAACAGTTTTTTTTTTTTTTTTAATGTATCTTCATGTATCCTCAGAACATCAAACCATGTAACTCAAGATCGTTTTGTAATGAAAGAATAAGGAATGATAATACCTCTTTTTGGCAAAACTTCTATTCTTCAATTTTAGATGATATGATAACTTGATACCTGACTTTTTTCTTTAATTTCAAGTTTCAATTTTCAAATTTCACTTTTCATAAGTGTTTGGCGTTCGGCTTGTTGTGCCAGCTGCCACTGACTTTGCTAAGTGTCTGGCGCTCAGCTAGAATGCCACTTGCCACTCGGCATATGTTTATTTTTGAGCAAGTGTTTGGCGTTCAGCTTATAGTGCCAACTGCCACTTACTTTGCTAAGTGCCTAGCACTCAGTTAGAATGCCAATTGCCACTTGGCATATGTTTATTTTTGAGCAAGTGTTTGGTGTTTGGCGTTCGGCTTGTAGTGCTAGCTATCACCTACTGTGCTAAGTGCCTTGCGTTCGGCTAGAATGCCTCTTGCCACTTGGCATATATTTATTTTTATGCAAGAGTTTGGCATTCGGCTCGTAGTGCCAGTTGCCAGTTGCTCTGCTACGTGTCTGGCGCTCGGCTAGAATGCCCCTTGCCACTTGACATATATTTATTTTTATGCAAGAGTTTGGCGTTCGGCTCGTAGTGCTAGTTGCCACTTGCTCTGCTATGTGCCTGGCACTCAGCTAGAATGTCCCTTGCCACTTGGCATATTTTTTTTTATGCAAGTGTTTGGCGTTCGGCTCATAATGCCAGTTGCCACTTACTCTACTACGTGGGAAGAATGCCAATTAATTTTAAGCAAAATAAACTTTTTTCATAAAACTTGAGAATTTCGTACACTTGCAAGTATGCAAGTCAAAACGAGCATACTGTTCGGAATTAAATTCTACTTCTACTGGTAGTACCTTTTTAGAGACGTGGCATTCCATGGTTTACTGACTAACCTTCCTGTCATGGCCTCCAGGACGTATGCCCCCTTCCCTTTGACTTCTGCAATCCTGTATAGACCTTCCTATGGCGAAAACATCTTTTTGACTATCCCCACCTTCCTTTTCAGAACCAAATTGCCAAGGGTGAAGTAGTGTGCTTCACCCTCTTGTTATGGCTATTTACGAGCGTCTATTAATAAGAAGCAAGCCTTATTACAGCTGCGTCCCTTTTCTCTCTCCAGCAGATCAAGATTAAACCTTAACATTCTATCATTCTGCTCTTGATTCCACGCCAAGCTTCTAACGGTTGGAACTAAGTGCTCGATTGGTTTCACTGCCTCGGTGCCGTACGCTATAGCGAATGGGCTTTCCCCGTTGTTCTGTAAGCCCACAAGAGGTTCGGAGCTTGTCTAACCATTTTCCTTTTTCATTTTCGAGCTTCTTCTTAATGCAGGCAAATATTATCCTGTTCGTGATCTCAGCTTGACCATTAGCCTGGGGATGGTTGACTGCTGCCAACTTTTGATTAATTTCATATTCTTCCAGCAGTTCCTTCACTTGCTTGCTATCGAAATTGGTCCCATTGTCCATAACGATCGACCTTGGTACGCCAAAGCGACAGATAATATTATTCCAGATGAAGTGTCTTACTTGAGTTTGGGTAACACTAGGGTACGGCTCTGCCTCCACCTACTTGGTGAAGTAATCTGTTGCTAGCAATACGTACTTGTTCTGCAATCTTGTGGTCGGCAGAGGGCCAACCACATCCATCCCCCATTGCGCGAAAGGCCATGGTGTGGCCATTACGTGCAAGTCTTCAGGTGGTTGGTGTATCAATGGTCCGAACCTTTGGCATTTATCGCATCTTCTAGAGAATTCTTTTGCATCCCGTGCCATGTTTGGCTAAAAGTACCCTTGTGTCATTACTTTGTATGCCAAAGATCTTCCTCCCGAATGATTTCCGCATACACCTTCATAAATGGTTCGCATGATCTGTCTAGCCTCTGTTGGGGTAACACACTTCAAGTATGGACCCGAAAAGGACCGTATGTACAACTGATCACGCACAATAGCATATTTCGCGGCATTAGACCTGATTTTTCTTGCTTCATCTTTCTGTTCGGGCAGCACACCATCACATACGAAAGCCATGATTGGATCAATCCAGCTCGGCTCATATGGTATAACATTAACTTGCTGAGCGCTCGGATCGGGCAGTTCATCAAAAATGGACAAGTGGATCAACACGTCAACCGGGATGACCCTAGCCAATGTTTCTCTACAACTGGATATAGTATAGGCTAAGCAATCGGCATCTTCATTATACTCCCTCGGCAACTGAATGAACTTAATCTGATCAAAGTCTTTTGCCTCACGCAGAACCGCGATTTGGCATGCTTCCATAGTCTTATCTTTGGTTCCGTATTCTCCAATTACTTGCCGAACGATTAGCTGTGAATCGCTATAAGCGATTAGATTCTTGATCTTCAGCTCTTTAGCCAACTTCAGCCCAGCTAACAATGCCTCGTATTCAGCCTCGTTGGTTGCTTTGAACTCAAGTCTGATTGCTTAGCTCAGCGTGGTGCCCTCTGGTGTTTGCAATTTGATTCCAATTCCTGCCCCCATTTGATTTGAAGAGCCATTAACAAAGAGCTTCCATAAGGAACAACTATAATCTTCCTCCAAGTCTTCAACATCACATTCAAGTAGGAAATTAGCCACCGCTTGACCTTTGATTGCCGTTTTGGGTTCGTATGTAATATCAAATGAGCTTAACTCAATGGCCCATTTTGTCATTCTTCCTGATAGGTCTGGCTTGTGTTAGATCATCCTTATAGGAAAAGTAGTTAAGACGACAATTGGATGGGATTCGAAATAATGCCTGAGCTTCCTTTTCGTGTTGACCAACGACAAGATCATCCGTTCGGCCTTTGAGTACCTTCTTTCCGGCTCGGCCATTGTTTTGCTGACATAAAACACTAGGAATTGCTTTCCGTCTTTGCAAAGGATCAGAACGGCACTTGTCGTGATGCTGGATACCCCAAGGTACACAATGAGCTTTTCATTTGGCTCAGGAGTAGATAGAACCGGAGGGTTTCGCATGTAATCTTTCAGGCTGGTCAATGCCTGTCGTTATTCATCCCCCCAGGCTTATCTTCCATGGCCTCGTATTGTGTTAAAAAATGGTTTACAATGGTCTGAGAGCTTAGAAATGAATCGGCTCAGTGCAGCTATTCGACCTGTGAGTGCTTGCACTTCTTTGGTTGTCTTTAGTTTTGCATTTCTAATCAGAGCTTCCGCCTGGGCTGGGCTAGCCTCAATTCCTCTATGATTGACTACATGTCCCAAGAATTGGCCAGAGCTTACGCCAAATGAGCATTTGGTTGGATTAAGCTTCATTCCGTACTTCCTCAACACACCGAACACATCCTGTAAGTGCTCCAAGTGATCATCCTTCTTCTTACTCTTTACCACCATATCATCAATGTAAGCCTCTACAGTTCTCCCCATTTGACTTTTGAAAATTTTGCTGATTAGCCTTTGATAAGTAGCTCCAGCATTCTTTAATCCGAACGGCATGACTTTGTAGCAGTAGGTCCCACGTTCGGTAACAAAAGAAGTTTTCTCTTCATCAATCGGGTCCATGGGGATTTGATTATAACCTGAGTAATTATCTAGGAAGGTTAATCGCTCGTACCCAGTAATGGCATCCACCATTTGATCAATCCTTGGCAATGGGAAGCTATCCTTTGGGCAAGCTTTGTTCAGATTAGTAAAGTCAATACATACTCTCCATTTCTCATTCTTTTTCTGCACAACAACGACATTAGAGAGCCAGGCCGGGTATTAAACCTCTCTAATGAATCCTACCTCAAGCAACCGATCAATCTCCTCAGCTATGATTCGATTGCGTTCTGGAGCAAATCTTCTCTGCTTCTGCTTCACAGGCTTTGCATTCGGATCTATATTGAGGGAATGATAGGACACAGAAGGACTAATTCCTGGCATGTCTGAATGGCTCCACACGAACACATCTACATTTTGAGTCAAAAAATCAATCAACTTGTTTCTCCCCTTTAACAACTCTGGATCCTACCCTCATTGTTTGGTCCGGCTTCTTATGGTCAATCTGCAGATCAAGAAGAGGTTCTGTAGTCAGAACTGGCGGCTCCTCCTCCCCACTTTTGTTGGGTGGAGGTTCTTGTAATTGTTATCTTGGACTTGCAGAATGGATGGGAATTTTCCCCTTTCCAGCAGATTTCAAAGTCACTGAATAACATTCTTTAGCTGCAACCTGGTCCCCATGAATGTTAATCACCTTGGTCCCATCTGGACCCAAGCATCGCATCACTTGGTATAGGGTTGATGGGACACCCTGAACTCTGTGAATCCACTTTCTTCCCATCAAGAGGTTGTAAGATGGATGAATTTCTACGACCACAAAACTCTCAGTCAAAACTCTCTCAGCAGCTTTTACTGTCAATTCCACCATACCAATGGGCTCCACCCGCTTCCTATCAAATCCTAGCAATGGATTTCCTGTGGGTTTAAGTTTCCCGGGTTCGATCTCGAGCTGGTCGAACGTTATTCTGGGCATGACATTTGTACTACTTCCTAGATCAATCAGAACTCTTCGTACCAGGCATTCTGCAACTGTCAGACTGACGACCAGTGGATCTTCATGAGGAACCTGAACAAATAGCAGGTCTATTCTGTCAAACTTTATCTGTGCCGATGCGTTATGCTGATGCAAAGAATGTACACTGCCAATCCTTCTCTTCATCTGGGCCTGGCGTAATCGCTTTCTGAACAGCTCCTCTGACTCTGCTAATTGTTCAGGTCGGCCATGAATTGCATTTATAATCCGAACGGGCTGAGTGCTGTGGTGATTCGGCTTCTGATTTCTCTTGATCTGCTCAGCCGGTCGGTTCTGCTCTTGCGCCGGACCTTGAACATATCCTGCAAATTCCCCCTTTGCGATCAGCATCTCCACCTGCCTCCTTAGGTTCCTGCATTC
Organism: Cornus florida; assembly: GCF_030987335.1. Classification (NCBI taxonomy): domain Eukaryota; kingdom Viridiplantae; phylum Streptophyta; class Magnoliopsida; order Cornales; family Cornaceae; genus Cornus; species Cornus florida. The sequence goes on along the minus strand of NW_026775571.1, from coordinate 88,172,019 downwards.
ATTAGTCTGATGTCCAAAGTCACTATAGAAAGCATAATGTTTAGTTTGATCCCTCTGTTCAAGAGGTTGTGTGATTGGTAAGGGAGGGCGAAACTTATCTTTGTTCTCTTGATACAGCTTTGCCAGGGTAACTCTGAGTGGAGTAACCAACTCCTCCTCTCTGGGCTTTTTCTTTACCTTCCAGGAGGTCTAATATTGTGGCTGAACTTGTTTTTGCCGGATCTTGGCTTTGGACTTCTCTTCTGTTGAAATAATTGATGTCTTCCTTGCATTAGCTGACTCTTCTTCTTCCAGACGCACAAAACTGTCAGCTCTCTCATTGCTCGTCCATGGTCTTCGGCGTATTCACCACCAGGCTTGTGTGAAACGGTGTCCCTCAGTTCATTGCAAGTTTAAACGCTTGGACCACTATGGACGGATGACATTCCATTACCATGCTTTTGACAAGGTTGAACCAGGTGAGGAAAGCTTGGAGTCGTTCATCTTCATGCTGCTTCATTGTGAAAAGGCTTGAAACATCCTTAGCCGGGCGTTTATTTCCATAGTACTGGCTTATGAACTTGTCACACGAGTCCTGGAAACTAGCAATTGAACCTTGAGCCAAATTCTTAAACCAATTGAGGGCTGGCCCAGCCAAACTTGTAGGGAAGCATTTGCACATCAAAGGATCATTGTTAGTATTCAAAGCCATTTTCAACTGAATGTGGTAGATGTGGTCGACCGGGTCAGTTGTTCTATTAAACAGAATGAAGATCGGCATGGAAAACTTCTTCGGATTTGGAGCGTTTAGGATTTCATCAGTGAACGGAGATGCAACCGTCCTTGTTGATGAGCGCAGTGCTTCGTTCTCCCTTGAAAACCGTGATGGAACTCCCTGATCGGCAGATCTCCTTTCTGAACTGCGGTAATCAAATGTTGCCATTGAAGGTTAATAGGGTGGATCAAACGATCTGGTCCTCCGCAAACTCACTTTGCCACGGTGATGTAGCCCTATGATCGTACATCGGCGCTTCATCTCGCATGATCCGTTCGCGGTGTGGCTCCAAATGAATAGATCCCTCTCGATCCTCTACTTGACGGACATTTGGAGGTAGATCGCCTACTAAAACTTCATCACGACGAGGATCCACGCGATTGACACCTTCTGGATCACCTTGATGAACAGCATTGAACGGCAAGACTCCCTCTCCTACCGGAGGTGGCCTCGGAATAGTAGGAGCTTCACGATGCTCCATTCTAACTCGCAATTCTGCATTTTCTTTTCTCAGGACTTCGATCATGTTCATCAACTCATCGAGCTTCAACTGCTGGCCATTTTCCAAGGGATTTGAGCTCTAATCTCCGATCATCATTCCTGATCAGAGCAAAGTCATTAACCACGGATTTCTTGATCAGATCTGAGCTTTGCTAATGCAAACGCACCAGATCTGGACTCAAACTTGTTGAATTCTATTTGTTACTGGCCGGATTGAATTACTTCAGCTACGAGCTTACCGAATTCGACAATCTCAACAAGTCACAACTGCGCAGCTCACCGGAACAAGCACAGATCAGACCTGCTTAGATCAGACGCCAACCTCTCAAAATCAACTGGAACCGAGATTCATCAAGATAGATCACAATTTCATCAATCTTGATTCAACTTTCAGAGATCTAGCGCCTTCTTCGCAAACTGCTCTAAATCGAATCGATTTGGATCAACACCAATCAATCCTCATCGTTCTTCCCACAGACGGCGCCAATTGAAAGTACAAAGAATTTTCCCCAATTCTAGAGAGAGAAACTTTACACTTCCAAAATATTTTCCAACTGCTTTTCCCTCTCATTTCCGTCTATTTATAGATGGTTACAATCACTCCTGGGCTGGACCTATCTTCTTTCCTTTTGCTTGGGCCCAACTCCTTTCATCACAATGTGGGCTTCCTTAATGACTTCCTGAACCTGGACCCATTCAGCGAGGACTTGCTCCATCTTCGTTGCCCATACCCGACCCATTCTTAGCAATATGAATCATACCAAGCCCGGGTCACTTTGGTGTCTTCAAGCTTCCTTGTGGATATTCGAGAAAAAGCTCAACAATACACAGGTCTTGTTAGTTTGCAAAAGCAGCTTCTCAAGGACACCTTAAATTTGCAATGTGACAATATTAGTGATGTTAATAGTGGAATTAACAAGATAAAACACAAATTTCTCATAAAGAAGGTTCTCATTGTTCTTGATGATTTGAATGAAAAGTCTCACTATGATTGCCTTGTGGGAAAGCGTGATTGGTATTGTAAAGGAAGCAGGATCATAGTCACAACTAGAAACAAATATGTTCTAAACGCTCTTCAAGTTGATGAGGCTTACAAACCACAAATTTTGAACCTTGTGCAATCTCTTCAACTTTTAAGCATTCATGCTTTCAAAACAAAGTCTCCTCCAGAAGACTTCGAAAGCATCTCTGGAGAACTCGCATCCACAGCCGTAGGGCTACCTTTAACTCTTGAGGTTATAGGTTCGTATTTATCTAACAAGCCGGAAAAGGTATGGGAAGCTACATTGAAGAAGTTGGAGAAAATACCAGATGATCAAGTCCAAAAAAAGTTGAGAATAAGTTATGATGAATTAACCCATGAACAAAAACAGATATTTCTCGATATTGCATGTCTTTTGACAGGAATGGAAAAAACTTATGCATCTTACATGTGGAATAACTGTAGCTATTATTCAGAGAAGGAACTTTATGACCTTTGTCTCATGTCTCTAGTTAAAATTGGAGATGATAATGTATTAAGGATGCATGATCAACTTAAAGGTCTAGGCAGGGAAATCATTCATCAAGAAAATTTTGGAAATCCAGGAGCACGTAGCTGGTTGTGGGATCAGGAGGAAGCAAGGGGTGTACTAAAGGAATGTAGGGTAATATTTCAGTTAACTAAATTTTATGCCCCTTATTTGATTAATTAATTTTTTCTTGACCCTCCATCATGACAATCTCGTAATACAAAAACCATCACACAAGTGATTTCAATGGTGGCATCCACATGAGCGCCAAAAAGGAAACTACCTGGTTCTCCATAATGATATTTGAAGGGCTTTTAAATTGAAGTTTTAGCTACCTCAATTTAATTTGTCCTCGAGTGAAAGCCAACCAAAACTAACCATGTCTATTTTGTTAGAAAAATTAGTGCATCATTTTTCATTTAAATTTTTGTTTCGGTAAAGCTGAAATGATCTCTAAACCATTTATTATTATTAATTGTTTTAGAAGTCAATAAAAATATGTACTTTTTTCTTTTTAACTAAGAAGGTTCAATTAATTTCTAATGGTCATAATTTTTTGTTTTAGCACCTCTCTTATTGGTTCTTCAATATTTTCTTATTGTTTGGTTGTTGTTGACAGGAAACAGAAAAGGTTGAGGTCCTAAGTCTTGATCACTTGGATAAGGAGCTACCTTTTACAAGTATGGAATTCACAAAACTCTTTAATTTAAGGTATTTCCAAATAGATGGTGGAAAATTTGTTGGGGATTTTAAGCATCTTATGTCACAATTAAGATGGCTTCATTGGCATCGTTGCCCTCACCATTTCGAAGCAACCAATTTTCACACGAATAATCTAGTCATTCTTGACCTATCATATAGAGATATTGATTCTTGGTCACTGTGGGAATTTACTCGAAATTGACCCATCCATTGGCAAGCTGAATAATTTGAGAGAGCTTAACATTTCTTGGACTAAAATAAAGAAGTTACCTGATACAATTTAGATGTTGGAGAAGCTGGAAGTTATAGATGCCTCATGTTGTCCTCAACTTTTTATGTTAAAAGTTTTCCCTCTAGACATTATTAGAGGCGTACAACAATAAAGAATAAATCATTCTAGCGGAATAGAGTTATTTCAACAATAATCTAACTATGAAAAGTTTAGATTCCACTGAATGGATAAAGAGATAATTAAGGAAGATAATGAATTTGGAGAAACTAAATACTGTACTAAAATATTTTGAAATCATGGATGCGTGTAACTCGTGCTCAACGATTACCACATAAAATATTTGAATGAACACTCATTGTTAGGCAGAATCCTAGGCGGAAGCGCGTGCAATCCATTCATCTTCCCATCTCTCCTCTCTCTCTCTCTGACCTCTCACCTCCATCTTTTGGGTCTTCTTTCCCCTCCTCTCAAAAAAAAAGCGCAGGCAATCCATTAATCTTCCTATCTCTCCTCTCTCTCTCTCTCTGACCTCTCACCTCCATCTTTTGGGTCTTCTTTCCCCTCCTCTCTCTTTTTCTCTCCAGCTTCGTCGGCGTACTATAGGTGCAAGCAACGGTGCCCGGAATGCCAGATTTGAGCTCAGGAGTGTCAAGATCAATTGTCCAATCGATCGATGGTGGTGTCGGCGCCGGAGTCTTGTTCGGTGACTGAATCTATTTTTTTTGGATACTTAATTTGGTTTTTATAGTCCTTTCCCTACCATCTCTCTCACTAATTTGTTGGGTGAACAGATCTCTCTTCCAAAGCTATAACTCTTGGATGATCTATTAATTTCGCGTGGCCGGAGCACGCGAGATCGACGCCGAAGAGCGGAGTTAAGGTGTGTTGGCTTCCATCTATATATATTTTTTTCGATAGTGAAATTTCAGATTGTCATCGTTGTGCGCGTTGTTGGGTCGCCGGTGGCTATCGCAAGTTGTGTCGTCACAGTAAGAAACTGATCTGATTTTTCCGTCGTTGTTTGCATAGGTGAGGCTTCATCGGTTCTTGTACGTGCGGTGGCCGGAGCACGCTTCCAGTTCCCACCAAACTTAGATACTCAGACAGAGAGAGAAACTGAGCTTCTCGTTTTGCTTTTGAAATGGATTCTGAGACAAGCACGAGTACTGCTTTCAACCCTTCATCCACGACCCTTGTAGGTGGTGAATACGACGTCTTTTTGAGTTTTAGAGGCCCAGACACTCGCAAAACCTTCACCGATTACCTGTACACAAGTCTCGAAGGTGCAGGAGTTCGTACATTTCGAGACAATAATGGTCTTCGTGAAGGTAAAGAGATTGGGCCAGAGCTACACCAGGCGATCACTCAATCGAAGATCTCAATCCCAATTTTTTCCAAAGGTTACGCATCTAGTAAATGGTGCCTCCATGAGCTCGTCCGGATGGTGGAGTGTAAGAGAACTACAAGGCAACTGATTCTACCCATCTTCTATGATGTTGAACCATTTGAGGTTCGGCATCAATCTGGGAGTTACGAGGAGGCCTTCCGCAAGCACGAGAGTTGTTTTCTTGAAAGTACTGTAAAGGAATGGAAGGAGTCATTGACAGAGGTTGGAGCACTCAAGGGTTGGGTAGTCGAGAAAGAAGCTGATGGGTATGTTAAGTCAATATTTATCCTACTCAAGTGCTTATTTACTGTTTTATTTATTTATTTATTTTTTAAAAAAAAAGATAAAATTGCTTATTTTAGTGTACCCATGTAACACGAACGTGGACGGAAACGTGGACGGAATATATTGACAATCAAAATTTTCTAAAAATAGGGCAGGGTTTCGACCCGGCTATATATAAATATAAAAAAAAAAAATACTTATTTTAGTGTACGTATGTAGAACGAACGTGGACAGAATATATTGACAATCAAAATTTTTATTTATATACATTTATTGGGTAATATTATTACTTCGTATAAAATTTTAATTCATTTTTAATTTCTATATTAAGGGTTGGTTTGAAATGATTTAAAAATTAAATTATGTCCTTGTTGTAATGACTTTTATAATATATATATATATATATATATGTGTGTGTGTGTGTGTGTGTGTGTGTGGATGTTCTACTACTTTATCATAATAATATTATTGTTTTAAATAAACAAATATCATTTTATGCTTCACTTATGATCATATGTGTAATGCTAATATTTTTTATAGAGAAAAGTTGAATACTTTAGAATGTATTCATATTATTTCAAGATAATCAGTTATACTTTGTTTTACAAATGTTAAAAAGTGTCGGTTTAAGTTTCTAGAAATTGTCGGCGAAGTGTTCAAAATAAAAATATTTAATTTTTATTTATGAACATGTATAAGAAGTGTCAGACACGTGTTCGAGGTATCCGACATAGACACGACACGAATACTGCTCCTTTATAGAAGTGTCCGTGCTTTTGTGACGACCCTGGATTTTACAGACCCAGTGTGTCCTGTAATGACCCAAAACGGATCTAAAATGCAGAAGGTAGAACATAAACAAGGTTTTTAGAAATGTATGTCATCCTTAAGACACAAGAGTAACCTTCCGAGGAGTTTTGACACTCAATGGAAGCAAAACGGAGCCAAGGGTATCAAAACCCTACAAGAGAAGGACCAAAGATAAAATGGTTATTTTACCCTAAGAGGTAGGTATTTGACTTCCAACAAGTCAAATTAGATAAAATAAAAAATAAAAAAAAAAATGTCCAAAAACATCATTTGGTAACTTCACGTGAAGTCCCAAGGCCAAAAGAAGAGAAAACCCAAAAGAACCCTATCCCGGTTCGAACCAAATCTGATACCCTCTCACTAAAATAAGGATATCTCGAGCTAGGAGAAGAATTTGAAACTGAAATTTATACTATTGGAAAGCTTACTTCGACGCGGTCCGTTTAAACTCGAGAACGGACTAATTCGGAGTTAAAACGAAACAGTTATAACAGTTCGAAGTTGGAAGGCCAAAGCTGAACCTATAGAAAAGGTTTTGGGAGACTTGAACCGGTTCAGCATTCCTGAACCAGTTGGACCCAAAAACACACCTTGAACCAGTTCAGCCCCTTTGAACCGGTTCAACCCAATCTGCATTGAACCCAAACAGTAGAAAACCAAAAAAATGGAACCGACGAGGGGTTTTCAAGACCAAGACGACATTATTCGGAAAAATGCCGTGAAAAAACTCGCCTTAAAATCACATTTTCTATGTGACGGAGTTATGACCGGAATTTATTTCCCGAAAGAAAATCCCAAAATGCCCTTTAACCGGATTTTGCAAGAAAAATGTGAAATGAGTCTATCGGAGGCTCATTTCACCAACGAAAGAGTTTTTCATGAAAACGATCATGCACGCAGACGTAACTTACCTATTAAGACGTGCTACAATGATCCACAGCTTAAAAATACCGTTGATGCAAAATTTGACCTATCCAAACCCCAATGCATGGAAAAATGCCCTTTAAAGGCAAAAATGCAATAACTGTACTTAAATGCAATCAAATGACTGTTTGGCCATTGGCCACACTTTATGCATATTAAATAAGACCTAGTGGATGTGCTCGTGCACACTTTGCACCACCCGATTTGGAAAGGAACCCTTAAAGACTCGAATTTTTCTATTTTTAGCCCAAAAATGCAATATATGAAACCAAAATGCAAAACCTAAAACAAAATGGTATTTGGCCCTTGGCCACACCTCATACATGGTAAATGAATGCCTAATAATGAATTTCATACACAATTCACACTCCAGTGCAAAGATGATATATTAAAACCCTAGTTTTTCATATTATTCTCATTAAAGACAAATTTCTACATTTTTTAAATATACATGGATTTCAAATAAAGTTTAGCTCTTGGCCACATATCATATACATAAAATGGATGTTAAAAAGTGTGCTTAGTGTTACGGGCTTAGAGTTTCAACACCACTCTAGCTACTCCCGTGCGGCACCAAGACGTTGCTTCTACTCTCGCAAGTACTTAGTCAGCCTAACTCCCGTGCACACCTTAACCAACACGCTCCCCTCGTGCGCTTACTAGTGTTGTAGTGACCCTCGCCCTCTCTTCATTTGGCTTGCACACTCACACACACTAAGGCACTTAAGTTGGCAAGGAAAGAACACTTCTATTACTTCAAAGAATGTTTTGTACAAGGCTAGCACTCAAACTCTCTACAAGGCTCTCAAGACTCACTCTAGGACTTGTTGGCTGCAAAATGAAGTCCTACTCCTATTTATAGGCATCCCCATCCCTAATGGATGGCTAGGATGCATTCTAACCAAAGGTGGAGATCGATTTTCTAGAATCTTCTCCCACCTTCTTCACACTTCCATACTTATCCACAAGTATCTACAACATTCTAGAACTCTCCATACTACTCCTCACAATTCTGGAGAACTCTAGACTATACTACACATAACTATAATCTTCCACACAATACTAGACAATTTCGGAAGACTCTAGAAACTTCACTTGCCATACAGCTGCCATGCAGCGTCCTACTCAGTGCCTGCGTGGCGTAACCTCCATAGGCGGGGCGTGACATTAGGCACACATTACAAATTTCAAGGTAAAAATGACATTTTTAACCTAACTATGTATTATAACTTGAAAAGTAAAACGCAAACATGCTAACATTTACATGTGAATAAGAATACATTTTAAAGAACTTCAATCCAACGAAATGATCTAGGGACGTTGTGCATCCCGAATCAAGGTATCTGTACCTGAAAAATAACTCAATAACTTTGGGGTGAGTAAACAAGTTACTCGTAGGGAATGAGCATGCATAGACGTAACTTTTTACAAAGTTAACACATTAACATGAAACAATTCAAAGGATCATCTCAAGCTACTCATACAATTGAAATGAACTACGGCATACAAGTATACATGCATCAAGTATACAAAAACGATGTAAAAACACGATATACAACATACAAGCATAAACTTTTAAGTATATTAAACTATATCAAAACAAGTTATGCAATGTCTAAGTATACCTATACAAGTATACAATTAATATGGAAAGCTCGTAAATCAAGTATACGAACACAAGTATACTAAGCTAAATGAATTATGCATGAGACAAATATACACGGCACGAGTATACTAAAGTGAGATCCGATTACACAAATCAAACATACAAGGCGTAAGTATACTAAATAAAGTTTAGATACACAAACAAGGATACAAGTTCAAGTATGCTAAATGAGATCTAAATACACGAAGCAAGTATACATTTTCAAGTATACTAAATGAGATCTAACTGCACGAAGCAACTATACAGTGTCAAGTATATTAAATGAGATCCAAATTGCAAGGCAAGTACCAATTCACAAGCTACAAGTAATCCATGATTAACTACTTGGAATTTAATGTAAAATCAGATAGTGGAAAGACTAGGATACTTGGTTACTGACCAAGCAAGTTATTCTAGGCAATTACGACCCACAAGGAACTACTTAGTGAGCACGTGTATAAGTTATTCTGGGCAATTACAACCCACAAGGTACTACCTAGTACGCACTTCATATGACTAAGGAAGCTCGTCGCCGTACTAGAGCCAAACTCTAGCCATCACATGTATATTTTCCTTACAAGCCTTCCAAAATCAATAAGTTCAAAACTTATGCAAAAATCAATAAGTTAGACCAAACCTATATAAACTCAAATAATGTATAGGAATCAATTTTCATGCACAAGTAAGGTTGAATCCACACAAACCATGTCCTAGAGTTTCAAGTTTACAATGACCTTCACAATGTCGAATCTTCAATGTGTGATTCTTTACAAGCTATGATAATATCATTTCAATATCGAAAACACGACCTCATCTAAACAATCCCTAATTAACATATGTTAAACAACATAGCATAGTCATTATATAAACCAACTCAAAACTAAATTAACTCATTAGAACAACAAAATAGAATTTAATTAAAATACGGTAATTAAATCTCTAAATTCTAAAGCAACTCCAAATGGCCCCAAATTGACATATACTAGTGAACAAGTCCTAGTTATTACCATTATCAAGTTAAAAACTCAATCAAATCAATGGAAACTTTAAATAGATTTTAATTAATTCAATACTAGTGAACAAGTCCTAGTTATTACCATTATCAAGTTAAAAACTCAATCAAATCAATGGAAACTTTAAATAGATTTTAATTAATTCATTTAATTTAAAATCTCTAGATTTCTAAACTTATCCAAATGCTCTCAAATTAATATAGGTTAAAGAACATACCAAGGCCTATTTTAATATCACATTACAAGTTGATTTCATGTTAGTTATAACCATGTGAATTAAATTTTCATTAAAGAAAATTATTAAATAAAAGTTGCAATACTTATTCAATACTCCCAATTTAATATATGTCAAAGAACATATCAATGTCTAATGTACTAGCATGCCACAATTTAATTATATGCTATACGCAACCATGAGAATTAAATCTTATACATAGAAAATAATTAAATTAAATTCTAAAACTTGAACAAAGGCATGCTTACAAGTTGTATATGCTTATGAACCAATCAATACAACATTTATATAAGCCTAAGACAACCCCTACCTCAATTTGAGATGAAAATCTCAAAAGCCACCAAATGGAACCCGCAAAAATCCGACGATATTTCGGGGTTTTGTTGAAACCCCAAGGAGGTCACACCAAAATCCTAACTTGGCTTCAAACCCGAACTCAAAAAATGGCCAAAACGGGATTTCAATCGGTTAGAATCGAAGGCCTCGTCAAGGCGAACATTAAAGCCTAAGGCACCACGGCATTTTACTAAAGGGAAAGGGTTCAAAAGGGAAGAGAGAAGGTGGCAGCCCATGGATGCCGGCCAAGAGAGGGGAAAGAGATGAAATGGTTTGACTTTTCATTTTAGAACCCCTTATTTATAGAAAAACCCTAAAAGTGCCCTGAAGGGGCCGTGCTGGGTCCGGAAAAGTGGAATTTGAGCAAACGCGCTCAAACGACAAAACACTGTGAACGAAAAGAACCAAAATGAGAAAAAATGAACAACGGAAGAAATGACGTCAAAAACCGAGTTTTGAGTAGAGAGATATGCCCCGAACAAGTTTGGCGCTAATCGGGCCAAAAACCCTAAAACTGGGGAAAACGTCCGGAAGACAATTCTAAGAGTACACTACTCGACGAAATGTGAAAATGAATCCCGTATGAGGATTTAAGCCCCAAGAAGACACTTCGCAATTAACTTTAATTAATTGCACAAAGGCCCTGACAAAAAAAGATAACTGCGCAAGTGACCCAAATGAAAATATCTTCCAAAAGATATTGTCTTAAAAACCCCCAAATCAAAATATTTTCAAAAGATATTTATGAAAAACATTCCAAGAACCGAAAATACTTCTAAAGAATCTTTTCATCCACGCCCCTGCGGGGAAAAAAAAACGACCGGCGATCTTTCTCCAAAAGTAAAGTTACACTTTTCAAGGAAACCAACAAGAATGAAAGTACGTGGAGTCAAAAACCAACTCCGTGCACGAAGAGTGAGGTTACGCGAAAGGAAATTTCAATGAAAAAAAATTAATCCGTAAAAATGGAAAAAAGGGAAAGGAAGGAAAATGATCGGGTCATTACAGCTTTGTAGTCTAAGGTTAAGGGTTGCTTGAAGTAATTTGGGACCTTAGGCAAAAAATTAAAATTGGCATTTTCAATAATATAAGTAAAAATAGTGACTACTCACAAACAAAATATATCCAATATATATATATATGTATAAATTTATAATAACAAAATTTAATAAAACTAAAAAATAATTAAAGAACCTGATTTAGAAATGCTCCTACAAATTCTTCAATATAATAAAAGTGCATTCAAATTAAAATTAAGAGTAATGAGTATTGAGTGGAGAAGAAAGAGAACTGTAAACTTATAATGAGAGAGAGAGAAGACGACTTGTTGAAAGATGAGAGAAAGTTCATGAGAAATAAGAAAAAGAAGAAGATAAAATCTAGAAAAAGAATATGAAAAGTTTTTGCTACTTCCCCAAATAACAACGGTTGAATACATATTTAATATTTTATTGTTGGTATAACTTTGAGAAATATTTTTTTAGTGCTTGTGTAAAAAATGTGAATGAGAGAGAAAAAAGAAAAAAAAGTGGAAGTTATTTAAATGATATAAATTTTTAGGCCCAATATTAAATTCTGTATTGATTAAGGTTAATAAATAAATAAATAACGTGAATGAGGAGGACAGAGGAAAAAAAAAAAGTCATATAAGGATATAGATTTTTGGGGCCTAATATTATATTAAATTTCTGTATTAGTTTGAGTTTAATTAAAAAACCAAATGAGGGAGGAAAGAGAAAAGAGGGAAAAAAAGAAGAAGTTATTTTAAGATCTAAATCTTTGGGGCCTAATATTAAATTTTTGTATTGATTAATAATAATATTAGGATATAATTATAGTATATCTTCTATAAGAAAATTTTAAAATTTTGGAGCCTTCCTATTGGCTGGGCCTAAGGCAACTGCATAAGTCGTCTAAAGCTTTCTAGGAAGCACTTATACTTCTACATGGGTGACGCAACGATATCGTGTCCATATCCGATACCGACACTCATTGGATACTTGCGGATACTTGATCGACACTTTCTAAATGTATCCATAATTTTAAAATAATTTTATTTTTTATTTTTAACACGTATCCGATACTTATAGAATACTTTTTAGATACTTCGCCAAATATTTCGACCACGTATCCAATACTCCTCAAATACTCCAAAATGCATTTTTAATAAGTTTTGAATATTAAAATATAAATTTTACAACAATAATATCATATTATAATTGTTAAGAAATTTTTTAAAAATATATTGAGATGTATTTCGTAATTAATTTGCAAAATAACTATTGATATATATTCCTATGTTATATTGTATAATGTTTTTAGATCCATAATAGTATAAAAAAGGAACAAAAACTCATTGATGATATATATATATATATACATATATAATTTTTTATTTTCTATTGTTTTATTGTTGCCGTACTCTTATGTTGTTTTGGAGAAAGTATTAAATACCCCGAGGGTATGGTACCCCCGGGATAGTGGAAGCTATTGGATCATGGACGGGGTGATGGGCCCCACCACATGCAAGGGCTGGGATGATCCCGGATGTACCATACCTCCGAGGTATTTAATATTTTCTCGTATTTTTTAGATTTGCTGTATCATCGTACCCGTCGTATTGTATCTGTATCCTGTATTTGTAACCATGTTTCTTAAAAATAAAAATATCAAGAAATAACTTCAAGAAATCATTAAATCAAATAAAACACCAAGAAGCTTTAAGCAATGGGTGGGATTAATATTACAAATCAAAATAGGACAGGAACAATGAGAGAGTGAATAAAGAACAAATTTGAATCCACCAGTTAAAGAGAAAATTGTAGAGTTGTTAATTATGAAATGAATTTTGCTCTCTCTAGTACATTTATTTATAATGAAGAAACACAAACAACTCAAAACCTAAAAAATATAAGGATACTAGCAGTTTAAGGAAAATGCTCAAAATTAAACTTTCTTTGAAAATTCTAAAACAATAAAGATAGGCACCTAATTACTAAAAACTACCAATTACAAGAAATTAAAGGAATTCGAATTGTTTTAATTGGATTTATGACAAAAATCCCGAAATATTAAAAAATTGGAAAACACAATTCACAGGCCTAAACGATAGAATTTGGGCCAAAAAAAGCCCCGCATCAACAGCAAAGCGCCCTGATTATGCAAGTTGAGCCATTTCCAATTGGAATAGGGTCTTAACGGGTCAAAATTGGTTCTTCAAAATTGCTCTGAAAAACTATGTTAACTTGTTCGTTTGGCCTTTTGGCAGTCCAAACAAGCCATACAGTCTTAACAATCAGTTCTACATCAGTCTCCCCTACCTGAACAGAACTCATCCTCAAATTAAAACTAAAAGATCACATCTCATTTGGCTAAAAATACTCAAATAAATCTGCAACAATAAATGTAGGAGAAATAGTTTTGTCTTTAAGAAGTTCAACAACATAAACACTATCATTTATGTTCTTCAAATTCTGATATGCTCCATATTTTTTATCGTTCAGTACGTTGTAGGTAGGGGTGGCAATTCGTGTTCGTGTCGTGTCGATGTAAGAATATTATACTAAATAGTTAAACCCAAACCCAACCCATTTAATAATCGTGTCAAGAATCCTCAACACTAACCCAACTCGTTTATTAAACAGGTAAACGAATTAACCCGTTTAATGACTTGTTTATCAAAACGAGACATTTAATATTTAATCAAATACTAAATAATAGAAAAAAAATTGTCATAATTAACCCAAATATTCAAAATAAAAAGAAAAATCATAACACATAAAATGTTTATGTTAGAATGACTTAACTATCCATAGTAATTGGGTTTAAACAGGTAACATATTATATAGGTCATATTCACGATTATACAGTAACATGTTGAGTTAAATGGGTCATAAACGGGTTATACCGGTTGAACCCCTCAATCCTAACCCGACACGGTTAAGTAAACGAGTTAATCGTGTTGACCCTTTTATGACCCAAACCCGTTTATGCCAAACCCAAACCCTTTTAAGTCGTGTCGTGTTGTAATTTGCCACCCCTAGTTGTAGGTGCCAATAGGAATCCTATCCTTGCGCAGATATACAATAACTAAATGCCTTGTTGAAGACCTTCTTGCTATCTTATTGTCTGTTGCTTCCTAGTATTTTGCATTATCTTCTTCAAGATTCTTCTGAATGTCATCCTGAATTGCTTTGATGAGATCTCTCGTATGTTTCGCAACAACATTCTTTCTAAGTAACTTTAGTAGTGGAACCAAATCCAGCGCATGTCTTGGCAGATGACAATAAAAAGTAGCAAAATATAACCTTTGAGTTGACCGATAAACCATGTTGTTGTATACAAATTCTGTTCGTGCCAATGCAAGATTCCACTATTTTGGTTTTTTGCCCAAAATACACCAAATGGGATTCACTAAAGTCTGATTAACCACTTTTGTCTAACTACCATATTGTGGATTACTGGTGCTACTGAAATTCAAAGATGCATCAAATGCCACGCAAAGTCCGCTAAAAGTGTGATAGGAATTTGGTGTCCCTATTTGAAGTGATGGATTTAGGAACTCCATGTAGGCAACGACCTCCTTGAAAAATAGATTAGCTACGTGTGTGGCATCTAAGGTCCTCTTGCAAGCTATTAAGTGTAACATCTTCAAATAACGATCAACCTCCACAAAAAACTGAATTTGCCCCTCGCTGACTGCATGAAAGTCCTAAGACAATCTATGGATAGATCGTCCCAAAGAAAGTCTGGTTTAGGGAGACCTAGGTAAAGGTTAGTGTTTTAAGACTGAACCGTTGTAGCCTAACAAATCGAACATCTCTTCATATGGTTCCCAACATCTCTCTTTAGTAGTGGCCAATAATATCGTTCTTGGACCAAATCTATGGGTGTAATCTTGCCCAAGTATTCCTCCAAACCGCCACCAAGCAATTCATAGATAATCTGCACTCGTAGGGAACTCCTCGGAGTACAAAGATAATTACCTCAAAGTAACAACCCTTCTTGTATTTGCATACACTCGGTTTGCCTGCCAAGTTTAACACTTAGCCCATAATTCCTTGAAGTCATCATTTATTTCATACAGCTCTTTCAGACAACCAAGCCCAACAACTTCAACTCGTAAAGTCACCAGGAGAGATTCTGTTCTGCTGATTGCATTGGTTTCCTTACAGATAAGGTAAATTGTTGTAGAAAGACAACCCATCAGATATGCATTCGGCTAACTCTATTATGACTTTTGATGAACTTCAAAGCTTTTTGATCAGTGTATATAATGAACTCGCTCTGAACCAAATAATGTTCCTAAACCTTCAGTGCACATACCACTATATAGAGTTCATGCTCATTGGTACTTGGTAGTCCACTTTTTCTGGCATCACTAAACTTCTCACTATAGAATCCAACTGGTATGAGCTATTGGGATTGAACATCACCAAATTCCTATAACTGTTTGGTTTCTTCACACTGCTAAAACTTTCCCTTCTTTATGCATTTAGTAATAGAAGCAACTATACTACTGAAGTTTTCGATAAACCTTCAATAAAATGTCGATAAACGATGGAATTTTATGCACATCGCCTATTGCTTTCAGAGTGGGCCACCCTCCAATTGCTCAAACTTTCTCCTCATCAACTCGAATTCCTTCAACACTCATCACCCAAAAAATAACAAACTTCTTATCATAAAGCTGCACTTTTTCAGATTATTGTATAGGTTACATTTTTGAAGAACTGTTAGTACCTCTCTCAAGTGCGACATATGCTCCGATTTTGACTGACTATAAATCAAGATATCATCAACATAGATAACAACGAATCTGCCAATGAATGGTTTTAATACTTGATTCATAAGAGACCATCCACACGTCATCACTGGCCACTCATACCCTTCTTTGTCTCGAGTCTTTCATTCGTCCTCCGATCTAACGTGAATATTATGATAGTCTATCCTCGAATCAATATCAGTAAATATTTTTGAACCGGTCAATATATCCAACACGTCATTTAGTCATGGTATAAAAAATTGGTATTTAATGTTGATCTCATTGATGGCTTTATTGTCTATACGCATATGCCACTGTCATCCTTCTAACAAAGCTAGAACAATGCAAAGACTATTACTCTCTTGCAGTAACCCCTTCTGAATCAACTCATTAACTTGGTCCCGCAAAATCCAACTCTCCTTTGGGCTCATGCGATATTGCGGTATATGCGGCAGACTAGCACTAGACACAAGATGAATGTGGTGCAAAATGCCTCGCATAGCCCACTAGGGAGATCACCTAAAAAAAAACTCCTTGAACTCTTTAGGCATGGGTTGTAAACTGTTGGGACTATAGAAGGAGTATGTCTTCTCCAACAACCAACGCCAAAATCTCACCGGACTCTTTGACCTCCTCCAAAAACTTCTGATAACTACAAATCAGAAGGATAATTATTCCTTAGCTTGAGAAGCCTTAGAAAAACTGCCTTCTGTCATGGATTATCTTTTTCCCACCTTTGACAAATAAATAAACATTGTCTCTACCCTTTTGAGTAGCATCGATACCAAATTGCCATGGACTGCCCAGAATCATGTGATTATATCCATATCAACCATGTCACATAATGCCTCATCAACATTTTTTTTTCAAATCAAAAAGGTAAATTTACAAATATCCATCACTCTTATTTCTGGCCCATTCTTACTCTAGCCAATTTTATAGGGACTCAGATTCTTCTCTATTTTTCAGCCCTAGCTACTGGGCCATCATCCTTGACACAATGCTCTCATTACTGCAAGTATCAATAATAACATTGCAGACTTTTATATTAACTATACACCTCGTCCGGAATATATTGTGCCTTACAGATGTTCCTCTTTTTTAGGGGCTAGCAGCAACCTTCGCCAGCCCACACACACACACAAGCATCTTCACGAACCACATCATTTTCATCATCGTAGGAAAGCAATCCATCTTCAGCATCCTTCCTTGATCCTCTACATCCTCAGGCTCTATTAGATTTATTGCACTACTCTTAGGACACTGGTTAGATCAATGTGCTAACTGTCTGTATCACTAACACAGTAACACTTATCTTGGCCTGGCCAATTGTAAGGAATATTTTTAGGCACTTTCTGACCCATTACAGAAACTGTTATTGCATTATTCAACTGTGTACTACCCGAATCACGTACTGTTGGAATGGAAGGTAGATTGTTTATAGGCTGTTTTACTTTATTCCGCGCAGAGCGCAATGAATAAAAGTAATTTCTAGAACCAACCTATAATCTTGCAATGCCTGTCAGGTTTCGCATTAGAAATCATCAAATTCGACCCTTAAAAGAGCCACTCCCTGTTGATTGCCAACGAGCTTGCCACCACCTTGTTCATCAACCATCAGTTTAGGGTAAGACAAGGCTCTAATACCAATTGATGGAGTGGAAGCTATGAACAAAAGAACAACTTTCTATTAAAAAATTTAAGAGAAAATTGCATATCAATCTGATATATTATTAATCAATGAATGATTTGTACTTTCTGACGTACATTTATTTATAATCCCTTAACAGCAAAAGAATATATATATATATATATATATATATATATATATATATATATATATATATATATGTATAAAGAAACTTGCAGTATAAGAAAACTGCTAAAAAATAAACTTAATTTCTCTGAAATTTCTTTAAAATAAGGTGAGAAACTTAATTACTGAAAACTACTAATTACCCAAACTTAAAGGAATTTGAATCCATTTAGATGTTAACTAAAATTTAAAAATATTTAAATTGGGAAATCAAAATTGGGGAGCCTAAATGATAGAATTTGACCAAAAAAAATGTTCTAGTTCAGCACTAAAGTTGCTGACTTATGTGAGTTGGGCCGTTTCCAATTAGAATAGGGTCTTGTTGAGTCAAAAATTATGTCAAGACACCCGTTTGGCCTTTTGGCAGTCCAAATGAACAAAAATATAATAAGAATTTTAAGATGATTGGTTTGGTACGTCAACTAGCTAGTCCTTGAAATATCTTCAAATAAGTATTAATTGATTGGTTTTTCAATTTTTTTTTTTTTTTGAAAATAACTATACATTAAATCAATCACATTGATGGTCATAAATTGAAATCATCTTCTTTCTACTACTAATTATTTCTCCTGTTTTTTTTTACCTTGATATCAATCAGGCATCTAGGGGAACTTGTAATGATGGTTGTTCGAACAGTCTTGCTAGAGTTGAAGAAGAAATGCATGGATTTAACTGATAGCTTGGTTGGAATCAATGATAATGTAGACAAAATGATGAGATTATTAAAGGTTGGTTCTAATGATACACAGATTGTTGGTATGTATGGTATGGGAGGTATTGGCAAGACAACTATTGCAAAGTGGATCTACAACAAGCTCTTCCAGTGCTTTGAATGTTGTAGCTTCCTTACCGATATTCGAGAAAAAGCACAACAATACATGGGACTTGTTAGCTTGCAAAAACAGCTTCTCAAGGATGCCTTAAATTTGCGTGGGGACAATATCAGTGATGTTAATAGTGGAATTAATGAGATAAAACAAAGATTCTTGAGACATAAGGTTCTCATTGTTCTTGATGATTTGAATGAAAAGTCTCACTTTGATTGCCTTGTGGGAAAGCGTGATTGGTATGGTAAAGGAAGTAGGATCATAGTCACAACTAGAAACAAACATGTTCTAAACGCTATTCAAGTTGATGAGGTTTACGAGCCACAATTTTTGAACCTTGAGCAATCTCTTCAACTTTTAAGCATTCATGCTTTCAAAAGGGAGTCTCCTCCAGAAGACTTGGACAACATCTCTAGAGAAGTTGCATCCACAGCTGCTGGGCTTCCTCTAACTCTTGAGGTTTTAGGTTCGTATTTATTTGACAAGCCGAAAAAGGTATGGGAAGCTACATTGAAGAAGTTGGAGAAAATACCAGATGATGAAGTCCAAAAAAAGTTAAGAATAAGTTATGATGAATTAACCCATGAGCAAAAACAGATATTTCTGGATATTGCATGTGTTTTTAGAGGGATGAAAATAACTTTTGCATCTTACATGTGGGAAAGCTGTGGCTATTATCCAGAGAAGAACCTTTACGACCTTCGTCTCATGTCTCTAGTAAAAATGGAAGCTGATAATGTGCTGAGGATGCATGATCAACTTAGAGGTCTTGGTAGGGAAATCGTTCGTCAAGAAAATCTCAGGAATCAAGGAGCACATAGCAGGTTGTGGGATCAAAAGGAAGCAGGGGATGTACTGAAGGAACGTAGGGTAATATTTCACTAAAATATATACTTTTTTCTTTTTAACTTCAATTAATTTCTAATATACGTAATTCTTTTTGTTTTAGCACCTCACAAATTGGTTCTTCCATATTTACTTACTGTTTGGTTTGTTGTTGACAGGGAACAGAAAAGATTGAGGTCCTAAGTCTTGATTACTTGACTGAAGAGTTGACGGTTGATGAGATCATAGATGATTTCATACCTACAATACCTTATACGGGTAAGGTATGGAGAGAACTTGTTAATAATTATGATGATGATTTCATGCCTCGTCCAATACCGGAATTGAGAGAACTTGTTAGGGAATTTGGAGAATTGAGAGAACCTGCTAAGAGGTATCTCCATGCGAGTCACGATGATGATTTCTTACCTCCTACAATACCTTATACGAGTAAGGAATTCAGAGAACTTGTTAATATAAGGTATCTCCATATGAATGGCGTTAAACTTGTTGGGGATTTTAAGCATCTTATGTCACAATTAAGATGGCTTCGTTGGTATCGCTGCCCTAGCCATTTCAAAGCAACCAATTTTCACATGAATAATCTAGTCATTCTTGACCTAGCAAATAGTCCCATCACAGAGAACTGGGAGGGTTGGAGTCAAATCAAGGTTTGTGAAATATTTCAACCTACTTTCATTTATAGTTTCCCATCTTATATGTTTTGTAAATTGATCTTTATATATTTTTTTTATAGGTGGCGAATAAGTTAAAAGTTCTGAATCTTACGAATTGTGATTTAAGGAGAACTCCCGAATTTTCATCTTTTGCAAGTTTAGAGATATTGATTCTTGAATGCTGTTCGAAATTGGCCGAAATTGACCCGTCCATTGGTAATCTGGATAATTTGAGAGAGCTTAACATTTCGCAGACTAAAATAAAGAAGTTACCTGATGCAATTTGGATTTTGGAGAAGCTGGAAGTTATAGATGCCTCATATTGTCTGGATTTGAAGTGTAACATCCCCAGTTGTATTGGGAGATCATCATCTTTTAGACACCTGAGGTTTCGTTATACCAAAATTCAAAGCCTACCAACAAGCATTTGCGATCTCTTGTACCTCCAAACCCTTGACTTAGATTACTGCGAAAAGCTCGAAGTAGTGCCAGATCTTCCCTCAAGTTTAAAAATTCTCAAAGTCAAGTCCCACGCGTCCCAGGATAGAGATTTGCGTGTTACCCCCAATAATGTTGCAAATCTAGTTAATTTACAGAATCTGGAGTTTGACGGCTTGAGGGAGGATGTGGAGTTCCCTAGAGATATTGAGAAGTTATCCAAATTGCAGGCATTGGAGTTAAGTAATTCCAACATTAGGATCCTACCCAAAGGGATTGGTGCCCTTTCTCAGCTCAAAATTCTCGGTATACGTACATGTCATGATCTTCAATGCATATTAGGGCTACCTTTTACTCTGGTTGAATTATCGCTTGAAAATTGTGAATTATTGGAAAGATTGACCGATCTGTCAAATTTGAAAAATTTGTTGATATTGAGTTTTGTCTCTTGCCATAAGCTGATGAAAATTCAAGGGCTTGGGGAACTAGAATCATTGAAAACTTTGTACGTATATGGTTGCCACGCTCTTAGAGAGGTACAATTGTTTGGGAAACTAAAATCTCTCCAAAGATTGACAATAGGTGAGTGCCACACACTCACAGTGATTCAAGGGTTAGGAAATTTAGAATCATTGACATCTTTGGACATACGTAAGTGCAATGAAATAACTGAACTTGATTTGCTTGAATGTTCTACATCTCTGCCATCATCCTCGTCCTTGGAGATGAGCCACACTCTTAAAGAGGTACAATTGTTTGGGAAACTAAAATCTCTCGAAAGATTGAGAATAGGTGAGTGCCACACACTGAGAGTGATTCAAGGTTTAGGAAATCTAGAATCATTGACATATTTGAAGATACATGAGTGCAATGAAATAACTGAACTTGATTTGCTTGAATGTTCTGCATCTCTACCATCATCCTCGTCCTTGGAGATGAGCCACACTCTTAAAGAGGTACAATTGTTTGGGAAACTAAAATCTCTCAAAAGATTGACAATACGTGAGTGCCACACATTGAGAGTGATACGAGGGTTAGGAAATCTAGAATCATTGACATTTTTGGAGATAGATGAGTGCAATGAAATAACTGAACTTGATTTGCTTGAATGTTCTGCATCTCTACCATCATCCTCGTCCTTGGAGCTGAGAGTGATTCAAGGGTTAGGAAATCTAGAATCATTGACATCTTTGGAGATAGATGAGTGCAATGAAATAACTGAACAAGTTTTTTTTGAATGTTCTGCATCTCTACCATCATCCTCGTCCTTGGAGATGAGCGAGTACAAACACCTTGAAAATCAATCAATTGGGTCTAACTTGAAGAAGTTATTAGTTCGAAGTTGCAAGAATCTCACTAAGATCCAAGGATTAGATAGATTGGTATCAGTGGAAGATTTGAATTTGTATGGTTGCAAATCCATAGTAAGATTACCCAATCTGTCAAACTTGAAAATGTTGAGACACTTAACCCTCGAAAAATGCACGAGTTTATGTGAGATTGAAGGTGTTGAGGCTTTGGAAGCCTTGGAGGTACTGGATGTCAGAGAGTGCACATCTCTTGAACAAATACCGGATCTGCCAAACACACATATTATCCCGATTAATCCAATAACACAAGAAGAAAAAGAAGGTATGGAAGACAACAATTTCTCTCTCTAGCTAGGTGGTAAGGGATCTTCCATCGGTGCTTCTAATCATTTCTTTGTATTTATCATTTCAGGTTCTTGTTGGACATCTTGTGTAATGTGCCTGTTGTGCCCTTGTTGTCTATTATGCGTGTTGTGCTGTTTAATCCGTGACCTTCGTAGTGAACAACCGAGTACAAATTGGAGAAGGGAATGCGACTCAGATGATTTAGGAATAGAAGGCAGGTATGGAGGATACCACAATATATTTCTACATCCGTGTTCATTTTTTAAATATTTTTATATATTTAAATTAATTATTTTAATTTAAAAAAAAAAAAAACCATTACTTTTCATTAAAGTTGCATAGGGAGACATTTTTAACTGCAAACCACTTTTAGACAGTTACCTTTTTAAATACAAACATCTTACATCTTCAACTTAAAATTAAAATATGATATTTTCTTTCTTTTTGTATTTCGCTATGTTTGTGTAGCATATATATCATTAGCGGACTGTAAAACATACAGGAGAGAGAATTCACATACCAATTACCGTGTTTAATTTTTTAAGACACGATATATAGACTGGTTATGTTATTTCTTAACGATTTTAGTTTTACCCTTTTGAGAAAAAAATTGATACGTGTTACTTAGAATCTCCTTTCACTTAAAGGTGGTAAAATTTGTGGTACCCACTGAAATAAAATAAACTGAAAATAAAAAGAAAAATGTTTACAAGTCCCATTTTTAACAACAAACTAAGGTTCGCAGTCGCGATGTAATGACAGATCTGCACCTATACACTAGTTTTTATAACATAATTCAAATTATTCAATAAATATAAATTTTTAGTGAATTTTGATGAATTTTATTAAATTTTTTAAGATCATTTAGTAAAAGAAATG
This sequence comes from Cornus florida, assembly GCF_030987335.1. NCBI lineage: Eukaryota > Viridiplantae > Streptophyta > Magnoliopsida > Cornales > Cornaceae > Cornus > Cornus florida. Next base: position 88,148,803 of record NW_026775571.1, on the reverse strand, counting down.
ACTTATCAATGAATTTTAAGTTGTTTTCATTTTTAAAATTACTTTATATTATTATTGAATTTTTTAGTTTTTTTTTAAGCTGAATATTTTTGTAGTACCTTTAATACAAATTTTTTTTTAAGTTTTAAAGAGTTTAGCCCTAGCCTTCCTTCAAAACAAGAGGATGATTGTTTCAGAGTTAGAGCATATATAATTAGATTTTTTAGGCTTTTATGATTGGAAAGATTAAATGGTAGTATCAATATGTAACACTCTTCTGAAAGTAAATGTGATATCATTTTTTATTAGTTTCCTCTAATATCACACTAACCATTTTTGTTTCTTAAATCAAATATAGTCACCATTTTTGTCAACTCCACCAAAGTATATATGAAAAAATGGTGTACGAATTGTGTGGTGATGGTTTATACTAATGCTGTATTTGGTGTGTAAGAATGGAATAGAATGTAATGCTAATTTCAATCATTCATTTGTTTGGTATGCAATTTAAAGTGAAAACGACCATTTCATTACAATAAAAATGCATTCCTGAGAATGAAAATCCATTCAACAACTAAACCTATGAAATAGTCATTTTATTCCCAAATAATTTTTTTTTTTAAAAATTAACTATCCAAAAAATTCTCATGTTCCAAGTTCGAAAACCACCACCACCACCATCGTAACCAATAACATTGTTTTCCACCACCACCGCCTTCCACCACAACCTCCTCCGCATTTCACCACTGCCACCTCCATTGGCTTACATAACCATCACTTACCATCGCCATCATTGTTGCCGCCTTCGATCAACCGCCACACCATCGTTGCCTCCACTGCCTTCCACCACTACCACCTCCACCGTCACCACCAGTACCACAGACTTCCACCAACACCATCACCTTTCACTACCACTACCATTATTGCCACCACCCCTGTCACCATTATCGCCTCCATCATCACCACCATCGCCACCTTCCACCACCATCACCACCTACACCATTATTGACTTCCACCACTACCACCATCGTCACTGCCACAACCACCACTGTTGCTGCTTTCTACCACCACCACACCTCTGTTGCTTCTACAACCTTCCATTGCCACCACCTTCCACATTCCACTAGCACCACTGCCACTGAATTTCATCACTGCCACCGCCTTCCAACAACACCGCCATTGCCTTTCACCACCACCATTGCCATCACCTTCCACCACCATTGTCACCATCACCCCCTCTTTCCACCGCCTCCACCGACTATCACCACCGCAACTGCCTTCCATCACCACCACCTTCCACTGCCACTACCGTTGCCACTGATTTTCACCACCGCCACCGCCTTCCATCTCCACTGCCTTTCACCACCACCACCGTTACCTTGACTGCCTTCGACCACCGCCACCTTCCACTACCACCACCTACAGCTACACCACTATCTCCTTCCATTATCACCGCCTTCCACCTCCACTGCCTTCCACCACCACTGCCACTGTCACATCGACTGCCTTCCACCACCACCACCTACACTACTATCTCTTTTCATCACCACCACCACACTACTACCATTGCCACCACCATCCACCACTGTCACCATTTCTTTTTAAAAACTTATAGAAGAATATTATTTTATTAATTTAATTTATTTGTCAATAAGAGGGTATTTTGGAGATTTCAATTTGAAATTCATTCCATTCTAAATTTCAAATTGGGGCAACCAAACGCTAAAATGGTTATTATCATTTCATTCTAACACATTTCATATTTGTAACTAAACAATATAGTAAGATCGAATGTTGTTACAGCATGATCTATTATTTACTTAATTCTTATTATATATATATATAGCTACATAAGACATGTCAGATACAAATTGAGCCGATTGGAGTTGAGAATGAAGTTTTATTTTTTTTATTATTTTCATTTTCCAGAGATGAGAAAGAAGCTACAACAGAAGAATTCTAGGAGCAATGGCAGCTTTGCATTATGGAAGCAGATGTGCATTATGGAATTAACCTTTTTTTTCTCCTCCTTGGCTTATTTTTGCGAGAACATATATTGGTCATGGCAAAGGATTATTGCAATAACAATTTATGAAGTTTGTTAACAAAAAAAAAAAAAAAAAACACTCGAGGTTTGGCGTGTTATTTATGATTGATTAAAATCCTATAAAATATTTTCAACTAGTGGCTTGGATGGCAATAAATTTTCTAGCAGGTTGTTTGATGGCATGCCTCAAATTTTTTTTTTTCTTTTTTTGGCGGTGGTGATTTATTGTTCAGTCTTGTAAGAGCTGAGATCTTCCTTGATTGCTTGCTTTTAATCTTTCTTCCTATTGATCAATTCTGGTTATGGTTGGAAATTTTATGAAATATTCAGAAGTTGGTTATAATAACCTGAGCATGTATCAAAATTAATACTCAAAGAAAAGGGAAAATGGTCTTATGAGTTAACAATCAAAATATTAGCACTTGAAGGATCTGCAAAATGTGCCTGGGTCACAGGAAGATGGTAATTCTCTTGAAATCTTGCTCTATAACTCCTTTTGATTATATATTTTGATGTTACATAATTACTGAAGTTATTAATTTTTTTCTAATTTAATTTTGTTAAAGGATTGAGGTTTTGGAGTTTCGTAACTGCTATTTGTGGCTTTGTTTACTTCTTTGCCTTCTATGCTACTGCTGTTTAGCTTGCTGCTGCTATTACAGTTGTAGGGTGGATTGGTTAAATACATTGAATGGGAATTTCATTTCTGAAGAATTTTTGAACTATATTGATAGGTTTAATTTTTTCCAATATCTCAAATTTCAAAATTCTGAATAACATGTCATACAAATTAATTAGCATAGTTGCTACAATAGTCTTCTTATAATCAACACTCATGCAAAATGACACTAGTCACACCATCATAATGCTAATAAACTTCATGCAGAAATGGTCAGATTTAGTCACTCAATCACAACCCATTTTTATTTATTGGTATCAGAGCCATGATGGCTTTAATTCTTATTGTTAATGCTTTTTAGGTTCTGGTAGCATGCTTATTATAGTAATTATGTAATGAACAATATGAATATTATTCTGTCTAAATTATGTTTATCCCAGATTCAATTACGGGTCGTCCAAAAGTCGCGTTGGAATGTTCAACCCGTTTTTGCATTAAATTGCTGCACAGGGTATTGTTTCCAGTAAATCGTTGACAGACGAGTAATAGAATCTCTCTTAAGCAGAAGGATGACAGAATAGTAACTTACTGTTCACTATATAATATTATAATATTTATACTGTTCAGACCTTAAAGCATTAACAATAATTAACAGACATGTTACAACCATCTTCGTCCTCCTCTTCAGGACTACAGGACAACCAGGATTCAGAACTGGTAAAAAATACTGAAGTAGTGGAATGGACCAATGTTCAAAATAAATTGAACAGATGGACTATCCCTCCAGTAAGTGCAAAAAGCATTTACAAAATCGGAATGCTTAATTTAGCTGATCTATGGACTATCAAGACCATGGAACAGACCATGCAATTAAGCACTAAGGATACAATAATTAAGTTATTGTCTTCCCGTGACCTTCAGAGGCACATGCATAAATATAAGTACATCCATATAGGTTTAATTCAAATTGCTTTTAAACCTTTAACCTTGTTAGGTATGGATGCTTGTATTCAAGCAACCCTTAGGGATGCTCGATGTCTGAAATTTCACCCTTCCTTGATGGGTGCACTGGAAACCAGTCTATGTCATGGACCGGTTTATTTTAATGTCTATCCTAGTCTTAATTTATCTTTAACAGATAAAAATATCCATGAGGCAGTTAGTCTTAGGGTTCAGACTTATGGGTATGATTACTTACCTGGATCGGAAGTGATAAGTGTTATTTATCGCATCCATTACAAAGTCCTTGATACTATGGGTCCCAATGCCATACGCAAAGACTCTAAAGGAGTAACAGCGTTATGGGATACCAACATGTACACATCAAATGTTGCCACAAAAAGGATGATTCCTTGGAGTGAGATAACATTTCCTGAACACTGGACGATTTCTAATGCCGTTCCAGCACAGCCAATTGCTAATCATAGCTTAGACTGTGTTATTCAGGACCAAGATGGTGATGTTTTTCTGAATTTCAGAAAATCCATAGATCTACATAGATCTACATCATCTAAAGGAAGTCATCTTCCTTATCATGTTTCTTGTCCTCCTTCTCGCCATTCGATCTCATCGGATTACCGAAAGGAAGAACTCCCTGGAGCAGTTGATTCCAAGCTCAAGCTGAAAGGAATACAACAATCTCAGAATCAAATTCCAAGAGGAGTCTACGAGAAAGCACCAATAGGTATGTCTCGTCGCCAATTTGGAATTGAATTCAGCCCAACTCCATCTGAAATGGGAATCGGAAATGAATCTGTCAAGGATCAGTTTGATGATCCCACAGACATCAATGACCCTCATGAATATTAGTTTTAATGGATTTTGTCCCTGATAGAATTGCCATTAATACTGAATTTCAACAGGATCAATATAAAGAATTCAGAAATTGGTATTTCAAAAGTTTTGACCAAAATCAATTACAGCTTTTTAAAACCCAATTTTATGAATTTCTACAAGAACGCAAAATGTTTATACCTTTTGTTTCTTGGTTTTACATGACCAATCATTCTCTTGTTAATATAAACATATTGGATGATTTTCTCAAACCGTGGACCACATCTGAAGATAAGGTTTTTCACTCTGTCCATCCTCCCACTGAACATCTAATTCTGAAAAGAATTGACCCTGACAGTGGTGCTAAAGTGGAAGCCAAGGCTTATAGCCAACCCAGAATAATTGATCCATCCTGTAATGCTACGAAAAAAGACATTTCTCATGTTTACAGGCAGAACAATTATACTAATGTTTGCTTACAAACGGTAGGGTCCCAGCTTGGGAGAATTGAAACAGGAATAGACACGGTATTAAATACAATTAATACTAAGTGTATTACTGTTAAAACTTCTCCACCAGAAGCTTCCTTATCCAAAGCATTGGTGAAACCTGCAATTGAAGTTCAAGGCTTCAATCTGACCCATCCTAAGAAGAATGAAGAATTTCTTACTCTTCTTACTCAGAAGATTCAAGGACTCAAAATTCAGACTTTATCCCATGATGAATCTGAAATTGGTTCTGAATCTGAGAATGTGTTACCTCATATTGAGGTATTCCAAAATGATTTTCCTCAGATGCCTGAGTTAAACAGAATTGTCTATGATAAGAATATCCACTCTAATACAGCCCCTGCTCCGAGTCGATATTATTATCCCAAACCTACACCTCAAGATATCTTGTATGAAGAAGATTATTTTCATACACAGAAATCTTTTCATGGCAAAACCATTTATGAATGGAACATAGATGGCAAATCTGATTATCAGATTTACGAGGTTATTCATCAAATGTTGATGTATAGCCACGTTTGTAAAATCAACAACAATACTGACCCAACCATTGCTAAGTTTGTCGTTGCTGGTTTTACAGGAATCCTTAAAGGATGGTGGGATAATGTTCTCACTGACATTCAGAAAGCTGAAATCTTTTCTGCTACCAAGATAGTTAAAGATGAAGCTACTCAACAAACATGACCTACTCCTAATGCGGTTTACACTCTCATTACCACTATTATCCAACATTTTGTTGGCCCGAAAGGTGCTAATAGTGAACGGAGTCGTGAGCTTCTACAGAATCTAAGATGTCCATCTTTAACTCATTTTAGGTGGTATAAAGATGTTTTCCTGGCCAAGGTTCTCCAACTCAATGATGCAAATCATGAGCATTGGAAGGCAAAATTTGTGGATGGTTTACCAACCTTTTTTGCCGAAAGAATCAGGAAAAAGCTTAGAGATATGAATAATGGTATCTCTATCCCTTACAGAAACTATACCTATGGTGGATTAGTCAACATTGTAATCCAGGAAGGTCTAGCTCTCTGTAATGATCTGAAGTTACAATCCCAGTTAAAAGCACAAAGATTAACTGGTAGAAAGGAAGTAGGTGAATTTTGTGATCAATTTGCCTACCAAACTCCTTTATCTTATCCTAATCCTAGGAAAAGAAATAAGGTTGAAAAACCTTATAAAAGGAAGTATTCCAAAAGAAAGAATTATTCAAAGGAAAAGAATAATTCTAAACAGTATACTAAGCCTAAAAGGAAATATATTCCCAAAGCAAAGGGTAAAGGAAAACCCAAGGCTGAGGCTAAATGTTTTAAATGTGGACGTATCGGCCACTATGCAAACAAGTGCAGAACTAAGGAGAAACTCAGTAGTCTTCAAATCGAAGAGGAACTGAGACTTCAATTAAGTAAATTGTTACTTAATACTAGTTCTTCTGAATCAGAATCATCAAGTAATTATGGGGATGTTGTCATGGAATTACAATCTTCTTCTTCCTCTGAAGCAGAGATTGTAAACCCTAGATGTTCTTGTAATCCCTCGCATGATTATTATAAGGCAATTGTTGAGATGAATGGGTTAAGCTTAAATGTTTTAACTTCGACTCAACAATCCTTATTGGATCTTATAGATCATATCCAGGATCCTCAAATCAAGATGAAAGTCTTTGAAATAGGTTCTGCTTTGGCACGATCTAATGAGGATACGGATAATCCAGATTTTCTGCGCGCAGAGAATCATTACAGCATGAAAGAAGTTCTAAGCAGATTAGAACACCAAGGACAAAATTCTCGTCCTGCTAATCTCCCTGATCTCAGAATGGAGATTAATCTTTTAAAAGAAGAAATTCGTCAATTAAAGTCTAGTCAGACTAAGATGGATTTGGAAATTACTCTTTTAAAAGCAAAATCTGCAATTCCATCTTCATCATCCAATGATGAAGTCCCTCAATCAGAAGGTCCTAATTATCTCCAACTCTTGAATCAAGTTACTTACCAAAAATGGTATATCTCTATCAATTTGGTAATTAATCAGGAGTACACAATCACTAATGCAATCGCCTTAGTTGATAGTGGTGCAGACATGAACTGCATACAGGAAGGATTGGTTCCTACTCAATACTTTGAGAAAACCACTCAAGGTCTTACCAGTGCAAGTGGAGGTAAGATGTAGATTAAGTATAAACTTAATCATGTTTTCATTTGTAAAGAAGGCGTTTGTTTACCATCCACCTTCTTACTCATCAGGAATATGGCACAACAGGTTATTTTGGGCACCCCCTTTTTAGCTTTGATTATGCCAATTGGGAAAATTGATTCTCATGGAATATGCTCTAATTTACATGGCCAGTCAATTACTTTCCAGTTTTTGACCCCACCAGTAAATAAGCATATCAATGCTCTTAAAGATAACATTATCTTTAAAGAAAAGCAACTGAATTATTTGCAAAAGAAGGTATCCTCCTTAGCAATTAATCAAAGATTGGTACAACCCACTGAGCAACAGAAGATTGAGACACTACGACAAAATTTTCTAAAGGAAATCTGTAGTGAGATTCCTAATGCTTTTTGGGCCAGAAAGAAACATATTGTTTCTTTACCCTATGAAAAGGGATTTACCGATCGCATGATTCCTTCTAAAGCTAGTCCCAGCCGCATGAAAGCTGACTACTTGGAATTATGTAAAACTGAAATCAGCTCTTTAATGGCTAAAAAGCTTGTCACTACTAGCTACTCCCCCTGGAGTTGCAGAGCTTTTTATGTCAATAAAAATGCTGAAAAAGAACGAGGAATTCCTCGATTGGTTATTGATTATCGGCCACTCAATCTTGCTTTAAGTTGGATCCGATACCCAATTCCCAACATTAAAGATCTTTTAGATAGGTTACAATCTGCTGTAATCTTTTCTAAATTTGATCTTAAATCTGGATATTACCAGGTACAGATTGCAGAAGAAGACAGGTACAAAACAGCCTTTTGCGTACCTTTCGGACAGTATGAATGGACAGTAATGCCATTTGGATTAAAAAATGCCCCTTCAGAATTTCAACATATTTTGAATGACATATTTAATCCTTTTACTGAATTTTCTATTGTTTATATTGATGATATTTTAATATTTTCAAAATCAATTGATCAGCATTATAAACACTTGAAAATTTTCAAAGATGTCATTTACCGAAGTGGTTTAGTAGTTTCTGCTCCTAAACTAAAACTGTTTTTAACTAAGGTCCGATTTCTTGGTCATAAAATTTGTGATGGGAAAATTAGACCTATTAATCGCAGTATTGAGTTTGCTTCTAAATTTCCAGATGAAATAAAGGATAAAACTCAACTTCAAAGATTTCTGGGTAGCTTGAATTATATTCGCAATCACTACAGAGATCTTGCACAGGACACAGCAATTTTGTATACCAGGTTAAGGAAATCTCCTTCCCCATGGACTTTGGAACACACCAAGGCAGTCCAGAGCCAAACAAATTCCTTGCTTAGCTCTAGCTAATTCTTCATGGTTCAAAATTGTGGAAACAGATGCCTCCAATATCGGATACGGTGGTATTCTTAAACAGAAAAATCCGAACACAGGAACAGAGGAGCTTGTTCGCTTCACTTCAGGAACTTGGAAAAATGCACAATTAAATTATTCAACCATAAAAAAGGAAATTCTTTCTTTGGTTCAATGCATTTATAAATTCCAAGATGATTTAATCAATCAGAAATTCTTGTTACGCATTGATTGTAGTGCTGCTAAACAAGTACTGGAAAAAGATGTAAAGAATTTAGTTTCCAAACAGATATTTGCTGGTTGGCAAGCTGATTATCTGCTTTTGATTTTTCTATTGAATATATTAAAGGCAGTTCTAATTCTTTACCTGATTTTCTAACTCGTGAATTTTTGCAGGGTTCATGAATCAGCCCCCCCATGGGCAGGGCCGGGGTAATACTCCAAAGGCTCGTGGCAAAAACAAGGCTAAGGCCAAAGTGGTTATACCACTCACTGATGATCAGTTTCCATATTTGGAGCATGTTGCTGATCTGCTCAAAACTCCTTCTAAAGGAAACAGCAGCTCCCAGCAAAAACAACAGAAACCAACCATGAAAGAGGTTCTTGAACAAGAAACTTCATGGATACCTAATCAAAGGTATATTCAAACAGTATTGGTACTGGATTCCCAAGATGAGCAATGGATGCCAGATCCTTGGGAAGTAAAATCCAGATATTTCCAAACTCAACAATATGCTGCACCGGATGGTCGCCATAGATATATCTATGAAGCCATTCTTACTGAAACTTCCTCTGTGGAGATCAACCACACGAAGCAATTTCCGAATTCCAAAGATAGTCCTCTTACTTATAGTAATGCTATCTTTAAGAGGCTTATACGGCCTAGTGACTGGGGATTAAATCCCAATTTGCCAAGAAAAATATCCTATGGTCACAGTTACAATTATTGGGATTATATCTCAGCTTGGACATATTCGTTCTTTTATCAAAATCTGAAGCATAGGCATTCTTGGTTCTTCAAGATATGTCCTCAATCAGTTAAGGCTGATTTCCCAAACTGGGTTATACCCTGGTGGGCTATATTTGGCCCTGATCTGGATATGTTGCCCGAATCAATCAGTCAATTATACTTGCCATGGCAACAATTTCATCCTCAATTACGGGGACATGATAATATTCCTGTAGGGAAATCCACCCTATTGTTCTTTACTGAATTTGGAATCCCTTGGATTTGGAAAATGGGATTTCCAATGTGGTTATACCACTGACAAGTTACCGGTCCTCCAGAGGATCTTTTATTACAGATGGTGGTCAGGCATGACTCAAGAACCTATCCAAGCCCTCCTCCATCAGATCAGAAAGAAAACAATGGAATACATGGATAAGATTCCAAAGTTAACTATTCCAGAACCCGAAATCTTTAACCCATTTGAACTTGTTAAAGATATGATCAGAAAACAACAACCATTAATTACCGAAGCTGATTTAATGGTTAAATGCATGGATTTTATGAGGACCAAATTTGTTAAATCTTTTGAGTCCTCCACCCCTACAGTACGAGATGATGCATCCATGGTATCAGGCTCTAGCCAGACCAGTCAAGACGGAAATCAATTTTCCTGTCTAGCAGGTTCTGCACAGGATCCCAATGAAGATCTTAATTCTGAAGATGAGCCTACAGTAGCAGACTATTGGGACTCTCTCACCAGTCACTTGAGGGACAAGATGAATCCACCCAAAAAGTAAAGATTCCTCTTATCCTACCGACAGAAGCAGCCAAAGAACTTTACCCAAAAGTCTTTGGTTCTACAGTATGTCCTTCATCAGATGACTACTTTCCATCAGATAAGGAGACAGCACTTAGTGGTGGGCCGACCGACTGCATTATTCCAGCACACGATCCCATTCACTATGCGGACTTCAAAATGTTAATTTCAAGTCCATTTTATGTATAAATAGAGGGCAAAGTTTTCCTTCAATGTACTTCAATTTTTCTTTTCTCTCTTTTGTAATATTTCTCTAGCTTGGAAGCTTATAAAGAAAGTTTTCTGTAAGTCTGTTCAACTCTTGTGTAAATTTGTTCATATATCGATCCTCATATATATATATTGAGATAATAAAATATATATATCAATTTATTCGTGTAATGTTTGACAACAAAGCTCCTGCACAACTCTAATACGGAATAGTGAAATGTTATTTGTACTTTGAATTTAATACAATTTCAGTTCACATCATCTTCCACAAAAAAATATATATATATTTTATAACATTCTATAGTCAGGTCAATCATGATTCAAACTTGGAACCTTTTTTACACTTAAAGAAGATGATAGAGATAGTGAACACATTAACAAACTTTAAAGCGAATATGGGAATACAAAGTTGAAAATGCAATCAATAAATTTTTTAATGTTTTTGAGTCCACTTTATTACGTTTAAAAATTAAGATAGTAATTCAGCCTTAGGTCCCTGCGCCAGCCCCGTAGTTATTTGGATTATTTCAAAACGTATTTTATAAATAATTATTCATTTTTGTTGATTTTATACTCAAGAGTGCATTTCTAATTTATAATACTATGCTATTTTGTTAAATGAGAAAATATGGTTTCATACTTTTGTAAATGGGGAATAAAGTCTAGAAATATATATTTTTTTATGTAAATATCTAGGAAAGGTTTAGTCATATATAACATTAATTTATTGTAATCCAAGTTTATGTTCACAAAGCGTTACCAACCAGTCAAATGATATTTGTATATATAAGTACAAAAATCACCGATTCAGTTTGATCTCATTCGATTTTTCTGATATTTAAACTTTCAATTAAATATATTCTAACAGTTTCACTATTTGTGGACTGAGATCTGAAACATTGTTAAGAATAGAGACAAAATTTATGTTTAAATCGGTTCAGGCCGTGGTAAAGAATATAACATTGTAGGATTGAGAGTTTTGGGTTCTCCTTTGGTACCTCTCCTTCCAAGAGACTGCAATGATAGTTCAAGAAAATGTTAATTGTATAAAGCATAACTAATGAATTATCTGCAATAAAACATTTCAAATACTTACAAAATAGAGAGCCTACTTGCAAATAAGCTGACGTAACTTTGAGTTCACACTTATAAACTTGTAAAACTTTCAGCTCACACTTGTAAACTCGTAAATCACGAACTAAGCTCAAATATATATATTTATTTAAAGGTAACTTAGCTGAATATTCAAAGAAAGAGGCATGTTTTAAATGTTTTCCCCTACTTATGGTTTAAATTGAAAGATTTTATTAATCAATAAGTTCCATCCCCTCTCAAATCCATTGACCAAAAAGTGTTGTTGCGGGTTTAAAATTTTGTTGAGTAAAATTGAATATCATAACTATATTTCACTTGCAATATGCATATAACATTATTTTATTATTATTATTATAAAAGAAATTGTTTACTTTAACTTTTCAAAAAAATATATATAATAATAACAATAATAAATAAATAAATGCTTTCTTAGATTCAAAAGCGGACACACTAGGCACTTTTCAATAAATAAAGTAGGTGCTTTGCACTGGCTCACACTAGGTCAGTGTTCGATCCCTGTCAACCCTATTATTACTCCCGACTTACCCGGTGTATACTTAGGGCGAGGTACCGCACCCCCAAGTTTGTAACCTATGATGGGTCCCGAAGGGGCCCTGCTTAGGGGAGTTCTTGGTGCTAAAAAAAAAAAAAATAGGCACTGCACCCCCAAGTTTGTAACCTAGGATGGGTCCAGAATGGGCCCTGCCTAGGGAGCTCCTGGTGCTGAAAAAAAAAAAAAAAAAAAATCAAAAGCGCGTACACAGTTCTTCAAAAGTTGACTGTCACTCATACATGTACACCCTCATGGACATCAGGACCATCCATATATGTGGAGACCTGCCCAAATAAACAAATTTTGTTTTTCTTCTGGCACGCTGAGCTATCATCTTTTGTACTTTACAATTTAATTGTTCAAATAAATTTCATTAAAACTTATATATCTTTTAACATCTCAATGTTGGAAAATAAAGCTGGTATGAGAGAAAAAAAAAAATGGCATTATTATATATCTTTAACTGGTGAATTCATGAATTATAAATAGGGTGGGCTAATATTTTTTTTGGTAGCTAATATTAGTAATAATTTTTTTTTGGTGGACAAAAAATTATTCCAAATCTCATTTCAACATGGGGAAAACAATTTTTTATATTTTAGATATAAAAAGGTTACATTTCAAAATTTAAAAAAAAAATAAATCAGCTCATATTATTTACGACATAATACATCTTTTTTTCTTAAAAGAAAAATGTAACACTAAAGCAACACGACTTTTCCAAGATAGTTTTTTCTTTCGCTTTAATTAGCAATTCTGATGAGATATATGTGGCCTTGCCTCGAGTCTTTTAAGTCTTTGTATATTTCCAAAATCAAAAGCTATCCCCCTGCCCTGTGGTTCACGGAAACGCAGAACTTGATCATTTCTAAGTCTTCAAACATGGACGCTTCCCCCAGAAAATGACTCCATAGTGACCATTCATGCATTTTGTTTTATGCCTTAAATTCAGTCTTCGGTTTTGGACAAGAAGATTTGTTCACTTCTATCCCTTTCTCTTTCAATTTGCAGACTCACCTTTTAATTTCTGTACAATGAATGTCTCCTAGTCAAGATTCCACACAATGGTACCTTTGGAAAATCAATCAAAAATTTCGTGCTTGATTGCTCATCCCCAAAATCATTAATCACTGCCTTGTCTTTTAATTAATCATCTTATCAGTAGCAACTAACTCTGTTCTAGTGATTATGGGGCACAGCAGTAAAGAGATTCCATAATTACAATGGAGAGGGGAGACATTATACAGGTTATAAAATAATAAATATATTAGGACTTTGTATGCATTTGTCTTGAAACTAGTGATAGATCATATTTAGCCAGTGCTTGAAAAATTATGATTAAACCCTTGGAACAAGTTACGTTGTTGATGCAATGAATATTCATCTGATTTATTCCATCTGTATTTTTTATTTTTTCTATCTAGTGATCTGCACTTTTGACTTTTATCTAATATATATATATATATATTTTAACACCTTTAACTACTTTTATGAGCTATAAACTTCTAAGAGAATGGCTCTGCAAATTGGTCTCCAATTGAATGCATTGTGTGTCAGATGTAAATCTACCTGTGATTATTGTTAGTGGACACACTATATATTTTATCTTTATTAATGGATGTATATCCTAAATGACTTATATGACATGCTTGTAGGTAGCCCAAAGTAGATTTTTATCATTTTGATTCTCTGGTATATAATTCTCTGTTAAATTTTGGTCACCGCCTGTTAGAGTTTGGATTAGGACTGGATGGTAAAAACCACGGGAATTTTGATCTTTGATATGGGTATTTGAGGTTTTTTGGCCTTTTCAGATGCGAAGTCTCTTTGTAGTGGCATGCTTATAAAAATTTAGCATGTTTCATGAATTTTGAATATTTCAATTCAATAATTAGTGTGTTTTAAAATAGTACAGCAAAGCAGTTAATATGATCCTTTTCTTTTCATTCCAATATATTTCATATTTGTAACAAAAAAATAAAATAAAAATAACCATTCTATTTTCATTCCAAGCACAGCAACGCAGCATAAGTGAAAGTACAAAATCATAATATACCTCCATCTTTTGGGTCTTCTTTTTTTCCCCTTCCTCTCTCAAAAAAATAAAATAAAAGAGCGCGTGCAATCCATTCATCTTCCTATCTCTCCTCTCTTTCTCTGACCTCTCACCTCCATCTTTTGGGTCTTCTTTTCCCTCCTCTCTCTCTTTCTCTCTCCAGCTTCATCGGCTTACTGTAGGTGCAAGCAACGGTGCCCGGAATGCCAGATTTGAGCTCAGGAGTGTCAAGATCAATTGATGGTCCAATCGATCGATGGTGTCGTCGGCGCCGGAGTCTTGTTCGGTGACGGAATCCATTTTTTTTTTTACCATCTCTCTCACTAATTTGTTGGGTGAACAGATCTCTCTTCCAAAGCTATAACTCTTGGATGAACTACTAATTTCGTGGTGGCGGGAGCACGCGAGGTCGACGCCGACGAGCGGAGTTATAGTGTGTTGGCTTCTTCAGCATCGATATTTATTTTTTCGATAGTGAAATTTCAGATTGTCATCGTTGTGCGTTGTTGGGTCGCCGGTGGCTATCGCAAGTTGTGTCGTCACAGTAAGAAACTGATCTGATTTTTCCGTCGTTGTTTGCATAGGTGAGGCTTCATCGGTTCTTGTACGTGCGGTGGCCGGAGCACGCTTCCAGTTCCCACCAAACTTAGATACTCAGACAGAGAGAGAAACTGAGCTTCTCGTTTTGCTTTTGAAATGGATTCTTTCAACTCTTCATCCACGACCCTTCTAGGTGGTGAATACGACGTCTTTTTGAGTTTTAGAGGCCCAGACACTGGCAAAACCTTCACCGATTACCTGTACACAAGTCTCGAAGGTGCAGGAGTTCGTACATTTCGAGACAATAATGACCTTCGTGAAGGTAAAGAGATTGGGCCAGAGCTACACCAGGCGATCACTCAATCGAAGATCTCAATCCCAATTTTTTCCAAAGACTACGCATCTAGTAAATGGTGCCTCCGTGAGCTCGCCCGGATGGTGGAGTGTAAGAGAACTACAAGGCAACTGATTCTACCCATCTTCTATGATGTTGAACCATTTGAGGTTCGGCATCAATCTGGGAGTTACGAGGAGGCCTTCCGCAAGCACGAGAGTTGTTTCGATGAAAGTGCGGTAAAGAAATGGAAGGAGGCATTGACAGAGGTTGGAGCACTCAAGGGTTGGGAAGTCGAGAAAGAAGCTGATGGGTATGTTAATTCAATATTTATTCTACTCAAGGGCTTATTTTCTGTCTTTTAAAAAAATAAAAAAAAATGCTTATTTTAGTGTACCTATGTAGCACGAACGTTACACAATATATTGACTATCAAAATTTTTTAAAAAAAGGGCATGGACACGGCTATAT
Source organism: Cornus florida (assembly GCF_030987335.1). Taxonomy (NCBI): domain Eukaryota; kingdom Viridiplantae; phylum Streptophyta; class Magnoliopsida; order Cornales; family Cornaceae; genus Cornus; species Cornus florida. Next base: position 88,133,353 of record NW_026775571.1, on the reverse strand, counting down.
ATAAATATAAAATAAAAAAAAAAATTGCTTATTTTAGTGCACCTATATAGCACGAAGAATATATTGACAATCAAAATTTTTATTTATATACATTTATTGGGTAATAGTATTCCTCCGTATAAAATTTTAATTCATTTTTAATTTCTATATTAAGGGTTGGTTTGAAATGATTTAAAAATTAAATTATGTCCTTATTGTAATGACTTTTATTATATATATATATATATATGGTTGTTCTACTACTTTATCATAATAATATTCTTGTTTTAAATAAACAAATATCATTTTATGCTTCACTTATGATAATATGTGTAATGCCAATATTTTTTAAAGAGAAAAGTTGAACACTTTAGAATGTATTCATATTATTTCAAGATAATCAATCAGACTTTGTGTTACAAATGTTAAAAAGTGTCGGTTTAAGTGTCTAGAAAGTGTCAACGAAGTGTCCAAAATAAAAATATTTAATTTTTATTTATGAACATGTATATGAAGTGTCGGACACATGTTCGAGGTATCCGACAGAGACACGACACGAATACTGCTCCTTTGTAGAAGTGTCCGTGCTTTTGTGATGACTCTGAATTTTACAAACCCAGTGTGTCCTGTGATAACCCGAAACGGATCCAAAATGCGGAAGCTAGAATATAAGCAAGGTCTTTAGAGATGTACGTCATCCTTAAGACACAAGAGTGACTTTCTGAAGAGTTTCGAGACTCAACGGAAGCAAAACGGAGCCAAGGGTATCAAAACCCTACAAGAGAAGGACCAAGGGTAAAATGGTCATTTTATCTTAAGAGGTAAGAATTTGATTCCCAACAAGTCAAATTAGATAATAGAAAAAAAAAATGTCCAAAACCATCCTTTGGTAACTTCACTTGAAGTCCCAAGGCCAAAAGAAGAGAAAACTCAAAAGAACCATATCCCGGTTCGAACCAAATCTAACACCCTCTCTCTAAAACAAGGATATCTCGAGGTAAGAGAAGAATCTGAAACTAAAATTTATACCATTGGAAAGCTTACTTCGACACGGTCTGTTTAGACCCAAGAACGGACTAATTCGGAGTTAAAACAAAAGAGTTATGATAGTTTGAAGTTGGAAGGCCAAAACTTAACCTGCAAAAAAGGTTCTGGGAGACTTGAACCGGTTCAGCATTCCTGAACCGGTTCAGCATGGACAAAACGTCCATGTTGGACCCAAAAACACACCTTGAACCGGTTCAACCCCTCTGAACCGGTTCAACCTAACCTACATTGAACCCAAAAGTAGAAAACCAGAAAAATGGAACCAACACGGGGTTTTCAAGACCAAGACGACATTTTCCGGAAAAATGTCGTAAAGAAACTCACCCTAAAATCACATTTTCTATGTGACGGAGTCAAGACCGGAATTTATTTCCCAAAGGAAAATCCTAAAATGCCCTTTAACCGGATTATGCAAGAAAAATGTGAAATGAGTCCATCGGAGGCTCATTTCACCAACGAAAGAGTTTTTCATGAAAACGATCATGCACACAGACGTAACTTACCTATTAGGACGCGCTACAATGATCCACAGCTTAAAAATACCGCCGATACAAAATTTGACCTATCAAAACCCCAATGCGTGAAAAAATGCCCTTTAAAGACAAAAATGCAACAACTGTACTTAAATGCAATCAAATGACCGTTTGGCCGTTAACCACACTTCATGCATATTAAATGAGACCTAGTGGATGTGCTCGTGCACACTTTGCACCACCCAATTTGGAAATGAACCCTTAAAGTTTCGGATTTTCCTATTTTTAGCTCAAAAATGCAATATATGAAACCAAAATGCAAAACTTAAAACAAAATGGTATTTGGCCCTTGGCCACACCTCATACTTGGTAAATGAATGCCTAATAATGAATTTCATACACAATGCACACTTCGATGCAAAGATGACATATTAAAACCCTAGTTTTTCATATTATTATCATGAAAGGCAAATTTCTACATTTTTGAAAAACACATGGATTTCAAATAAAGTTTGGCTCTCGGCCACATATCATATACATAAAATGGATGTCAAAATGTGTGCTTAGGCACACATTACAAGTCTCAAGGTAAAAATGACATTGTTAACCTAACTATGCATTATAACTTGAAAAGCAAAACTTAAACATGCTAACACTTGCATGTGAACAAGAATGCAGTTAAAAGAACTTCAATCCAACGAAACGATATAGGGACGTTGTGCATCCCGAATCAAGGTATCCATACCTGAAAAATAATCCGATAACTTTGGGGTGAGTAAACAAGTTACTCGTTGGGAATGAGCATGCATGGACCTAACTTTTTACAAAGTTAACACATTAACATGAAACAATTCAAAGGATCATGCTACCTAATGTCTATGTCAAAATGAGACTAAGGGATCATCTCAATCTACTCATGCAATTGAAATGAACTACGGCATACAAGTATACATGTATCAAGTATACAAAAACGATGTAAAAACATGGTATACAACATACAAGCATAAACTTTCAAGTATACTAAACCACATCGAAACAAGTTATGCAATGTCTAAGCATACCTACACAAGTATACAATTAATATGGAAAGCTCGTAAATCAAGTATACGAATACAAGTATACTAAGCTAAATGAATTACGCATAAGACAAGTATACACGGCATGAGTATACTAAAGTGAGATCTGATTACACAAATCAAACATACAAGGCGTAAGTACACTAAATAGAGTTTAGATACACAAACAAGGATACAAGTTCAAGTATGCTAAATGAGATCTAAATACACGAAGCAAGTATACAGTTTCAAGTATACTAAAAGAGATCTAAATGCACGAAGCAAGTATACAGTTTCAAGTATACTAAATGAGATCTAAATTGCAAGGTAAGTACCAATTCACAAGCTATAAGTAATCCATGATTAACTACTTGGAATTTAATGTAAAATCAGATAGTGGAAAGACTAGGATACTTGGTTACTGGCCAAATAAGTTATTCTGGGCAATTACGACCCACAACGAACTACCTAGTGCACGCGTGTATAAGTGATTCTGGGCAATTACGACCCATAAGGTACTACCTAGTGCGCACTTCATATGACTAAGGAAACTCTTGTCGCCGTACTAGAGCCAAACTCTAGCCATCACATGTATATTTTCCTTACAAGCCTTCCAAAATCAATAAGTTCAAAACTTATGCAAAAATCAATAAGTTAGACCAAATTTATATAAACTCAAACAATGTATAGGAATCAATTTTCATGCACAAGTAAGGTTAAATCCACACAAACCATGCCCTAGAGTTTCAAGTCTATAATGACCTTCACAATGTCGAATCTTCAATGTGCGATTCGTTACACTCTATGATAATATCATTTCAATATCGAAAACACAACCTCATCCAAACAATCCCTAATAAACGTACATATGTTAAACAACATAGCATGGTTATTACATAAACCAACTCAAAACTAAATTAGGTCATTGGAACAACAAAATAGAATTTAATTAAAATACGGTAATTAAATCTCTAGATTCTAAAGTAACTCCAAATGGCCCCAAATTGCATACATTAGTGAACAAGTCCTAGTTATTACCAATTTCAAGTTAAAAACTCAATCAAATCAATGAAACCCTTAAATAGATAAGGAAGTGGGCGATAGGGCTCGAATCGCGGCTTGGGCGACTCGTGTGTGGAAGGTCTCATCTGGCGTTGTGGTGTCTCCTCTGCTGGATTCCTTGCTGTTGTTCCGCTTTCCATCCCCAGCGGAAGCTTCAAGGGTACTCAAAATGGGGCGCCGTGATTGGGGGACGGCTACCTTACGGGTGGACAATTGGAGTTTCAGAGTTGGGTGTTCTGAGGAGTTGAAAGGCAAGGGGTTGAAGATTATGACACTTAACGGGCTCCCTCTTCATCTCTGGAGTCATGCCCTGTTCATGACAGTTGGGGATTTATGTAGTGGTTTTATTTGGGTGGATGCCGATGAAGCCGTGGATGCTGAACGGGTTCGTATCATAGTTTCGAATGGAAGGGTTTGCCCCTCTTTTGTCTTCATACACGACGATCAGTTTTGTTATAAGGTTGTCCTGTGGGACGAGAAGCCACGGGAACTTGAGCCGACAACGAATAGCCTTGAAGGAGGGGATGGTTCGCACTTGCTCAAGGAGGCCAAATGGTTGAGGTGGGATGCTATGGGAAAGAAGGGACTGACAGAGTTTCAACAATGGAAGGAGTGGAGGGACGCCCTCTGGATTCAAAACTCTAATTGCTTTAGACGGATTTTCACTCAGAAAAGGAACGAAGGTTTAGCGGGTGGGTCTGGTCGTCGCCTGCAGATGGGCTTCCAGGAAACTCAGAGGGGTGGATCTTTCACCAAGTTTGGCCGTCCGGCGTTCTTGCAGATGTGGGATCAAGGAAGAGAGAGAGGTGATCTTCACGCGATGCAAGCGCGTGGAAAGAGGAGTTTTGCTGGCCATTCACGTGGATGGCGCACAGGGAGTGGACGTTTTAAGTGGAATACAGCTGGTTCCCATTTTGTTTCAAATGATTGGGCTCTAAAGGCGAGGATGCAACTTTGTGGAGATGGGCCTAAGGATGGGCCGTTGACCAAGTCTTTGGGAGTAAGTGTTCATTCCCCGCGTGGGCCGGCCTAGCCTTCGATCTTGACCTGTACTTCTAGTGGACTGGCTGAAGGTGTGAAAGCCCATAAGCATGATTTTGATGCAGTTGGGCCTGTTGGTTTGGGTCGCAATTTGAAGGGCAGGCCAGGGTCATTTAAGGACGTTACTGGGCCAATATTGGGCAATTGTTTTGAGCCCTTATCTAATGTCGTGATTAACAATGATGCTTTTCCGGCTGGCGTTTTTTCTGACGGGTCTTGAGGAGAAAGACGAGCTAAGGGATTTATTCAAGGTCACCGTATGAAGAAGAAGGTGTCTCTTCCTTCTTTTGGTAGAAGATGGTCAAGGAAGGAGAAGCAGAAGTGGGTTCCTAGAACGCCGGTTGAATCTGTTCCGGGTGATTCAAGTATTTCACATGGATTACCGTCTTTTTAACCTTCTTCTCCCTCTTCCTCTTAGTCACGAAGTTGTTTAGGGTTGAATAAAGGCATGGGGGAGTTGGGTTCTCATTGTTTGTCCCCAGTTTTTGAGGGAGAGCCGGCAGTTGATTGTCATGGTGAAGGTTGTGATTTTGGGATTGGCTCCTTTCGGCTGTGTGATTTTAGTAGTGAGGGAGTTACTATTTGCGTGGGAAGGGATGTGAAAATTAAGCTGGATGATGTAACAGCCAATGTTTTTTTAAAGGAATTGCGAGACTATTTAACATTGAAAGGCTTGCAAAGCATCTCAGGAAGTTCTTTGTTTGATGAGGAGGCTGGGACGCCTTTGACTTGCGGTTCCCCTTCCTCTTCCGATGCTTGGGAGGGAGGCTCAGGTTCCTTTTTTGAAGGGGATTTGGGCTTGGTTCAATGGGAAGGGGGTGGTGATGATTTTGACTGTGTTGTCCCTCTGGCTGTAATGGGGCTTGAGGGGGAATGCATGGAAGTATCAGTTGTTGGTGTGGGTAAGTGGAGTTTGGAAGAGGAGTGGTTGAGAGAGAAGGGTGGAGAGGTGGGTTCTCTTTTGGGTGTGTCGTTTGAAGGTAGGTTGGATAAGGCAATGAGATTATTTAATGAGGTATTGATGCTCAGATTTTGGGGAGGGCGGGTAGAAGGGATGGGTTGCTAGTTGAGGTAGATTAGAGGGAGGAGAGGAGTCCCATTGATGTTGTCACTTATGAAAGGAGGAACAGGGGTTCAGGGAGAGGGACGGTGGAAGGAGGAGTGGGAGTGTTTTTTCATATGTTTCCTTATGAAGCTACACCTTTTTTCATGGAATGTCTGGGGTCTCAATGACCCGAAGAGAAGAAAAGTTGTGAAGTCGGTGATTCAGAAAGAGGGTGGGCATGTTGTGTGTTTACAAGAAACTAAGATTGCATCGATGACGGACTTGATCGTGATAAGCTTGTTTGGGGGGGGGGGGGGGGGGGGGGATTTGTGGAGTGGATTGCTTTGGATGCGATTGATTCTGTAGGTGGCGTTCTTATCATGTGGGATAACCGTTGGGTTTCTTTGGAAGACTATCAGATGGGGCTCTTCTCTGTTTCCTGCGTTCTCTCTCTGTTAGAGGATGGTTTTCGTTGGGTCTTCTCTGGTGTTTATGGCCCTACAGAATACAGTGTACGACATTTGTTTTGGAAGGAGTTGGGTGAAGTCCGTAGACGAGGGGAGTTGCCTTGGTGTGTTGGAGGGGACTTTAATGTTATCCGTTCTCCTTTTGAGAGGTCGACAGGGGGAAGTTGGACATTTGAAATGGAGTCATTCTCAGAGTTCATGGATGAATGGAGATTGATAAATTTGCCTTTGGTGGGTGGTCCTTTTACGTGGTCTAGTGGTCGTTCTCCTCCTACTTTCTCTCGTCTTGATAGATTCCTTTTGTCGAGCAATTGGGAGAAGAAGTTCTCGGATGTTGTTTAGGCCACTTTGGCTCGCCCTTTATCTGATCATGTTCCGTTGATGTTGGATTGTGGTGGGTTGCGTAGCAGACGATCCCCTTTCAGATTTGAGAATATGTGGCTTCGAGCTGAAGGTTTTATGGAGAGGGTTCGATCTTGGTGAGAGGGGTATTGTGTGAGTGGTTTACCTAGTCATTCTCTCGCAAGTAAGCTTCATCTGTTGAAGAACGATCTTAAAGTTTGGAATAAGGAGGTTTTCGGTAATCTGGTTTGGCGGAAGAATAGGGTCTTTTCAGAGAATGCTGATATTGATCGAATTGAGGGTCAGGGAGGGGATCTTTGTCGAACTCCTTGCGACGTAGGAGGGTGGAGTGTCAGGCGGAGTTTGTTGAGATTGCTGTTTTGGAGGAGATTTTGTGGAGGCAAAAGTCTAGAGCTTTGTGGCTCAAGGAAGGGGATAAGAACACAAATTTTTTTTATAGACTTGCTAATGCTCATAGAAAGGGCAATCAATCATATTGGGAGAATCCAAGTGGAGATTATGTAAAAAGGAGGAGATTTGCAACGGTATTGCAGATTTCTAATTGAGATTGTTCACAGAATGAGTTGGTTGGAGATCTTTGCTCGCAGGGCTTCATTTTGACTCTCTATCAGGTGAAGAAAGTTTTGTTCTGGAGGAGCTGTTTTCTAAAGAGGAAGTGTTGTCCGCGTTGAAGAGCTGTAATGGGGATAAAGCCCCAGGTCCCGATGGTTTCTCCATGAGTTTTCTTTTGGAGAGTTGGGAGGTGGTCCGTGAGGAGATTATGGGTACTTTTCATGCTTTCCATGCCTAGGGCTCTTTTGAGAAGAGCTTGAATGCCACTTTCATTGTTCTCATTCCGAAAAAGGGTGGGGTGTTGGATGTCAAGAAGTTTCGCCCTATTTGCTTGGTGGGGTGTATTTACAAGTTGATTGCTAAAGTCCTGGCCTGTAGGTTGAGAAAGGTTTTAAATGGTGTCATTTTTTATTCTTAGAATGCCTTTGTGGGAGGTAGGCAAATATTGGATTCAGTTCTTATTGTTAGCGAATGTGTTGACTCCAGATTGAGTAGTGGGAATCTGGGTGTTTTATGCAAGCTGGATATCGAGAAGGCGTATGATCATGTGAGCTGGAGTTTCCTCATCTTCTTGATGGAGAGGATGGGATTTGGGGAGCGGTGGAGGAGATGGATTCTGTTTTGCATCTCTTGTGCTTGTTTTTCAGTTCTTGTTAATGGAGCTCTGACCGATTTTTTCTCAAGTTCGAGGGGATTGAGACGAGGGGATCCTATTTCTCCGTTCTTATTCTTTTTTGTGATGGAGGCCCTTAGTAGATTGATTTAGAGGGCGGTGGAGTTGGGATTCTTGAGAGGTTTTAGAGTGGGCAGGGATGCTATTGGCCAGTTAGAGATTTCCCATTTGATGTTTGCTGATGAAACTTTAGTGCTCCGTGATGCGGATGCTTTGTGCTCCGTGATGCGGATGCAGATCAGTTGAGATATTTGAAATGTGTTTTGGTCTGGTTCCAAGTTGTTTCTGGGTTAAAGGTGAATGTTGGTAAGAGTGTTCTGGTGCCGGTTGGGGAGGTCCCTGAGATTGAGAGGTTGGCACAGATTCTTGGTTGTCGTAGTGGCTTTTTTCCTATTTCCTACTTAGGGTTGCCCCTGGGTGCCCCTTCGAGATGTGTGGGGAGTTGGGATCCAGTTGTGAATAGATTTGAGAAAAAGATTGGCCGGTTGGAAGAAGCAATATCTCTCTAAGGGGGGTCGGGTCACTCTGATTAAGAGTACCCGTTCTTGTCTCCCCACTTATTTCATCTCTCTCTTTCAGATTCCTTCCTCTGTGGTAGAGAGGATTGAAAGATTGCAGCGCAATTTTCTTTGGGGGGGAAGAGGGGAGGAGTTCAAGTTTCACTTGGTTCGTTGGGAGCAAGTTTGTTGTCCTATTCGGAGGGGTGGCTTAGGGATTAGGAGGTTGTTGCCTTTCAACAAGGCTCTCCTTGGGAAATGGCTTTGGAGGTTTGGGGTGGAAAGGCGATGGTTCTGGAGGAGGGTTATTGTTCATAAATTTGGGGAGAGCAGTGGAGGGCGGTGTTCTCTCGTGGGTCGTGGTCCTAGGGGAGTGGGGCTTTGGACTGGCATTCGAAAGAGGTGGGATGATTTTTGTAAGCATGTTCATTTTTGAATCAGGGATGGTAGAAGGATCAGATTTTGGGAGGATCTTTGGTGTGGGGATCTTCCTCTTGCACTAGCTTTCCCACGGCTTTACAGGATTACTTTTCATAAGCAGGCCTTGGTGGTTGACTGTTATCATCTTGATAACGGGAGACTGACTTGGGATGTTCAGTTTATGAGGCACTTCCAGGATTGGGAGATTGAGGAGGTCACCCGGTTTTGGCCTTTCTGCATCGTCAGACGATTACTGCTGGGGATCCTAATTATTGGCTTTGGTTACCCAACCCTCAGGGTCGATTCGAGGTGAGGTCCTTTTTTAAGTGTCTTACGGTTGGCGCTGAAGGCTTTTCCCCTTGGAAATTTATTTGGCGATCCAAAGCCCCCCTCAAGGTGGCCTTCTTTGCGTGGACTTCTGTCTTGGGTAGGATTTTAACTCAGGATAATTTGAGGAGGAGGAACTAGGTGGTGGTTAATAGATGTTTTTTGTGTTTGCATGATGAGGAAACTGTTGATCACCTTTTGCTGCATTGTAGCATGGCTAGGGGCTGTTGGGACTTGATGATTAGGTTGTTTGGGATCCTGTGGGTGATGCCTAGCTCCACTAGAGGGTTGATAGAGGCTTGAAGAGGATTTTCAGTGGGGGCTCTCATTCGAGACGCTTGGAGGGCTATGCCTCTTTGTGTTTGGTGTTGTATTTAGCTTGAGAGAAATAGGAAATACTTCGATGGAAAGGAAAAGCCTATTTATATGCTTAAGTTCTCTATTCTTTTCCACTCTTTTTTGTTGGGTTTCAGGGAGAGATTTTCGATTTGTTGAAGAGTTGGTTTTTTTTTTTTTGGCCTCTTTGAAGGCTTGAGGCATTTTGGCCTTGTTTTTGTACTTGGGTCCCGCTCCCCTTTTAACCGGTTCTTCAATAAATTTTACTTATCAAAAATAATAATAATAATAATAATTCATTTAATTTAAAATCTCTAGATTTCTAAACTTATCCAAATGCTCTCAAATTAACATAAGTTAAAGAACATACCAAGGCCTATTTTAATATCATATTATAAGTTGATTTCATGCTAGTTACAATCATGTGAATTAAATTTTCATAAAAGAAAATTATTAAATAAAAGTTCCAATACTTATTCAAATACTCCCAATTTAATATATGTCAAAGAACATATCAATGCCTAATTTAATAGCATGCCACAATTTAATTTTATATTATACACAACCATAAGAATTAAATCTTATACATAGAATTAACTTAAATTCTAAAACTTGAACGAAGGCATGCTTGCAAGTTGTATATACTTATGAAACAATCAATACAACATTTATATAAGTCTAAGACATCCCCTACCTCAATTTGAGATGAAAATCTCAAAAGTCACCAAATGGAAACCACCCCGAATCCGACGATACTTCGGGGTTTTGTCGAGGACATCAAGGTGATTATTAAACCCCAAAGAGGTCACACCAAAATCCTAACTTGGCTTTAAACCCGAACTTAAAAAATGACCAAAACGAGATTCCAATCGGTTGGAATCGAAGGCCTCGTCAAGGCGAACATTAAAGCCTAAGACACCACGGCATTTTACTAAAGGGAAGGGGTTCAAAAGGGAAGAGAGAAGGTGGCAGCCCCTTGGGCTGCCATGGATGCCGGCCAAGAGAGGGGAAAGAGATGAAATGGTTTGACTTTTCATTTTAGAACCCCTTATTTATAGAAAACCCTAAAAGTGCCTCGAAGGGTCCGGAAATGTGGAATTTGAACAAACGTGCTCAAACGACAAAACACTGTGAATGAAAAAGAACCAAAATGAGAACAAATGAACAACGGAAGAAATAGCGTCGAAAACCAAGTTCCGAACAGAGAGATATGTCCCGAACAAGTTTGGCGCTAACCGTGGTCGAACCCTAAAATTGGGGAAAATGTCCGAAAGACAATTCTAAAAGGACACAATTCTACGAAATGTGAAATGAATCTCATACGAGGATTCAAGCCCCAAGAAAACACTTTGCAATTAACTTTCATTAATTGCACAAAGGCCCCGACAAAAAAGAATAACTGCGCAAGTGACCCAAATGAAAATATCTTCCAAAAAATATTTTCTTAAAAACCCCAAAATCAAAATATCTTCAAAAGATATTTATGAAAAACACCCCAAGAACTGAAAATATTTCTGAAAAATCTTTTCATCCACGCCCCTACGGGAAAAAGAAACGACCGGCGTGCTTTTCTCCAAAAGTAAATCTACGCCTTTCAAGGAAACCAACAAGAATGAAAGTACGTGAAGTCAAAAACCAACTTCGAGCACAAATAGTGAGGTTACGCGAAAGGAAATTTCAACAAAAAAAAATTAATCCGTAAAAATGGAGAAAAGGGAAAGGAAGGAAAATGACCGGGTCATTACAGCTTTGTAGTATAAGGTTAAGGGCTGCTTGAAGTAATTTGGGGCCCTAGGTGAAAAATTAAAAGTGGCATTTTCAATAATATAAGTAAAAGTAGTGACTACTCACAAACAAAATATATCCAATATATATATGTATAAATTTATAATAACAAAATTTAATAAAACTAAAAAATAATTAAAGAACCTGATTTAGAAATGCTCCTACAAATTCTTCAATATAATAAAAGTGCATTAAAATTAAAATTAAGAGTAATGAGTATTGAGTGTAGAAGAAAGAGAACTGTAAACTTATAATGAGAGAGAGAGAAGATGACTTGTTGAAGATGAGAGAAAGTTCATGAGGAATAAGAAAAAGAAGATAAAATCTAGAAAAAGAATATGAAAAGTTTTTGCTACTTCCCCAAATAACAACAGTTAAATACATATTTAATATTTTATTGTTGGTATAACTTTGAGAAATATTTGTTTAGTGCTTGTGTAAAAAATGTGAATGAGAGAGAAAAAGAGATAAAAAAAAAAAAAAAAAGAAAAGAAAAAAAAAAAAGAGGAAGTTATTTAAATGATATAAATTTTTAGGCCCAATATTAAATCCTGTATTGATTAAGGTTTAATACATAAATAAAAAAACGTGAATGAGGAGGACGGAGAAAAAAAAAAATGTCATATAAGTATATAGATGGGGCCTATATTATATTAAATTTCTGTATTTGTTTGAGTTTAATTAAAAAACCAAATGAGGGAGGAAAGAGAAGAGAGGGAAGAAAAAGTTATTTTAAGATCTAAATCTTTGGGGCCTAATATTAAATTTTTGTATTGATTAATAATAATATTAGGATATAATTATAGTATATCTTCTATAAGAAAATTTTAAAATTTTGAAGCCTTCCAATTGGCTGGGCCTAAGGCGACTGCCTAAGTCGTCTAAAGCTTTCTAGGAAGCACTTATACTTCTACATGGGTGACGCAACCGTATCGTGTCCGTATCCGATACCGACACTCATTGGATACTCGCGGATACGTGATCGATACTATCTAAATGTATCCATAATTTTAATATATATATATATATATATATATATTTTTTTTTTAACACGTATCCGATACTTATAGAATACCTTTTAGATACTTTGCCAAATATTTCGACCACGTATCCGACACTTCTCAAATACTTCAAAATGAATTTTTAATAAGTTTTGAATATTAAAATATAAATTTTACAACAATAATATCATATTATAATTGTTAAGAAATTTTTTAAAAATATATTGAGATATATTTCGTAATTAATTTGCAAAATAACTATTGATATATATTCCTATGTTAAATTTAGTTGTTTCTTTATTTATAATATATTAATGATTGTATAATGTATTTAGATCCATAATAATATAAAAAAGGAACAAAAATTCATTGATGATATATATATATATTTATATAATTTTTTATTTTCTATTGTTGTATCCTTGCCGTACTCATATGTATTTTTGGAGAAAGTATTAAATACCCCGAGAGTATGGTACCCTGGGATAGTGGAAGCCATTGGATCATGGACGGGGTGATGGGCCCCACCACATGCAAGGGCTTGGATGATCCCGAAGGTACCATACCTCTGAGGTATTTAATATTTTCTTGTATTTTTTACATTTGTCGTATCGTCGTACCCGTTGTATTGTATCCGTATCCTGTATTCGTAACCATGTTTCTTAAAAATAAGAATATCAATAAATAACTTCAAGAAATCATTAAATCAAATAAAACACCAAGAAGCTTTAAGCAATGGGTGGGATTAACATTATAAATCAAAATAGAACAGGAACAATGAGAGAGTGAATAAAGAACAAATTTGAATCCACCAAGTTAAAGAGAAAATTGCAGAGTTATTAATTATGAAATGAATTTTGCTCTCTCTAGTACATTTATTTATAATGAAGAAACCCAAACAACACGAAACCTAAAAAATATAAGGATACTAGCGGTTTAAGGAAAATGCTCAAAATTAAACATTCTCTGAAAATTCTAAAACAATAAAGACAGACACCTAATTACTAAAAACTACCAATACAAGAAATTAAAGGAATTCGAATTGGTTTAATTGGATTTATGACAAAAATCCCAAAATATTCAAAAATTGGAAAACACAATTCACAGGCCTAAAAGATAGAATTTGGGCAAGAAAAGCCCTGCATCAGCAGCAAAGCCCTGATTATGCAAGTTGAGCCATTTCCAATTGGAATAGGGTCTTAACGGGTAAAAATAGGTTCTTCAAGATTTCTCTGAAAAACTTTGTTAACTTGTTCATTTGGCCTTTTGGCAGTCCAAACAAGCCATACAGTCTTCAACAATCAGTTCTACATCAGTCTCCCCAACCTGAACAGAACTCGTCCTCAAATTAAAACTAAAAGATCACGTCTCATCTGGCTAAAAATACTCAAATAAATCTGCAACAATAAATGTTGGAGAAATAGTCTTGTCTTTAAGAAGTTCAACAACATAAACACTATCATTTATGTTCTTCAAATTCTGATATGCTCCATATTTTTTATTGTTCAGTACGTTATAGACTTGTAGGTGCCAACAGGAATCCTGTCCTTGCGCAGATATACAATAACTAAATGCCTTGTTGAAATACCTCGCTATCTTCTTGTCTGTTGCTTCCTTGTATTTTGCACTGGCTTCTTCAAGATTCTTCTGAATATCATCCTGAATTGCTTTGATGAGATCTCTCGTATGTTTCGCAACAACATTCTTTCCAAGTAACTTTAGTAGTGGAACCAAATCCAGCGCATGTCTTGGCAAATGACAATAAAAAGTAGCAAGATATAACTTTTGAGTTGACCGATAAACCATGTTTTCGTATACAAATGCTGTCCGTGCCAATGCAAGATTCCACTATTTTGGTTTTTTGCCCAAAATACAACAAATGAGATTCACTAAAGTCTAATTAACCACTTTTGTCTAACTACCATATTGTGGATTACTAGTGCTACTGAAATTCAAAGATGCATCAAATGCCCTGCAAAGTCCGCTAAAAGTGTGATAGGAATTTGGTGTCCCTATTTGAAGTGATGGATTTAGGAACTCCATGTAGGCAACGACCTTGAAAAATAGATTTGCTAGGTGTGTGGCATCTAAGGTCCTCTTGCATGCTATTAAGTGTAACATCTTCAAATAACGATCAACCTCCACAAAAAAACTGAATTTGCCCCTCGCAAACTGCAAGAAAGTCCTAAGACAATCTATAGATAGATCTTCCTGAGGAAAGTCTGGTTTAGGGAGAGCTAGGTAAAGGTTAGTGTTTAAAGACTGAACCTTTGTAGACTAACAAATCGAACATCTCTTCATATGGTTCCCAACATCTCTCTTTAGTAGTGGCCAATAATATCGTTCTTGGAACAAATCTATGGGTATAATCTTGCCCAAGTATTCCCCCAAACCGCCAACATGCAATTCATAGATAATCTGCAGTCGGAGGGAACTCCTCGGAGTACAAAGATAATTACCTCAATGGAACAAACCTTCTTGTATTTGCGTACACTTGGTAGCCTGCCAAGTTTAACACTTAGCCCATGATTCCTTGAAGTCATCATTTATTTCATACAGCTCTTTCAGACAATCAAGCCCAACAACTTCAACTCGTAAAGTCACCAGGAGAGATTCTGTTCTGCGCTGATTGCATTGGTTTCCTTACAGATAAGGTAAATTGTTGTAGAAAGACAACCCATCAAATATGCATTCGGTTAACTCTATTATGACTTTTGATGAACTTCAAAGCTTTTTGATCAGTGTATATAATGAACTCTCTTTGAACCAAATAATGTTCCTAAACCTTCAGTGCACATACCACTATATAGAGTTCATGCTCATGGGTACTTGGTAGTCCACTTTTTTTGGCATCACTAAACTTCTCACTATAGAATCCAACTGGTATGCGCTATTGGGATTGAACAGCACCAAACTCCTATAACTGTTTGGTTTCTTCACACTACTAAAACTTTCCCTTCTTTATGCATTTAGTAATGGAAGCAACTATACTACTGAAGTTTTCGATAAACCTTCAATAAAATGTAGATAAACGATGGAATTTTATGCACATCGCCTACTGCTTTTAAAGCGGGCCACTCTCGAATTGCTCAAACTTTCTCCTCATCAACTTGAATTCCTTCAACACTCATCACCCAAAAAATAACAAACTTCTTATCATAAAGCCGCACTTTTTCAGATAATTGTATAGGTTACTTTTTTGAAGAACTGTTAGTACCTCTCTCAAGTGCGACATATGCTCCGATTTTGAGCAACTATAAATCAAGATATCATCAAAATAGATAACAACGAATTTGCAAATGAATGGTTTTAATACTTGATTCATAAGAGACCATCCACACGTCATCACTGGCCACTCATACAGACCCTTCTTTGTCTCGAGTCTTTCATTCGTCCTCCGATCTAACGTGAATATGATGATAGTCGATCCTCGAATCAATATCAGTAAATATTTCTGAACCGGTCAATATATCCAACTTGTCATTTAGTCATGGTATAAAAAATTGGTATTTAATGTTGATCTTATAGATGTCTTTATTGTCTATACACATACGCCACTGTCATCCTTCTCTGGCACTAACAAAGCTATAATTTTCAAAGGCTGTAACTTATAGACACGTAAAGATCATGCACTCTCTTTTGAAGTAAATTCAAAGGAAAATGACTCGTTTGGTCACTTAAAGGATACCTAATGGCCTATTTTAAATTCCTTAGTTCAAGGCAAAGATTGTGAAACGTGATATTTTAGCTAAACTCTCACCATTCCAATACGATTATGTTGTGTTTGGAAGTATCGAATAGGTCTCAGCGAAGATGGTATAGTATATATATACCTGTAGGCTATAAAAGAATTAAAGAGTGAAATGTAAAGATTTGAAGATCTATTTGTGAGGACTAAAGGGTTTCAGCCACCTAATACTTATAATAAAAAGTGTGTGGTTGCCTGTGATGGATGTAAAATGTTCTGTGGAACACCTTCCTTGATCCTTCACTGACAACGACTGCAAGGAAGCCCATCTAGAAACGCGTCAATTCAAGTGGTGTGACTTTGTTCATATTTGACTCCATTTTTCTTGGCACGCTACATTCTTTAAATAAAATATGTGATTAAATAAATGTCAGATGGTTCTATAGGAAACATATGAAAATCAACATGACCCTTTGCTGCCAATTTTTACTTTATGGTCAATTTTGTTAACATTCATGCATCCCCATTTTTTCTCATCTGTCTCGTGTATCCATTTTATACACTACTAAATCAACGGTGCTTTATATACATACATATCTGTATTATTATTAATAAAAGTGTAAGAAGGTTTAGTATTTCAGTATTTATTAATAAAAATGATATGAATATATATAGATAGTATAAACTTGAAAGGAAGAACTATAGAATAAACTTTTTCTCTATATTAGCACACTATTCACAAGTTTACACGGGTTCTCTTTATAAGAGAGAATACACACACATAACTAGCTGGCCTAATTAATAATTTCTTAATTTACAATTTTTGACCAATATTCTATTTACAGCAAATATCCTCCAAATATTATATTTACAGCTAATAATATTTAGTAGTATTACTACCGAATCTTTCCTTTTCAACACTCCCCCTTAAGCTAGTTTGAAGATATCCTCCATTGCCAGCTTGCCAATTAGTCTGTCGAATTGTCTTGTAGGAAGTCCCTTTGTAAGCACATCTGCAACTTGCTCGGTAGTAGGAATGTACGGCATACAAATCAATCCTTTTTCGAGCTTTTCCTTGATGAAGTGTTTGTCTACCTCCACATGCTTTGTTCTATCATGAAGCACTGGATTGTGAGCGATCGAAATAGCAGCTTTATTGTCACAGTACAATTTCATAGGCAACAGATTAGAGACCTTTAATTCATCCAATAGTCTCTTAATCTATAACACCTGACAAATTCCATGAGCAACTGATCTAAACTCTTGCTACTACATTCTGTTTTTTACTCCGCCAGGTGACAAGGTTACCTCCAACAAAGGTGCAGTAGCCAGAAGTTGACCGTCTATCAATAGCACTCCCAGCCCAATCCGCATCAGTATAGGCTTCAACTTGCAAATGCCCATGGTTTTTTAACAGTAAACCTCTTCCAGGGGTCCCCTTTAGGTATCTGAGAATTCTGTAGATTGCATCAAAGTGTTCTCGTCCAGGTGAATGCATGAACTGGCTAACCATGCTGATTGCAAAAGCTATATCTGGACGTGTATGCGACAAGTAGATCAGTCTTCCAACAAGTCTTTGATACTGCTCTCTATTCATAACTTTTTCATCTTTAGAATGCTGCAGCTTAAGGTTGGGCTCAATAGGAGTCTCAGCTGGTTTACATCCTAGCAGACTTGTCTCACTAAGTAAATAAAGAACATATTTACGTTGATTCACAAATATACCTTATTTGGATCTAGCAAACTCCATTCCTAGAAAGTATTTTAATGCACCCAAATCCTTGATCTCAAAGTTAGCTGCAAGTCTTTTTTTCAGTCTCTCCAAATCTTCATTGTCATTACCTATCAAGACTATATCATCCACATAGACAATTAACACTGCAACCTTGCCTTCTCTACTGTGTTTGTAGAATATGGTATGGTCAGCTTGGCTCTGACAGTAGCCAAAATTCTTCACAGCTCTCCCAAATCTCTCAAACCAAGCTCTAGGGGATTGTTTGAGACCAAATAAAGATTTTTTCAGTCTACAGACTTTATTAGGTCCCAATTTTCCCTCAAACCCAGGTGGTAGATTCATAAAGATCTCCTCCTCAAGATCTCCATTTAAAAAGGCATTTTTTACATCTAACTGGTGTAATGGCCAGCTGAAATTCAAAGCCAAAGATAACAAAATTCTGATCGAGTTTATCTTGGCTACAGGAGCAAAAGTTAACAAAATTCTGATTAAGTTTATCTTGGCTACAGAAGCAAAAGTTTCCTGATAATCAATTCCATAGGTCTGGGTGAACCCTTTTGCTACTAGTCTTGCCTTGTACCTCTCTATGCTACCATCAGTTTTACGTTTCACAGTAAAGACCCACTTGCAGCCTATTATTCTTTTCTCCTTAGGTAAATCAACTATCTCCCAAGTACCACTTCTTCTAAGAGCATTCATCTCTTCCATCACTGCTAACTTCCAATTCGGATCATCAAGAGCTTCCTGAATGTTTCCCAGGACAAACAAGTGTGAGATTTTTGAGGTAAAAGCTCTACGAGTATAAGAGAGTTTTTCATAAGAAAGGTATTTGGCAATGGGATATTTTGGATTTGGACATTTGATTCGAATACCTTTCCTAACAGTTATAGGAATATCAAGGTCTGATGGTTCTTGGTTAGGAGAAACAATAGGAACTGAAGATGAGTTAGGAATAGAATTACTTGTGATATCTGGAGGTCTATTTCCTAGGATGTTGAGATTGATCATTGCCAAGAGGAATAGGCTGACTTTGACTCTTTTGATGAGATATTCTCCGAGTATAAACCAGAGGCTCAGTATTGGGAACTTTAGTGCTCGGTTGTAGTGATTCTTCCCCTGTTTCAGATACAGTAATGTTTAGCACTATATGACTAGGATTCCCTTCATTGTTTTTATTGGTTTTATCACATTGTTCCTGACTTTGAATTTTGGGAATAACAGTAGGATGAGGTAAAGGTGTCAAAATCACATTTGGTAAAGGAGTAGGAGATAAATCCCAAAAATTTTCTTCCATCACCTCATTCTCCCCCTGAAGAGAATTTTTGGTAAAGTAAGATTTATTTTCAAGGAAAGAGACATCCCTAGCACTTACATCCCTTTTGATTAGAAGCACACTCTATGAAAACACATTTTTCAGCTCGAGGATCAAGTTTGGACCGAGTATTATTGGGTATATGAACAAAAGCTATGCAGCCAAAAACCTTTAAAGGTAAATCCGAGTATATCCTTGATAATGGAAAAATTCTTTTGAAACATTCTAATGGCGTGCTATATTTTAAAACACGTGAAAGCATTCTATTAATCAAATACGAAGCTGTTAAAACAGCTTCCCCCTAAAGATATTTTGGAACATTCATTGAAAACATTATAGCACGAGCCACTTCAAGTAAATGTTTATTTTTTCTTTCAGCAATTCTGTTTTGTTGAGGGGTATCCACACATGTAGACTGATGATGGATACCCTTTTCTTTCAAAAAAACTCCCCAAAATTTCATTAAAATACTCGGTTCCATTATCAGTGTGAAAAATGCTAATTTTTGCTTGAAACTGAGTTTCAACCATTGTGTAAAAATTCTTAAAAATCTTTTCAACCTCAGACTTTTCATTCATCAAATAAACCTAACATAAACGGGTATGATCATCTATAAAAGTAACAAACCATTTTTTTTTAAAGATAGTAGTGACTCTTGAAGGTCCCCAAACATCACTATGTATTAAATAAAATGGTTTTGAAGAAGTATAAGGTTTTGGCAAACAAGTAGTATGATGACTCTTAGATAAGCAACAACTCTCACAATAGAACGATGAATAATCCAAACCTTCAAATAAAGCAGGAAAAAATTGTTTAAGATATGAAAAGATAGGATGTCCTAGTCTTAAATGTCAAAACATTATTTGTTCGTAAACAGAGTTAGAACTAACACTACTAAGGCCCTGAGCCTTTTTATTACTGGAGAAGTCCCCATCAAAGTAGTAAAGTCCATCTATTATCTTAACACTGCCAATCTTCTTCCCCGAGCTCCAGTCCTAAAATTCACAGTAAGAATCATAGAAAATTACACGACAATTAGATTCTTTGGGTTAGTTTGCTCACAGACAAAAGGTTATAGGCTAGTTTAGGGACATGGAGAACAGATTTAAGATTTATATTCTCGGATAATTTTATCAAACCTTTTCCTGCAATAGGTAAGAAATTACCATCTGCAATTCTAATTTTTTCAAGGCCAGAACATGGTGAGTAAGTGCTAAAAAGATTGGAAAGGCTGGTCATATGATCAGAGGCTCCATAATCGATGATCCATGGAGTATAATTTAAACAACAAGAAAGAGCATTAAGTGCACTACCTGTTTGTGCAAGAGAAACACTAGGAATACCAGATGAGGAATTAAATTTCAGCAGCTTCAGAAGATGATCCATCTGCTCTTTGCTTAAGGGACTTGTCTCAGCTTCATTAGCAGTAGGAACCGCACACCTATTTCTGTCACCAGGCTTGCTACTCTTCCAATTCGTTGGTTTTCCGTGGATTTTCCAGCAGTTCTCCCGAGTATGGCGCGGTTTGTTGCAGATGTCGCACCAGACCCGTTGCTTCTCTTCAGTTTTTCGCTAAAAATTGACTACTTTATTAGCAACAGTCTTTGCAACAATAAGGGCAGAACTCAACAGGTCCGCTGGTAGTCTTCTTCCCCAACATTACATGTCTGCGGCTCTCTTCTCTTCGAACCTCAGCAAACACTTCACCAATTGGAGGAAGTGAAGTCCTGCCAATGATCCGTCCTCGTACTTCATCAAATTCCACGTTGAGCCCAGCAAGGAATTTGTAAATGCGATGAGCCTCTATGGTTCGCTTGTAGTGATTGGCATCTTCAGTGGATTTCCATTCATAATCATTGAACAAATCCATGTCCTGCCAAAAACGCTTCAATGAATTGAAATACTTGGTGATCGAGTCTTCTCCCTGCCGAATCTCACCAAGTTTTAGAGTCAATTCGTAGATCTGAGACTGATTGCCCAAATCAGAGTACATTTGATTCACGTTATCCCAGAGCTCCTTAGCCGTGGAGTAGCATATATAGTTGGAGCTAATATCCTCGTCCATGGAGTTCACAAGCCAAGTCATCACCATTGAATTTTCTGCATCCCAGGTCACGTATGTTGGGTCTTCCGATGCTGGTGCCTTCTTGTCTCTCGTCAGGTACCCGATCTTTCCCCGCCCTCTGATGTACATCCGAACGGACTGGAACCACTGTAAATAATTGTCACATTAAGGCAAATATTGGTGATCTGAACAGAGTGAGAATCAGTACTGGGGGTTTGGGTTGTTGGATTGGTTGGTTGGGTTGTGATAAGCGAGGTTGATATGGAGGAAACGTCAGACATGGTTGATCAACGAAGAAATTATGCAGAAAAGAAAATTAGGGTTTTTTTTTTTTCCCTTAGGGTGGCTCTGATACCATATAAACTTGAAAGGAAGAAATATAGAATAAACTTTTTCTCTGTATTAGCACACTATTCATAAGTTTACACGGGTTCTCTTTATATGAGAGAATACAAGCACATAACTAGCTGGCCTAATTAATAATTTTCTAATTTACAATATTTGACCAATATTCTATTTACAGTAAATATCCTCCAAATATTATATTTACAGCTAATAATATTTGGTAGTATTACTACCGAATCTTACCTTTTCAACAGATAGTTATTTTGAGGATTGGTTTACTAGTTGTCGAAATACAGTATTAATTGTTGTATATGTATTAATGAAATATATGTTATGAACACCATTGGTTTGCTAGCCGTTAGAGAGCCTTGACTGGATTTATAAAACGTGAATATATGAAAGAAGTGAAACAAGAATCGATTTGGTATCGCTGAGACCTATTCGATACTTCCAAACACAACATAATTGTATTGGAATGGTGAGAGTTTAGCTAGAATATCACGTTTCACAATCTTTGCCTTGAACTAAGGAATTTAAAATAGGCCATTAGGTATCCTTTAAGTGACCAAACGAGTCATTTTCCTTTGAATTTACTTCAAAAGAGAGTGCATGCTCTTTCTACTAATTAGTATTCTTGAACACCCAAAATATAGACACGTAATACCAAAGGCTGTAACTTAAAGGTACTTTTTCACCTTTTAACGTACAACATTCAAAATTCAAGTTCTAATAGAGGCAAGTGGGTGTCTGGGTGGCCTATTTGAGTTATAAAAAAAAAAAAAAAAAAGCCATGAAATAACATTATCTTGTTTGGCCGGTATGAATGGAAGCTTGAACTTTCCAACTCTCCTAAGATTTGTCTAAACTAAGCATCCGGTGGTCTTGTCAAACATGCACCTAGCATACATATTTAACTTGTCGAAAACATGATTATCAGAAGATTGCAAATGCATCGAGTTTTTGTCTGAGAATATGTTTTTGTTTTTTTGATCAATCTCTAACTGGAACTCAATTCTAGCCAAGATATTAGTTTCCGAACTTGGCTCAAATATTTTTCATGGAGCTCGATATGTTTGCCTCAGTGTGCCGATTTTGAGCTTGATCTCGTATCATTTTCAAACGTGAGCTTGAACTATGATTACTAAGGGGAAAATTCGATTAAAATTCTAAACAATTCTTAACATACAAGTAACGTTTAGGAACCCTAACAAGTCTGTTTAATGAACTCATTTATGAACGTGTTTGCAAGTCTAATGAGTAGGCATCAGTCTTTAAAGCACAACTTGGTTATCAAAACAGCTTAAAAATCAAACTCAAACTCGACTTGTTAGCTTATTAAAGGTGCTCAAGATAGAGTTTATTAGACACAAGATGAATGTGGTGCAAAATGCCTCGCATAGCCCACTAGGGAGATCACCTAAAAAAAACTCCTTGAACTCTTTAGGCATGAGTTGTAAACTGTTGGGACAATAGAAGGAGTTTGTCTTCTCCAACAACCAACGCCAAAATCTCACCGGACTCCTTGATCTCCTCCAAAAACTTCTGATAACTACAAATCAAAAGGATAATTATTCCTTAGCATGAGAAGCCTTAGAAAAACTACCTTCTGTCATGGATTATCTTTTTCCCACCTTTGACAAATAAATAAACATTGTCTCTGCCCTTTTGAGTAGCATCGATACCAAATTGCCATGGACTACCCAGAATCATGTGATTATATCCATATCAACCACGTCACATAATGCCTCATCAACATTTTTTTTTCAAATCAAAAAGTTAAATTTACAAATATCCAACACTCTTAGTTCTGCCCCATTCTGACTCTAGCCAATTTTATAGGGACTCAGATTCTTCTCTATTTTTCAGCCCTAGCTACTGGGCCATCATCCTTGACACAATGTTCTCATTACTGCAAGTATCAATAATAACATTGCAGACTTTTATATTGACTATACACCTCGTCCAGAATATATTGTGCCTTATGGATGTTCCTCTTTTTTAGGGGATAGCAGCAACCTTCGCACACTAGGGAATGTGAAAGCAGATACACCCCCCCCCCCCCCCCACACACACACACACACACAACCCACACACACACAAATCTTTACGAACCACATCATTTTCATCATCGTAGGAAAGCAATCCATTTTCAACATCTTTCCTTGATCCTCTACATCCTCAGGCTCTGCACTACTCTTAGGACACTGGTTAGATCAATGTGCTAACTGTCTGCATCACTAACACAGTAACACTTATCTTGGCCTGGCCAATTGTAAGGAATATTTTTAGGCACTTTCTGACCCATTACATAAACTGTTATTGCATTATTCAACTGTGTACTACCCGAATCACGTACTGTTGGAATGGAAGGTAGATTGTTCATAGGCTGTATTACTTTATTCCTCGCTGAGCGCAATGAATAAAAGTAATTTCTAGAACCAACCTATAATCTTGCAACGCCTGTCAGGTTTCACATTAGAAATCATCAAATTCGACCCTTAAAAGAGCCACTCCCTGTCGATTGCCGACGAGCTTGCCACCACCTTGTTCATCAACCATCAGTTTAGGGTAAGACAAGGCTCTAACACCCGATTGATGGAGTGGAAGCTATGAACATTCAATAATGAATAAAAGAACAACTTTGTATTAAAAAATTTAAGAGAAAATTGCATATCAATCTGATGTATTATTAATCAATGAATAATTTGTACTTTCTGCAGTACATTTATTTACAATCCCTTAACAGCAAAAAGTAAATAAATAAATAAATAAAAACTTAATTTCTCTGAAATTTCTTTAAAATAAGGTGAGAAACTTAATTACTGAAAACTACTAATTACCCAAACTTAAAGGAATTTGAATCCATTTAGATGTCTAACTAAAATTTAAAAATATTTAAATTGGGAAATCGAAATTGTGGAGCCTAAATGATAGAATTTGGCCAAAAAAATGTTCTAGATCAGCACTAAAGTTGCTGACTTATGCGAGTTGGGCCATTTCCAATTAGAATAGGGTCTTGTTGAGTCAAAAATTATGTCAAGACACCCTTTTGGCCTTTTGGCAGTCCAAACGAACAAAAATATAATAAGAATTTTAAGATGATTGGTTTGGTACATCAACTAGCTAGTCCTTGAAATATCTTCAAATAAGTATTAATTGATTGATTTTTTTTTTTTTAAAAAAAAAATAACTATACATTAAATCAATCACATTGATGGTCATAAATAGAAATCATCATCTTTCTACTACTAATTATTTCTCCGGTTTTTTTTTTACCTTGATATCAATCAGGCATCTAGGGGAACTTGTAATGATGGTTGTTCGAACAGTCTTGCTAGAGTTAAAGAAGAAATGCATGGTTTTAACTGACAACTTGGTTGGAATCAATGATAATGTAGACAAAATGATGAGATTATTAAAGGTTGATTCTAATGATACACAGATTGTTGGTATCTACGGGATGGGAGGTATTGGCAAGACAACTATTGCAAAGTGGATCTACAACAAGCTCTTCCAGTGCTTTGAATGTTGTAGCTTCCTTACCGATATTCGAGAAAAAGCACAACAATACATGGGACTTGTTAGCCTGCAAAAACAGCTTCTCAAGGACACCTTAAATTTGCGTGGGGACAGTATCAGTGATGTTAATAGTGGAATTAATGAGATAAAACAAAGATTCTTGAGACATAAGGTTCTCATTGTTCTTGATGATTTGAATGAAAAGTCTCACTTTGATTGCCTTGTGGGAAAGCGTGATTGGTATGGTAAAGGAAGTAGGATCATAGTCACAACTAGAAACAAACATGTTCTAAACTCTGTTCAAGTTGATGAGGATTACGAGCCACAATTTTTGGACCTCGAGCAATCTCTTCAACTGTTAAGCATTCATGCTTTCAAAAGGGAGTCTCCTCCAGAAGACATGGACAACATCTCTAGAGAAGTTGCATCCACAGCTGCAGGGCTTCCTCTAACTCTTGAGGTTATAGGTTCGTATTTATTTGACAAGCCGAAAAAGGTATGGGAAGCTACATTGAAGAAGTTGGAGAAAATACCAGATGATCAAGTCCAAAAAAAGTTAAGAATAAGTTATGATGAATTAACCCATGAGCAAAAACAGATATTTCTGGATATTGCATGTGTTTTTAGAGGGATGGAAAAAACTTATGCATCTTACATGTGGGGAAGCTGTGGCTATTATCCAGAGAAGAACCTTTACGACCTTCGTCTCATGTCTCTAGTAAAAATGGGAGCTGATAATGTGCTAAGGATGCATGATCAACTTAGAGGTCTTGGTAGGGAAATCGTTCGTCAAGAAAATCTCGGGAATCCAGGAGCACGTAGCAGGTTGTGGGATCAAAAGGAAGCAGGGGAGGTACTGAAGGAATGTAGGGTAATATTTCACTAAAAATATGTATTTTTTTCTTTTTAACTTCAATTAATTTCTAATAAACGTAATTCTTTTTGTTTTAGCACCTCACAAATTGGTTCTTCCATATTTACTTACTGTTTGGTTTGTTGTTGACAGGGAACAGAAAAGATTGAGGTCCTAAGTCTTGATTACTTGACTGAAGAGTTAACAAATGATGAGATCATAGATGATGATTTCATACCTCCTACAATACCTTATACGAGTAAGGAATTCACAGAACTTGTTAATATAAGGTATCTCCGTATGAATGGCGTTAAACTTGTTGGGGATTTTAAGCGTCTTATGTCACAATTAAGATGGCTTCGTTGGCATCGCTGCCCTAGCCATTTCAAAGCGACCAATTTTCACATGAATAATCTAGTTATTCTTGACCTAACAAATAGTCCCATCACAGAGAACTGGAAGGCTTGGAGTCAAATCAAGGTTTGTGAAATATTTCAACCTACTTTCATTTGTAGTTTCCCATCTTATATGTTTTGTAAATTGATCTTTATATATATTTTTTATAGGTGGCAAATAAGTTAAAAGTTCTGAATCTTTCAAATTGTGATTTAAGGAGAACTCCCGACTTTTCATCTTTTGCAAGTTTGGAGATATTGATTCTTGAATGCTGTTCGAAATTGGCCGAAATTGACCCGTCCATTGGTAATCTGGATAATTTGAGAGAGCTTAACATTTCGGAGACTAAAATAAAGAAGTTACCTGATGCAATTTGGATGTTGAAGAAGTTGGAAGTTATAGATGCCTCGTATTGTCGGGATTTGAAGTGTAACATCCCCAGTTGTATTGGGAGATCATCATCTTTGAGACACTTGAGGTTTTGTCATACCAAAATTCAAAGCCTACCAACAAGCATTTGCGACCTCTTGTACCTCCAAACCCTTGACTTAGATTACTGTGAAAAGCTCGAAGTAGTGCCAGACCTTCCCTCAAGTCTAAAAATTCTCAAAGTCAAGTCCTACGCGTCCCAGTATAGATATTTGCGGGTTACCCCCAATAATGTTGCAAATCTAGTTAATTTACAGAAACTGGAGTTTGACTGCTTGAGGGAGGATGTGAAGTTCCCTAGAGATATTGAGAAGTTATCCGAACTGCAGACATTGAAGTTGAGTAGTACCAACATTAGGATCCTACCCAAAGGGATTGGTGCCCTTTGTCAGCTCAAATTTCTCAGTATTGCATGTCATGATCTTCAATACATATTAGGGTTACCTTCTACTCTGGTTGAATTATTGCTTGAAAATTGTGAATTATTGGAAAGATTGACCGATCTGTCAAATTTGAAATTTTTGTTGAGATTGAGTTTTGTCTCTTGCTGTAAGCTGATGAAAATTCAAGGGCTTGGGGAACTAGAATCATTGAAAACTTTGTGCATATATGGTTGCCACACTCTTAAAGAGGTACAATTGTTTGGGAAACTAAAATCTCTGGTAAGATTGACAATAGGTAAGTGCCACACACTGAGAGTGATTCAAGGGTTAGGAAATCTAGAATCGTTGACATCTTTGGAGATATATGAGTGCAATGAAATAACTGAACTTGATTTGCTTGAATGTTCTGCATCTCTACCATCATCCTCATCCTTGGAGATGAGCCACACTCTTAAAGAGGTACAATTGTTTGGGAAACTAAAATCTCTTGAAAGATTGAGAATAGGTGAGTGCCACACACTGAGAGTGATTCAAGGGTTAGGAAATCTAGAATCATTGACATCTTTGGAGATATACGAGTGCAATGAAATAACTGAACTTGATTTGCTTGAATGTTCTGCATCTCTATCATCATGTTCTGCATCTCTATCGTCATCCTCGTCCTTGGAGATGAGCGAGTACAAATACCTTGAAAATCAATCAGTTGGATCCAACTTAAACAAGTTATCAGTTCAATGTTGCGAAAATCTCACTAAGATCCAAGGGCTAGATAGATTGGTTCAGTGGAAGATTTGAATTTGTATGGTTGCGAATCCATGGTAAGATTACCCAATCTGTCAAACTTGAAAATGTTGAGAAGCTTAAACCTCAAAAAATGCACGAGTTTATGTGAGATTGAAGGTGTTGAGGCTTTGGAAGCCTTGGAGGTACTGGATGTCAAAGGGTGCACATCTCTTGAACAAATACCGGATCTGCCAAACACATATATAACACAAGAAGGTATGGAAGACAACAATTTCTCTCTCTAGGTAGGTGGTAAGGGATTTTCCCTCGTTGCTTCTAATCATTTCTTTGTATTTATCATTTCAGATTCTTGTTGGGAAGGTTGTATAACTTGTATATGCTCAATTTTGTGCTTGATGATGTGTGTTCAATTTTGTGCTTGATATGCCCAATTATGTGCTGGGAAAGTTGTTTGGAAAGTCCTAGTGAACAACGGAGGACACATTGGAGGAGAAATAGAATGCAGGTATGGAGAGGATACCGCAATATATATTTTTTTTTCCTAAAGGATACCGCAATATATTTCTACATCCCTTGTAGAATTGTGTGTTCATTTTTTAAATATATTTATATATTTAAATTAATTGTTTTAAAAATAAAAAAAAAAATAAAAAACCGTTACTTTTCAGCAAAGTTGCATACTGAGAAAATTTTAACTGCAAACCACTTTTAAAGAGTTTCCTTTTTAAATACAAAGGTGTTACATCTTCAACTTAAAATTAAAATATGATGTTTTCTTTCTTTTTAATGTTTAGCCATGTTTGCGAAGCATATATCATCATACACGGACTCTAAAACATACAGGAGAGAGAATTCACATACCAATTACCATGTTTAATTTTTTTTAAGGCACGATATATAGACTGGTTATGTTATGTCTTAAAGATTTTATTTTTACCCTTTTGAGAAAAAATTGATACGTGTTACTTATAATCCCTATCACTTAAGGTGGTATATTTTGTATTATCTCGAATAGTAACCGTTGTTCAAAATATATAAACGTGTGAAACAAAATAATCGACTTTAGATAAAGAAACAAAGTCGTGGATTTCAAATAAAGTTGTGTCAGAGTTAATAGAATAATAGATATGTATTTGTGAGACACAAGAGAAGTATATGATATGAATTAATAACAGATTTTTTTTTTTTTTCTTTTTTAACTTCTGCTCATCATCGGTACAAAACCTCTTTTATTTTTTTATTTACACTTCAAAATAGCAAAGAAGAAAGAAAAAAAAAGTAAACTCTTGCTAAGAGAGTCACAACCATTCAGAAGTTACCATCTTAAATAGACATGTCTTCAACCATCCAAAATTTTAAAAAAGTTAACTCTTGTTTAGAGAGTCACAACCATTCAAAAGTTACCATCTTAAATAGAAACATCTTCAACAATTCAAAAGTATATAATATGAATTAATAACACACACACATATATATATATATATTAAATTCAGCTCATCAACGGTACAATACCTCTTTTATTTTTTTATTTACACTTCAAATAGAAAAGGAAACAAAAAAAAATTAACTCTTGCTTAGAGAGTTGACTTTTTTACTACAAAAGCCTATTTCTATTTTTTTATATACACTGAAATAAAATATAATAAAAAGAAAAATGTTTACAGTCTGGAGTCACATTTTTAACTACAAACTAAGGTTTGCAATTGCGATGTAATGACGGGCTTGTTTCGACGTCACATAACAAAATCAATTATTGCAGTTGTGGATTTTTTTCAAACTTGCACATAGTAAATAAAACACACCGATACGCTAGTTTTTATAATATAATTCAATAAATATAGATTTTTAGTGAATTTTGATTAATTTTATTAAAATTTTTAAGATCATTTAGTAAACGAAATGACTTATCAAAGAATTTTAAGTTGTTTTCATTATTAAAATTACTTTATATTATTATTGAATTTTTTTAGGTTTTTTTAAACTGAATATGTTTTTGTACCACTAATACAACTTTTGTTAAGTTTTTCAAAACGAGTTAGAGCATATATAATTAGATTTTTTAGGCTTTAATGATTAGAAAGAATAAATGGTTGTATATCAATATGTAACATTCTTCTGAAAGTAAATGTGATACATTTTTTAGTAGTTTCCTCTAATATCACACTAACCATTTTTGTTTATTAAATTAAATATAGTCACCATTTATGTCAACTCCACCAAAATATGATGCTTTGGTATATGAAAAGTAATGTAAGAATTGTGGGGGTGAGCCATCCATACTAATGAAGTATTTGATACGTAGGAATGGAATGAAAAAATGCTCTTAAATCTTAAATGTCTTGATTGATAATAAAATTAAATATTTACTTGATTTAAAATTAGGATTTGTGAAGTGCATACTAGTATTAGGTTGTATCATTTTTTTGGCCTAAGCCAAATTAGGTTGGACTTGCACATACATTTGAGAGTGAGATGTGAGGAAACCTGAGGTACACGTCAAGTTGATGGAAATGACAGCCGACCAATCTTGTAGGGTCCCACGTTGAAGATACCCTCTGCGAAATTTGATGGTTGCTGACGGATGGTAGCCGTTCGATCTACAATTATGCATCCTAAGGTCTAGAATGATTTATTGGACTCTCAAAATGTTCATAGTGGGGTTTACAGAATACTGTGATAGTTTACTTTTGATAAATTTTATGTAAAAATGTTAAAGTGATAGTATAATAATAATAATAATATTTTAAATTTTTTGTTTACTATGCAATTAAAATGTGAATGATTATTTCATTAGAATGAATATTATTTCTAAGAATAAAAATTCATTCCACAATTAAACTTATGGAATAGTTATTACATTTATAAATAAATTTTTGGATAAAATGCAGTCACACCCTTTGAGGCTTAGTAAAAAGATACATATGTGAAAGTTACTTATTTTTTGAATAATGACACATCTTCAATTTTGAAAAATGGACAAAAAGATCCTGACAATAGT
Organism: Cornus florida; assembly: GCF_030987335.1. Taxonomy (NCBI): domain Eukaryota; kingdom Viridiplantae; phylum Streptophyta; class Magnoliopsida; order Cornales; family Cornaceae; genus Cornus; species Cornus florida. Next base: position 88,102,763 of record NW_026775571.1, on the reverse strand, counting down.
GAATTGACTTAATTATATTTTGATATAAAATTAATATTTTAATTGACTTAAATATCCTTAGATTAAACCCAAACCCAAATCCTTCCCCCTTTATCTCTGTATGTATGTATATTGATATTCAAAATGTTCCTCAACAGATTCTGAGTTTGATTCCAGCTCGCATGATGATCTTGAATCCAAGTCCGAATCCTTTTCTAGCTCTGGCAAGCCGAGACCGACCATTTGCACCTTTATTTGTCAAATAGAAACAAACCCTTTTTATTTCAATGGCTAAAGGAAACCCTACAGCAGCTGTGAGATAGCCTATCTAGTTATTTACGTCATGAACAACAATGAGAGCTTTCTTTTTGAGAAATATGCGTTTAATTATGTCGATTTCACCATCTGTATCAGCCATGTCTGGTAACCCATTAGAGTATCAAATTGAAATCAATAGGACATCTTTTTGAGAAATATATGTTTTTAAGGCGGGTGCAAATTTTATGTCGTCTTCAATACATGAAATCAATTAGAACATATATCCAAAAACATATATATTGATTAGTCTGATATATACATGGCAATAGAATATCAAATTGAAGCATGAAAATATAAGGGTCACAAGAGGCATGTGGTTTGTTAATTTTATATATAGAATTTTGCAATTGAACATCGTGGGTAATGAATTTTGATGCTTTAAAGGAAAATGATATACTTCTCTTCCTCTTTTGCCATCTCATGTCATTGGAAGCATATAGTTATCTGCAGTGATAATATTTTCTAATATTCCATTGATTTGTTGTTTATTGGTACCATGACATGTATTACTTAAATTAAGGTTTCCATCACCGTACCATCTTGTTATTGATCTAAATATTTTTCTTACCCCTAGCTTGCAACTTCCTTCAACACTACAAATGTTATTTTGTACTTACAGATGGATCGATATGATCTCACCAGATTGTACAACCTCTTAGGCGGAGAGCGTCATCGCTGAAGATATGAATTAAGTTGTCAAAAAGATGAGGAGCTAGTAAGTAGTTTATATTGTAGGCTATTTTTCCCTAATAACTTGGACAATGGAGGCATAGATGGTGTGAACAGTGTGATAGGAAGAGAAGAAGAAAAAAAATGAATTAGGGTTATTGTGTCATATGCAAGGTCTGATATTTTGTAATATATCTTAATTTAATATTGAGGGGTAATTTTGTCTTTTCATATGATTTAAGGCCTTGTTTGGGTGAAATTTTAGAAAATGGGGTGTCATTGTCCAAAAAATGAGTAACTTTCATCTATCTGTACTTTTGCCAAACCTCAGGAGGTATGGATGTACTTTACCCTAATTTTTTTAAAAAAATTTAACTTCCCAAAAAACCCTCATGTTCTAAGTCCAAAAACCACCACCATCGTTACCAATAATACTGTCTTCCACCACCACCACCACCACCTTCCACCACAACCACCTCCGCATTTCACTATCGCCACCTCCATTGCCTTCCATAACCACCATTGCCACTGCCATCATTGTTGCCGCCTTCAACTGCTACACCATCGCCGCCTCCACTACCTTCCACCACTACCACCTCCACCATCGCCACCAGTACCACGAACTTCCACCAACCCCACCAGTACTGTAACGACCCAGCTCCTCATGGATCCGGATCATTAAACGGGTCCTAATCCGACCCAAAAACATCCAAGGGTGAAACGGTAATTTCACGTTAAATTAAAATGTTGAGTTCCAAAAATGGTAAGATGGTAATTTGCCATATTTCAATAAATTAAGACCCAAATGACGTCATAGTCATTTACGTGCATCACACAATAATTAAAATGAAGTCCGGGGTAAAATAGTCCTTTTGGGGCAAAAAAAATATAATTATTGCATTTAATTGGGTCATAAAAATAATTAATTTCAACTTTAAATGATGCCAAAGTGTAATTTTAAGAACTTAAATTGGTAATTACATGAAAAGGCAAAACCGGTCGATGTATACTCTTTATACGTCGACTGGTTTGGGATATGAACACTAGGAAAACACACTGCCATGATACCGGTCGACTGGTTTAGGATACCGGTCGACTGGTTCGGGATATAAGTTCCAATAGATACCGGTCGACTGGTTTGGGATACCGATCGACTGGTTAGCCGGTCGACTGGTTCGGGATATAAGTTCCAATAGATACCGGTCGACTGGTTTGGGATACCGATCGACTGGTTAGGGACGTGAAATGCTCAAACATACTGTGAAGATACCGGTCGACCGATTTGGGTTATACATCGATCGGTTCTAGAAAATCTTTCACTCCCACTTTCCACTGTCCTGTGTAACCCCTATACACCAACTTTTGATCGTTCAACCACCCACGTCACAACACTTACATGCAAAATTAATACATTTCAACAATAAATTCGAGTACAACAACCACCTTATTATGTAATTTGCCGCACGTTACTTAAAATACACACAAACTGATTTTGAGTGAGTAAACTTAATTTCATTATCTAAGGGCCATATACAAAATGAATCAAATCATTTACCATGTTGTAAGAATAATACATATTAATAACGAAATTTTTGTAGGATACATAACACGTTCCAATACATCATTTAAAGACCGAACTACGTAAGTCTCATTTTATACAAAATTCAAAGGAATTAAATACAAGAGTAAGGCCTCTATGGCCAAAATTTACATAGCTTTGGTATAAATAAAAGTGAAATCCTATCTACATTGATATCCATGGATGTATATTATTCACCGGCTCATCTTCAATCCCTGAAAAATGATAATAAGTAGAGGAGTGAGCACAAGGCTCAGTAGAGAATACCTAAGTGGCATCTTCTCAAGCATGGTAAATAATTACATGCCTTACAAGCAATGAATAGGAAAAAGAGAAGGGGATCATGCGAGGGATTCACATACGACACCTCAGTTTTTAAAATAATTTACACACCTTCATATTCAATGCTATGCACAAGATGCCAATGCAACCATACATCACACTCTACCCTCACATAATCACACATTCCGTCTATACCATCGTATGTCCACGCATCACTTCCACACTCCTACACACCCACACATTTCATTCACCCCTCCACACATCCACACATCACATTCATACCCTCATCTCTCTTATACCCATCAATATCCTCATGACATGCACATGAAATATTTTGATTTCAACCATTCAAATTCTCATCATGCTTTCATTATCCAAAAAGCAATTTCACAACCATAACAAGATAATCCAACACTTAGACATGCTTCTACATACATCAAGATGACTATACAAAGAGTAATAGAGATAATCCACCATATAGCAACTTCATAGCATGTTAATTGAAATTAATACACAAGATAAACAATTGATTTCCATCAAACACATTAATTAGACAAAGTTTATGCATCAACCAAAACCCTAAAATCTTCATTATTCAATTAACATCAAATTGGCATGTCAAAGGAGGGAAAGACATTTAATTAATTACCAATTCCAAGAAAATTGACAATTAGACAAACTCTACCTCAATGAAACAAAATGCCCCAATTTTTGAAATCCTCTAAGCCCTTGCACCTTTGGTCTCTAATGAAAGCTCATGCCAAGCTCTCCAACATCCCTTCTTCCTTTCCCTCAAAATCTTACGTTAAACTCTCCAAATCAAAGTTTTTCTTTAGAAGACATAATTGTGTGCTTATGTATAGATATAGAGAAAGTTAGAGGAAGTGATAGAGAGAGAGGAATAGTGCCAGAAAATTAGAAGGGAAAAGGGTGAAAAGTGGTCTTGCATCTTCCATGGCCAAGATTGTGCCAAGTGTCACCATTTGTGTAATTTCTAAATCAAGCTAAGTTACTATAATGTCCCTCATCCTTTAATGAAATGCCATTCTTACCCCCACAAATATCTACCTCTAATATATTGATATAGATATATACATATATATGAGAAATGTCCATTATACCCCTTTCTTAAAATGACAAAACCGGGAGAAGTTCCCGAGTCCGGAAATCGTGCCGACCTCCAAAAATTCTAAAAATGACACCATTGCTTTTAATTGACTTATAATGATTAAAAAAAATACACTTCTAAAACCCTCGACTCAACAATTGACCAAAACGCCACTCGGGGCGGGCGTGGCACGCAAAACGAGACAAGGATTAAAATATTTTAGAAAATCAAATAAATTCCAGAAATTAGAAAAACGAGAAAAAATTGGTAACGTCACAATCTCCCCAACTTCAAAAGATTTCGTCCCCGAAATCAATCCTCCTCACAAGAGAAAGACGAGAGGATACAAAAATGGAGTACGTCTCTGAGTACCCCACACAACACGTTATACCTTAAAATCCCAATCTAAAGAATCCGACGTTCTATGCCACTCGTAACCCTATGCTTGTGACCCCACATAATCTCGACCGAACAATGACCACAGTTACATGCGACCTTTCCATCACGACAACCAACTGAACGAAAAAGGCATCACAGTGCTGAACAAAACTCTTTACCACCACCTGCATACACACGAGGAACTAGCCCCCAACCAACTCCATGACCCCACTGAGTCCCATCCACTGAGAACCATCCGACCTGTCAAAAGTACCATCAGGTACCTGGGAAAACAACCCATCAGCGTAGCTCAAGGATCAAGGAGTCCTATAACTAAAACTCCTTAAACACGTAGTCCCATACCAAGTGCACCACCATCCATAACAAATGACCTGAATATGTACAAAGAATACCATCAACCCTAAATGAGACTTATTCTAAAACGAGATCGTACTACCACACGTACGCAACGCACAACACCGTACTCCAACTGTCACTAAGCATACTAAAATCAATGATCTTTGACCTTTGACCCAACATTATGTTAAGGAAAGATTGACATCAGAGAAATGGTTGGCCAGGCCATTCCCATCATCCATCCGACCTCAACACTAATGTCGTTCTTGTCATCAGGTCCAATCCTCAAGTACACCCACACACCAATCTCTATGTCCACTCTAGACACACGGTTTATCCATCCTCAACACACAAGTCACATCACAACTACTAGATACTATCACTAACTCTAAGACCCTAAGAAAACGTACACACCGGTAAACAAGTCGCATCTCACGCCGTATCGATTACAACCTCTCGAAACGAATCCCACAAAACTAAGGACTTCACCTCTTACCGTGGAGCTAAGTTGAACGATTAAGATCAAACCTTCACTCGGAATCCCTAATAAAAGAGGGAACTCTACAAAGTCATTCCGTTCGCTAGAACGCACAACCCCTATATGGATACACAAAACTCACAAACAAGAAAGTCCTTGCCAGTACCAACACAAGAAGAAAGAAGATCAAGTTCCACTACCGCAACAAAGCAGAACACATATCTATCGATACCTTACATAAGTTATGCCAAGAAGGAGGATCTAAACAGAGACGAAACAACGCAATCTGTAACTTGTACACTTAACATCCATATGTAAACGAGGGTAGTGCCCCTTCCCAAACACTAGGGCTAGACAACGATTCCTAAGACATCGCGTACCACCCTGTCCAAAGCAGAACCTTAACAAGTGAAATTCCAAACATTCCATTCATAGTTACAACTAGGCAATGGTAACCACTACATCAATAACCTTTAAAGTAGCTAAAACCTTTCTGTCATTAATCCATCATCAAAACCATACCTTTCTGTCATTAATCCATCATCGAAACCATTACATAAGAGCTCAAAATACACATCATTATTTGATAAAATTGTCTGGAATACTTATATAGTTTTACAAATACATCATTGCTTTAATACATAACGGGTACAACTGATACATCATCACAACTTAAAACTCATACAAAACACCTTGATCTATATTATGCCCCAAGGGCCCACACTAAGCATCATCAACATCATCCGGTCCGGAACCACACTACGGGTTATGTCCACCATCCTGGCACAGATGAACCGACACTGCATAAAGTGCACGGGCACCTATCCAAACTCACAGGTAGCCCCCGTTACCAAAACAACTGTGTGCAGGTACCTCCTGTCACACCCAAACTCGCAGGTATCCCCCGCTACCAGAACAACTGTGTGCAGGTACCTTCTGTCACACCCAAACTCGCAGGTATCCCCCACTACACAATCACAGGTAACCCCCGTTACAGAACTCGCAGGTATCCCTCGCTACACAGTCACAGGTAACCCCCGTTACTGTACCAGACTCACAGGTATCCCCCGTTACAACATGACACAATGCACTGACAACAACATGACAAAACACACATATGATGATGTGACATGACTACCCAATAACTATGCAACACGACTGACAAACTACTGTGTAACTTAACATGACTCACAGACAACAGTGCAACACAACTCATAGACGACAATGCATCACAACTCATAGGTGACCATGTGACACAGCATGACTCACAGACAACCATGCAACACAACATGACTCACAGGTAGCCCCCGTTACAACACGACACGACTCACAGGTATCCTCCGTTACAACACATGTCGGCTCACAGGTGTCCCCCGTTACAACCGACACGACTCACAGGTATCCCCCGTTACCACAGTCACAGGTAACCCCCGTTACAAAACTCACAGGTAACCCCCGTTACATCTAGCACAACTGTGCACAGGCAACTGCCTAATCTCATAGGTATCCCCCGTTACACAAGAATCAATCACAATAATATCTCATCTCCTCTGTGGACAATCCCTCTTCATGTGGCCTGACTGACCACATCGAAAGCAAACTCTGGAACTAGGTCTATCAAGAGGATACTCCGCCTTGTGGTGTCCTGGCTGCTTATAGTGATAACACACTAAGCTTATCCTAGAAGGCTCTGAAGAAACACCAACAATAGGAGTAGCACTTGCCGTCCGCTGTTTCTGAGTAAACAATGAAACATCCTTGTGCCTCTTCCTATCCCGACTTCTGGAAGAAGTACCCAAACTCGTACCTCGTTCTTGAGAACCCACGGTACCACTCTTTTCTCGCCAATCCTTGGCTTCTGCTTCTACCATTAATGCTCTCGTAACCGCTTCAGAATAATTCTTTAACCCCAAAAGTGTCAACCCCGGCCTAATAGAATGGTTTAGGCCGTACACAAAACGCCATGTCTTCTCCTCCTTGTTCTTTAACACTTCCGTAGCGAAACGTGAGAGAGAAGTGAACTTATTCTCATACTCTGTTACTGACCTTGCTTGAGACTATCGAACTGCGTCCTCAATTCTCGTCTCTTAGTTTGCGGGAAATACTTTTCAAAGAAAAGACTCTTGAACGCATCCCAACTCATACTGTCAATATCATGCGCTCTAGTCATGGTCTTCCACCATGCTGCCGCGTTACTAACAAACTTGTATGTAGCTAAGGTGATCTTCAACCGATCACCGGGCACTGTTATTACCCCGAAATGCTTTTCAACTTCATCCAACCAATCATCCGCTACCAATGGATCTGAACCTCCTTCAAATGTTACTTTCTTGAGCTTGTTAAATTGAAGCAGATATTCAAGATTCCACTCCATCTCCGTCTCCTACGGCTGAATAGCCGGTTACGGTACCACTTGAGGAACTGTGGTACTTGCAATTTTCTGAAAGGCTGAAGCTACAGCCCTTGCCACCAGAATTTCGTCCTCCAGTACTTGTGGATTATCATACACCTCTCTTCCTCGGTCCTATCCCATCGAAACCCTTTCTGGTTGGGATGGCCCTTCACCTCTTTGCTGTCCAACTTCATTCGGGTCCATCACTTCACGTAGTCTTTAAACACGGTTCTACAATGACAACCAAACGATCAACAAGAATACATGAAGTAGCTCAATCCACGAGCTACGGTGCTCACACTATTAGTTCGATAAGAACTAAACATTTAGAAACATAGAAGTGATCAAGCCCCTCACTTACGTGGATCAAAACTTTTCGCAACTCAATATACAACACTGTCCCGAAACCTCAAACTCATCAACAACGAAACAAACTAGTCACGCGAACATCCACTCCCTAGTGGATGAACGACCACAACACGAATCTAGACGTACAACTACTTCCCAAAACAGGATCATATCTATCGTGCTCAATTACGTGCAATAAGAACTCATATACATGCTTTGAATTATAATTACACTTAACAATTAAGCAAGTAGTCAACTAAGCATTCATTCATCAACAATAACAATTAACAATTAAACATGTAGCAAATCAAGCATGCTTTAGATAAATTTAATCATATAAGTAGCTACACATATACATTTAACATTAACAGTTGATCATGCTTTTCCACTCAACAATTAATAAACTTAATGAGCAATGAATACGGAGACATATACTAAACATAGTAACATGTAAGCACATAGTAATAAGTCATGTTTTTGAACCAAAAATTAATCATCACATAAGCATGCAATGTCGTCAAACCCAATTCTAACTCTTCTAGGTCAACCATACCCGTCGTCCTTAGGTTTTCGAACCTAAAACTCTGATACCATTCTGTAACTACCCAGCTCCTCATGGATCCGGATCATTAAACGAGTCCTAACCCGACCCAAAAACATCCAAGGGTGAAACGGTAATTTTACGTTAAATTAAAATGTTGAGTTCCAAAAAGGGCAAGATGGTAATTTGCAATATTTCAATAAATTAAGACCCAAAGGACGTCATAGTCATTTACGTGCATCACATAATAATTAAAATGAAGTCTGGGGTAAAATAGTCCTTTTGGGGCAAAAAAAATATAATTATGGCATTTAATTGGGTTATAAAAATAATTAATTTCAACTTCAAATGATGCCAAAGTGTAATTTTAAGAACTTAAATTGGTAATTACATGAAAAGGCAGAACCGGTCTACGTATACTCTTTATACATCGACTGGTTTGGGATATGAACACTGGGAAAACCCACTGCCATGATACCGGTCGACTAGTTTGGATACCAGTTGACCAGTTCTGAACATAAGTTCCAATGGATACCGGTCGACTGGTTTGGGATACCGGTCGACTGGTTAGGGACGTGAAATGCTCAAACATATTGTGAAGATACCGGTCGACTGGTTTGGGTTATACCTCGACCGATCTAGAAAATCCTCACTCCCACTTTCCACCATCCTGTGTAAGCCCTATACACTAACTTTGATCGTTCAACCACCCACGTCACAACACTTACGTGCAAAATTAATACATTTCAACAATAAATTCGAATACAACAACCACATTATTACGTAATTTGCCGCACGTTATATAAAATACACATAAACTGATTTTGAGTGAGTAAAACTTAATTTCATTATCCAAGGGCCATATACAAAATGAATCCAATCATTTAACATGTTGCAAGAATAATACATATTGATAACGAAATTTTTGTAGGATACATAACACGTCCCAATACATCATTTAAAGATTGAACTACGTAAGTCTCATTTTATACAAAATTCAAAGGAATTAAATACAAGAGTAAGGCCTCTATGGCTAAAATTTACATAGCTTTGGTATAAATAAAAGTGAAGTCCTATCTACATTGATATCCATGGATGTATATTATTTACCGGCTCATCTTCAATCCCTAAAAAATGATAATAAGTAGAGGAGTAAGCACAAGGCTCAGTAGAGAATACCTACGTGGCATCTCCTCAAGCATGGTAAATAATTACATGCCTTACATGCAATGAATAAGAAAAAAAGACGGGGATCATGCGAGGGATTCACATATGACACCTCAATTTTTAAATAATTCACATACCATCATATTCAATGCTATACACAAGATGCCAATGCAACCACACATCACACTCTACCCTCACATAATCGCACATTCCGTCTATACCATCGTATGTCCATGCATCACTTCCACACTCCTACACACCCACACATTTCATTCACCCCTCCACACATCCATACATCACATTCACACCCTCACCTCTCTTATACCCATCAATATCCTCATGACATGCACATGAAATATTTTGATTTCAACCATTCAAATTCTCATCATGCTTTCATTATCCAATAAGCAATTTCACAACCATAACAAGATAATCCAACACTTAGACATGCTTCTACATACATCAAGATGACTATACAAAGAGTAATAGAGATAATCCACCATATAGCAACTTCATAGCATGTTAATTGAAATTAATACACAAGATAAATAATTAATTTCCATCAAACACATTAATTAGACAAAGTTTATGCATCAACCAAAACCCTAAAATCTTCATTATTCAATTAACATCAAATTGGCATGTCAAAGGAGGGAAAAACATTTCATTAACTACTAATTCCAAGGAAATCGACAATTAGACAAACTCTACCTCAATTAGAAGAAATGCCCTAATTTTCAAAATCCTCTAAGCCCTTGTACCTTTGGTCTCTAATGAAAGCTCATGCCAAGCTCTCCAACATCCCTTCTTCCTTTCCCTCAAAATCTTACCTTAAACTCTCCAAATCAACGTTTTTCCTTAGAAGACATAATTGTGTGCTTATGTATAGATATAGAGAAAGTTAGAGGAAGTGATAGAGAGAGAGGAATAGTGCCCAAAAATTTGAAGCGAAAAGGGTGAAAAGTGGTCTTGCATCTTCCATGGCTAAGATTGTGCCAAGTGTCACCATTTGTGTAATTTCTAAATCAAGCTAAGTTACTATAATGTCCCTCCTCCTTTAATGAAATGCCATTCTTACCCCACAAATATCTACCTCTAATATATAGATATAGATATATACATATATATGAGAAATGTCCATTATACCCCTCTCTTAAAATGACAAAATCGAAAAAAGTTCCCGAGTCTGGAAATCGTGCCAGCCTCCAAAAATTCTAAAAATGACACCATCGTTTTTAATTGACTTATAATGATTAAAAAAAAATACACTTCTAAAACCCTCGACTCAACAATTGACCAAAATGCCCCTCAGGGCCCGCTGGCACGCAAAACGAGACAAGGATTAAAATAATTTAGAAAATCAAATAAATTCCAGGAATTAGAAAAACGAAAAAAAATTGGTAACGTCACAAGTACCACGGACTTCGACCAACGCCACCGCCTTTCACCACCACCACTGTTATTGCCACCACCTTTGTTACCATTACCGCTTCTATCGTCACTACTACTGCCACATTCCACCACCACCACCTATACCATTATTGCCTTCCAACACTACCACCATCATCATTGCCACAACCACCATTGTTGCTGCCTTCCACCACCACCATATCGCTGCCGCTTCTACAGCCTTCCACTGCCACCGCCTTCCACATTCTACCACCACTGCTGTCAACGAATTTCACCCCCACCACCATCGCCTTCCATCACCCCCACTTTCCATCGTTGCCACCGACTTTCACCACCGCCACCGCTACCTCCTTCCATCTCCACTTCCACTGCCTTCCACCACCACCACTGTTACCTCGACTGCCTTCTACCACCGCTACCTTCCACTACGACCACCTATATCAATATCTCCTTCCACCACCACCAACACCACTACCACCACCACACTACTACCATCGCCACTGCCTTCCACCATCGCCACCGCCATCCACAACCGCCGCCATTTCTTTTAAAAAAATTATAGATGAATATTATTTTATTAATTTAATTTATTTGTCAATAGGAAGGGTATTTTGGAGATTTCAATTTGAAATTCATTTCATTCTAAATTTTAAATTGGTCTAACCAAACACTAGAATGGTTATTATCATTTCATTCCAACACATTTTATATTTGCAATCAAACAATAGAATGGAATGAGCGGTATTTTGGAGATTTCAATTTGAAATTCATTCCATTCTAAATTTTAAAATATTATTTACTTTGTTCTTAATATTTATAGCTACTCGAGACATGTCAGATATAAATTGAGGCAATTGGAATTGAGAATGAAGTTTTATTTTTTATTTTTTTATTATTTTTATTTTCCAGAGATGAGAATGAAGCTACAACAGAAGAATTCTAGAAGCAATGGCAGCTTTGCATTATGGAAGTAGATGTGCGTTAGGGAAGATAAACCTGTGTTTTTTTTTTTTCTCCTTTTTGGCTTGTTATTGCCAGAACATATATTGGTCATGCCCAGTTGGCAAAGGATTTTGCAAGAACAATTTATGAAGTTTCTGATGTAGAAAAAAAAAAAACTTGTCATTTGGTGTGTTATTTATAATTGATTGAAATTCTACAAAATATTTTCAAGTAGTGGCTTGGATGGCAATAATTTTTCTAGCAGGTTGTTTGATGGCATGCCCCTTTGTTTTTTTCTTTTTTTTTTTTGGGGTGATTTATTATGTTCAGTCTTGTAAGAGGGATCTTCCTTGATTGCCTGCTTTTAATCTTTCTTCCTATTTATCAATTCTGATTATGGTGGGAGGTTTTATGAAATATTCAGAAGTTGGTTATCTATAATCTGAACATATATCAAAATTAATAGTCAAGAAAAGGGCAAATGGTCTCATGAGTTAACAATCAAAATATTAGCACTTTAAATGATCTCCAAAATGTACATGGGTCATTAGGAAAATGGTAATTCTCTTGAAACCCTGCTCTGAAGTTCCTTTCGATTATATGTTCTGGTGTTACATAATTATTGAAGTTATTAATTTTTCTCTAATTTAATTTAGTTATGGTAGTGAGGTTTTGGAGTTTCGTAAAAACGATTTCAGATGGCATGGCTTGCTTAGCTTCTTTGCCTTCTATCCTACTGTTGTTTAGCTTGCTGCTGCTATTACAGTAGTAGTGTGGATTGGTTAAATACTGTGAATGGTAATTTCATTTCTGGAATATTGCTTCTTTTTATTTCATCTTATATATATTTTATATATATTGGTAAATAATTTTGTTTTAAATTTTTTTAAAGTCTCTCTAAATTTGTTTGAATACTTTCAAGTTATTTTGACTCTGTTTCACAGAGACAATTACAGTTCAGAAAACTTTGTTGTTGACATTTGGGTGTGTTTTTTATATCCTTCACCAACGTCTTGTATTGAATATTAGATGAAAAGAGAACAAAAGTCTTTAATTAAAATCAGCTCATGAATAATTTGTCTATTTTGATTAATTGTTTCCCCGCTAAGTGTATATATATATATATATATGAGTGCATCCCCATAAAGTTGGAAGTACAAAGTACATCAAAATCAGCTCATGAATAATTTGTCTATTTTGATTAATTGTTTCCCCGCTAAGTTGTTTAGTGGGTGTGTCTATTTATAAAGAAGCACATAAGATTTCACATCATTTGTATAAATAGAACTACGTTTAGGTTGTTATTGCATACTGATATTTTCTTTTATCTTCACATGAAATGATGAATTATTATTTTCTTTTGTATAAATAGAACTACGTTTAGGTTATTACGTTTAGGTCAGTATGCAATAATAACCTAAACGTAGTTCTATTTTGTATATCAGTATGCAATAATAATCTAAACGTAGTTCTATTTATACAAAAGAAAATAATAATTCATCATTCCATGTGAAGATAAAAGAAAATATCAGTGTATATATATATATATGAGTGCATCCCCATAAAGTTGGAAGTACAAAGTACATCAAAATCAGCTCATGAATAATTTGTCTATTTTGATTAATTATTTCCCCGCTAAGTTGTTTAGTGGGTGTGTCTATTTATAAAGAAGCACATAAGATTTCACATCTTTTGTATAAATAGAACTAGTTTAGGTTATTGTTGCATACTGATATTTTCTTTTATCTTCACATGGAATGATGAATTTTTGAGTTATGTTGATATGTTTAATTTTCTCCAATATTTCAAATTTTAAAAATCTAAATAACATTCATACAAATTAATTAGATCGTTGCTACAATAGTCTTTCTTATAATCAACACTCCTGCAAAATGATACTAGTCACACCATCATGATGCTAATAAACTTCATGCCAAAAAGGTCAGATTTAGTCACACAATCACAACCCATTTTTATTTATTGTAACTTAAACTCGCATACAAAATTCCGTGTAATGTTTGATAACAAACAGCACAACTCTAATATGGAATAGTGACAAAAAAAAAAAAAAAAAAACAGAAGAAGAAAAAAAAAGGGCTCCTGCTCAATATATGGAAGAGTGAAATGTCACTTGTACTTGAATTTAATACAATTTCAGTTCACATCATCTTCCAAAAAAAATATATATTTTATAACTTTCTATAGTCAGGTCAATCATGATTCAAACTTTGAACCTTTTTTTATATTTAGACTCTGTTTGTTTGGACGTAAAATATTTTTTTTATTTTTTGGTATTTGGTTATCGTAATATATTTACGAAGAAAAAAAAAATATTAAAATTTAATAAAAATAATTTATCCATTAATTTTCGGCAAGTTATTTTACATACTGTGCCCGATGAACTCGACCTCAACCTCGACGTAAGCCTTTACCAAACGCTTATAAAATAAAAATAAAAGAATATTTTACCTAAAAGAATCGAAACAAACGGAGCCCAAAGAAGTTGATAGAGATAGTGAATTTATTAACAAACTTTAAAGAGAATATGGGAATACAAAGTTGAAAATGCAATCAATAAATTTTTAAATGTTTTTGAGTCCAACGTTGGTAATTCTATAGTAATTCAGCCTTAGGTCCTTGCACCAGTCCCGTAGGTTATTAGGATTATTTCAAAACGTATTTTATGAATAATTATTCATTTTTATTGATTTTATATTCAAGAGTGCATTTCTAATTTATAAAACCATCGACTACCTACAATAGATATAATGTACTATGCTAAAAATTTTAAAAGAAAATATGGTTTCATACTTTTGTAAATGGGGAATAAAGTCTAGAAAATATATATTTTTTCATGTAAATATCTAGAACACCGGGCTTAGCTCAAATATATATATATATATAAAGGTAGTTTAGCTGAATATTAGGACAAAATAATGTAATGAGGCATGTTTTAATTTTTTTTCCCCTACTTATGGTTTCAATTGAAAGATTTTGTTAATCAATAAGTTCTATCCCCTCTCAAATCCATTGACCAAAAAGTGTAGTTGCGGGTTTAAAATTTTGTTGAGTAAAATTGAATATCATAACTATATTTCACATGCAATATGCATATAACATTATTTTTTTATTATTATTATTATAAAAGAAATTGTTTACTCCGATTTTTCAAAAAATATAATAATAACAATAATAAAAAAATAAATGTTTTCTCAGATTCAAAAACGTACAAATTGCGTCAAAAGTTGTTTGTCACTCACACATGTACAATATTTTTTTCTGCTACTACATATGTTTACCATCCGTCAACAGCTACCGCCTAAAAATATATAAGCACACAAAACCAACAAACAGTTACCACCAAATAAATCTCAATTTATAACATTTACAGAGTATTATTCAAAATTAACAATATATATATATTTATTGGTAACATGATAAATGTGTAGTAAAAAAATATACCATTATCATTTCATCACTTCAGAGGAATAAATTAAAATCAATTAAACAGCAATCAATATAAATTAAAACGAAATATTAAAAAATAACCTTTTTAAATATAAAACATTAACATATTTAATTTTCTCCAACATCTCAAATTTTTCAATAGTATCTCAGCAGCCATTAAATCTCGTCCTATATTCTACTAATATTGAAATAGTATTATAATCAACCGTCCTGCAAAATAAATCACATCTTATTACCCAATTAATCCCCATATTTGCGCCAATATGCTTAATTGCTCTTTTTTTTTCTTTTTTTTTTTTAATCTTTTCTTGCATTTTTTTTGTTTTTAAGATTTTAGAGATATGGTTTTTCTTTTTCTAAGTTTTTCCTACTCTTACTCTCTTAGAACTTCTCCTTGTTTAATTACTTTACTTGTTTGTGTATTTATAAACATATTAATTAGTGCATTTAGATTCATAATATAACAAGAAACCGATAAAAAAAGGTATTTTTTGTATATAAAAAATTAATTTTATAAAAAAAAAAAAATTTGTTGTATCCTGCTATACCTTTATCTTATTTTTTTTTTGAGATTTGTAGTATATATATTCGTACAGTATCGTTTTCATGTCTGTGCTTCTTAATATATATATATACTGCATTTTGTATCTCATTTAGACTTGCATTGGAATGTCAAAGGTTGTTGAAAAGATTTTAATATTTTATATAACTGCCAAATATTCCTGAAAAGTCAGAAATAAGACTCGTGCAAAAAGCATGATCAGGTTTTGTAAAAGTGCAGAGGATGCACATATAACTACAGTGTGAGTACACAAGGACTCGTCCCCACAAGCAACGTTGTAAACAAGTCGATCCAATTTTTACTTGTTTGTGCTCAAATTGGACAGTCAAATTTTAAGTTAACTTGAGTTCAAACAGAGCTTCAAATTCAAATCAAAGCATTACTGAGGAAGCTAAAGCATTACTCAGGAAGCTAGGCAGACTTGTTTGGTTCAATTATTGGATTCTAAGTTTAATTTCACTCATTTTTAAGTTCGCGTTCAAACTTGAGTTAAAAAATAAGATGTAAAATTAATTATATATCCAAATAATCCGTGAGTTGAGTTACAAATTGTTCGAACTCAACTAATTACCAACTAATTAACACAAACAAAAATAAAAAAATAAAAAAAAAATTAATTAACAAAAAGTTTAAGAAAATTTTGATTTATTTTAATTGAGTTATGTGACACATGTTTGTCAAGTCTCGACTAATGATTCCTTTTAGATTTTTTTAATATTATTTTACACTTCATCAATCTATTTCCTTTTAAAAATATGTGGTATTATTATTTCCTAGATTCTGAAAAATCTAGCATATTTCTCCCATTTGTCTAGTAATATGTTCACTCATTTTTAACATTTCTTAATCCCCATTTTTTTAAGGTGTGATACAAACAATTTATCGGATTCACATTTACGAGCCCAGCTCAAAAATACCATAAATTACTCAATTTCACTAATATGAGATAACAAAAATAAACATGAAATTAAAAATCATTCACATATTTAATTTTCTTCAATATCTCAACTTACAAAATTTTAAATAATATTTTCCAATAACTCTCATCCGATCTTATAATCAGCACTCGATTCAAAATAACATATCTACTATCAATAATGAAATAGTCTTATAATCATCGCTCATGCTAAATAAAACAACTCACACCATCATTATGCTACAAACCTTAATGCAAAAATTATCCAAATGAATCAAACAATCACTGTCCTTTTCTATTTATTGTAATTCACCTTTATTTGCATGAGTGCACAAAAATACTTCATTTTCTATTTATTGTACTTCACCTTTATTTACATGAGTGCACAAACATACTTCATGTATTGTCAGACACCAATATACCCCATGGGTAAAAAAAAAAATTAAAAAATTTAATAATAATAATAATAATCCTGAAATACTTGATATAGAATAGCAATAAAATATTATGCATATTCTAATTTTGTACAATTCTAGTCCACTTCTGTTTTTGAAAAGGAATTCTCACGATTATCTAATTACTTTCACATTCTGCCATTATCAAGGGATATCATACCTATTAGTTAGATTTATTTATCAAAGTGAAACAATTTAGATCATTTTAGATCTTAATTGATGACCTTAAGGCCATTTTAGGCCTTATTTCAGATCATCAATGACTTTAATTATTTTACTTTGACAAATAAATCCAACTATTCCGCCTTAATATCATAATTCTTATCAAGACAGATTGATTATGATTCCATCTCCAGCATGCATTTACATTCTTGTAAAAGATGCCAGAGGTACTCAACAAATTAACCACATTCAAACAAGAATAGTTGAACCATTAGATCATCTTTTATTAACCTTTCCTCTCTCCAAATGAATGTTAGGGGTTTGAGTTGCATATACAGGGGCATTTGTGAGCGTGTGTGCCTAAGTATTTACCTTAAAAAAATAAATAACAAATAAAAAATCAAAAGTTGTTGGGTATTTACGTAAATGTGGCGGGGTAGAGCGAATACGGGTGCTCTCATCTTTTAACGGGGCAGATATGAATTGTGAACTTTAAACCCGACGCAGGTTATGGGGCAACTATGAATTTATTATTAAATAATTGAAGCTGAATTTTGACATTTTGTTTCAAGCTTCAAAAGTAAAAAAGCTTGCACTAAATGAAAGCAGCTATTTAAATCAGTAAATAAATAATATAGTCCTAAAGTACTGATTGGGTGATTATGTATACTATGGGAACCGTGAAAATGACTACATATATTCCATGCCCCATAAGCCAGAACTCCGTGGGAGCATGACAAAGCAAGTTGCTTGTGCTTTGCGGTCGTCGTAGTGATGATTATGTTCATGCAACACTGTGATGAGACTTAAAAAGAAGGTTTCAAATCGATGTATGTATTAATCAAATTACTCAATGAAGTAAACTTTTGGGTCCAATGTGCACGTAAATTATCTTGCACCACTCTATCAAGTTGACCCATCGACAATCAATTTTAATCTTCTATTTATTTTTACATACTACTTAATCATGTGGATATATTCAGTTGTGTTCCGGTACTTGTAAACATGGAACTCAAATTTGAATCAAAATCTTCTCCAGTACATATATTTTTTTTTTTTTTTTTTTTTGGGAAATTAAAGCAACTGTATAAAATCAAATATTGAAAGATACATGGAGGGCCTTAGGCCAAACCAGCCCAGAAAGGCAGTAAAACAAGCCCAAAGGGCACCCCAAATAGAAGATGGACCCAATACTAGACACTAGACTGCAATAACTGGAGGTTAGCCGTAGAAGGCGACCCCGAATCAATCTGGTGAGAGAAGAACAGAGGACTGGCACTATTGCCGGCAAGAATCAATCCGGAGGTCTCGGAGGGGGATGACCTGAGGAATGCGAAAGATCCCATTCGCATTGGATCCTATTTGCTGCATGAAATTTCTGCAAACAACCCAATTTTAGAATGGAGTTGATTGTGTGGCAGATGCGAACGAGAACTGATATTTGCGATGTTTTCTTCCTTTCGAAAATTCTCTCATTGCGCTCCTCCCATGTATGGTAGACAATTGAGGAGAGACAAATTTTGCGAAGCAAATTATAAGCAGATTTCTTCTTCCATTGATTGCTGATAAGTTGGATTAGGTCATCCCAATTTGTGATTGCAGCGTTGAAGTGAGCTCTTTGCTAGATGAATCTCCATAGAGTTGAGACAAAACAGCACTTGAAGAACAAATGGTCATGAGTTTCTGGCTGGGTACCACAGAGGACACAGATGTTCTCATGTTGAGCCATTGATTTGCTATCCAAAGTAGGAAGCTTGGACTGAACTGCGAGCCATAAGTTGAACTTCATGCGAGGGATCACTGGATTATCCCACACGAGATTGTGCCATAGAACACTTGGATGATGACCCATTAAATAAGCTGACGTAGATTTGAGGTTGTAAGTCCCTGAAGGTGAAGCTGTCCAAACAATTTTATCCTTCCTTGATGAATTTGGTGATGACATAGAGAGGAGTTCAGGGATTGCAGATACCATGCAGAGTGGAAAAGACCAATCTGAGTTGAAAATGAAATTGTCCACTTTGATGTCAGTGTTGAACCCTCCATCTGTGAGAATGTGAGTTGGGAATCTATTGCTTAAAGGACCTCTAGGAGCCCAATTGTCCCATCAGAAAAAGGTATCTCTTCCATTACCAATTTTGTGTTTCATTATTTGCCTTGCACTAACTCTCAGCTGAAGGATCTTCCTCCAGCTCCATGAGCATGGTTGAGGAATTTTGAGAGTCCAGAAATTCTTTGACTTGATAAGATGAGCTTTGCACCACCTAATCCAAATCCTGTTGCCGTCATCATTGTGAAGGTCCCAAATTAATCTCAGAATCCCAGCTTTGTTAGAGATCTCCAGATTAGGAATATCCAAACCACCCATTTCCTTTGGCCTGCAGGCTTTACCCCAATTTACCTTAGCTCTTGTGGTCTTCATCTCAGGTCCAGACCAAAGAAATGCCCTTATGATTTTGTTTAGCTCATTGAGGACAACCTTTGGGAGGATGAAGATGCTGGACCAATAAATTTGGGTAGAAATAAGGACAGCTTTTATGAGTTGAAGCCTTCCTGCATATGACAAAGATCTGAAAGACCAGTGTGTAATTCTGTTTGTGATTTTCTCAATCAAGATACTGCAACGAGAGGCCTTCAGTTTTGTAGAAATTAAAGGAACTCCAAGATACTTAACAGGTAAGGCACCAACACTAATACCAAGAAGATTGGTGATGCTATACATATCTTCTTGAAGATTTCGTGATATAAATTTTTACTCACTCGATTATTTCAATATTTTTTTCTAATTTTTTGGTAAAATTTTATCATTACATGCAGTATGGTGAAAATTTAATATTTTTTGGTGAAATTTTGCACCGTAATGCAAAAAAGGAGTGGATTGAAAGGATTTTAATTTCTGAAATTCAATGCAAGTAACTACCAGGTATTCGTGAAATAATTAATTTTCTTTCCGTTTTGTGTTAGGAACTCTCGATTCCTACTCAAATTAAACAATCAAATCTTAAGTTTAACTTGAGTTCAGATTGATTGTTGACTTGTTTGGTTCAATTATTCAGCTTTGAGCTCAATCTCAAGCTTATTCTTGAATTTAGTTCAAACGTACTCTGAGTTTGTAATTAAGATTAAAAATTAATTATAAATCTAACTAATCTCGTGAGTTGAATCATAAATTATTGGAGCTCAAACTCATCCAACGAGTTCAAAAAAGAGTTTGAGTTGAGTTTTAAGTTTTTAACTAAGTGAGTCTTTGAGGTTTTAATTATCTCAATTCATTTGCATGTACCACTTCTCAAATATTGAATGGCAAACTCTTTGCATTGGAATATAGTAATTTGCAAACTGCAATTACTGACAAAGACACCCCAAATTCATTTAGCTTGCCCACTTGAATGTGGATCTTTAGTGCATGTTTTCCAACTTTTGGGTGATTTTGAGTCTGCTGTGTACTCTTATGAAGAATTTTTATATATTTTCGCACTACATGTTTCTAACCAAGCTCGACATGTAAACAAAAAAAAAAACTGAATAAAACGAGAAGGTATTGGATGTGCTCGGTGCACCGAACTCATCTGAGCCGTACGTGTACACATACGTATTAATATTTGAAGTTTCGGATAGAGATACTCAATATGCCAAATTTGAATTGTTTGTAGGATTCATAAATTAAAATAATGAAAAAAAATTATTTGGCATACCACTTTTTTTATATGTCAAATTTGACAAATTTGAGGGTATGTCAAAGCCTAGTATACATTTGAAGTGTCGGTTGGAGGAGCACTTGATGTCAAAAATAATTGTTACAAATGTCTACAATTTAATATATCCTAACAAATGTTTGAAGGTTAATTAAATATATATATATATATTGGTTTGACATAAGAAACGATATATTTAGTCCACATATTTTGACACTACCATCAAATTCCGCTGTGACAGAGTCATTAGGAGAAATAAAAGGCCTAAAGATAGATGAAATTAATGAAGACAATCCTAGTGAAGCACAGCTAGAGAGAAGAAACAAAAACAACCTTAAACACTCAAATACAGCTAGCCCCCCTCACTTCAACTTCCACGCTTCTTCTAAATCTGCAACACCAACAAAAATAATATTGTCCATTTTATTTTTAATCAAAATAATCAATAATAATGCTATTAAAGGAGAGCCAAGTTGGTCATGAATTACCAGATCCTGGTGTTACCATCATGTGGTGATGGAGCTAACGTTTGCATCAGGTAGTAAAATGCGCCGTGCTGGAGCGAGTGGAGGGTGACACCCCACTGGTTGGTGAGAACAGGCTGACCGGAGTAGTGGAGGAGCACAGCGTCATCACCGAAGGCCTCTCTCACGTTGAAGGGACCCACAGACACCTCGAACGCCACATCATTAATGAAGACCGTTGATTTCGCCGGATTAAGCGGACCCACTGTGCCCGATTCTCCAGCACCTGCACATAGGATAGGATTCATAGGACCTTTCTCACTTGATAATTCATGTACATAAGACCAACGCAGTAGTCAATCAACAAGAGTTACAGAAATAGGGCACGCCCATGCACACGTCCAACCGGACACAAAATCGTAAATTACGGTCAAAATGACAACTTTGCCCTCGTTCTTTTGCCAAAGGTGCATAACCAAATTCAAGGACACCACCACCTCCTATGCAGTGAGATGAACCCACAGTCACACTACACTCTGTCATTGTATAAAGAATTATTCATATATATATATATATATATATATAAATATTTTAACATTTAAAAGTTTCTAAAAAGATAGTTGTTATTACCAAGTATAAAAACTAATACACATATATGCAAACAAATATTGTAAAGTCTTAATTAATTTCAACGTAATTGATAAGTACCTTGACTGTGATTGATGGTAGATGGAACACTGGTATGAGTAATAGTTGAAGCTGTAGTAGTTGCAGTGTATAAACTCAGCTGTTCGTGTAGCTTCATCTTCTCATCATATTCAACCTTCTTTGCAGTGTCTCCATGGCTCATCATCAATTCACTCAGTAAAAGCCCAGAGCAATTCCCAACCGTCTGATCATGATCAGGAACATGATCAACCACACTTGACAGCTCCGGGAAGCAAAAGTACCCTTCTGTGAAAACACCGCTTGTAGCTGATCCTCCGGCAGTAGAAGAAAAGAAGGGTTCCGGAAAGACCTCGGAATGGGTCTGAAAGTAGCTCTGGCTACGAGATTTGGGCACTTCCCCCACATTTGGAGACCCAATATTTAAGAAGGCCTTATGGGTGGTTTTTAGAGAAGATTTATCCGATGAGCACGACGGGACAGACATGTTGGAGGTGATGGGAGGGGTTGGTTGGGGCTGAGATTTGGTGGTTTGGAATTGGCGTTGCTTGTTTTTGCTTCTTGATTTTCTGTTCTGGAACCAGTAGAAGACGTTGGCATCGCCGACTTGGCCGAACACTTGTAATTGGGCTCTGATCTTCTTTATCTCTTCCCTTGGTGGATTCACCATGCCTGAGTTGAAGATAGCTTCGAGTATGCGTATTTGCTCTGGTTTTGGGTTCCATCTTGGCTTTGGCTCAGGACTTCTCTCTTCACATTCTCCAGGCACTGTTCAATCAAAACATACATTACTGATGACTCGATCATGTGGTTTAAAACACCGAATCCACATCTTGAATTTTATTATTTTGAACTAAATTAAAGTGGGAAAAAAAAATAATCTATTTATATATATATATAAATAGATTATATGTAGTTGAAACAAAGGAAATAACAGTGAATTCATAAGAAACATGCATGGGTGAATTATGATTGGTGAGAGGAGAGTCCAAAGACTTTTCCTTTCAGAATTGAGAGCAGATCGATAACAAAAATAGGGAGAAATTAAAGCTTAAGTGATATGAAATGATGATTGTAATTGTGACTGCAATTAAATATTGGGTGATTTTACCTGATGTGTGAGGGGTTCCGTGGCAACCACTTGACGTGAGAGAAGTAGGGTTAATGTCATGCTGCCATTGGTGTTGAGTGTTGCAGGCCTTGGACTTAAACATACTAGGCCAGTGTCTATTTGATGAAGCCATGATATAGTGATTGATGATATGTGTGTGTGTGTGTGTGTAGAAGGCCAATCACCAATATTAAAACAACACACAACCCTTAATTAATTTGGTTGATCTTGTTTTTGGGCAGTGACTTGAATCACTTCTTATAGCTAGCCAGCCTCCTCAGCAACACCTGTGTTCAATTCATTTTCAATTAATAAACAGTCCTTGCCATCTCTCAAATATAATATATAAAATTAAAAATTAAAAAAGTGAATAAAAAAGAGAAAACCCACAACAGGAATCGCCTGTGAAATGATAAACAAGAAGAGAAACCATATTAAATAAAAAGAGAAGATCAAAGAAAGGTACAGTACTAGTCCCATACTGTGCCTAACAATTTTGCATTAAAACTGAATTCTTGTGCACTGCTCAAAGTACAAGCCAATTCTACCAGAAGAGAAACAGAGAGAGCATTGAAAAGAGTACTTGCTGGGGCTTATATTAGAATCTCCATCAGAGAAGACACAGAGAGCTCTAAATGCAAGGGCTGGATTACAAGGATTGTGTGGTTGAGTTTTCTCATCAGTTTTTTTTTTTCTTTGTTTTCTCCTGTTTTTTATGGAGAAGAATTTACGTTCACATGGTTTTTGTTTTTTTATTTGTTTATTTTTTATTTTTTTTACAGAGTATTAATGGGGAGGGTTGAAGAGGATAGATATTCACAAAGTGGTGATATTATTCTAATGGGAAAGTTGTCGCAGAAATAAATAAGGGCATTTGAAAGTCAAGAAGGCGCGTAGAATTTGATTGGAAATCTGATGAGGTGCAGTAATTACCTGTTCGGGTTATTTTGAACAAAGTAAGTTTTTTTTTTTTGGAATATATATATATATATATATATATATATATATATATATATATATATATATTATACTACTTGTTTAGATTGAGTAGCTAGGGTTCTTTTTCAAATATAAGACGAAAATAACTTATAAACCGAGCCGACTCACATAATTCAAGGATCGGAATCCATCTAGCCATTTGATACTTTAACGTAGTCTCGTGTCCTTAGATTGGCGAGTCTATTTAGATAGAATAGTAATTGATATTAAATTAATCTTAATATGAGAATTTTAAAATTGGACCTTTTATTTTGAAAAGTAAAAAAGTATTACACTAGTGATGTAGGTTTCTTTATGTGTTTAGTATTTTTTAGTTTAAATTTGTTATTTATTTTATTTTTATAATTTTTTTTATAAAAAATTTAATTTTAGTTAATTTCCAAGAATTATTTTCCTAGTGTCATTAGGTATTTTTATGTTTTTAGTTTATTGCTAGGATTAGGATTCTTGGTAATCCTAAGTTTATTATTTTTATTATAAATAGGTTAAGTGCAAAATTAATTTTTATTTCATTCAATATAATATCAGATTTTCTCTAAACTTATTTTTTATTTTGTATTCAAAGTAATTCGTAAATAAATTTATCAATTCCTTTTACGTCAACTAGACTATCCAAAAACACAAAAATACTATTAGCGGATCATAAACTTTTCTTAGTACATACCCTTATACCGTAATTATGTATTGCAATTTGCAAGTTAGATGATGGTAGTGAAAGTCTTGCAATGGATTTTTTTTTTTTTCTTTCTCCAATGGGTAATTAGATGATTAAGTAATTAATGGCCATGTGTGATGATAATGGTTAAGAGGATGATGTAATATATATATATATATATGATGGAGTTAGTGAAGCCATGCCAAGTTGCCATTTCATACTTAATAGATTACTTAAATTTATTTTGCTCCTGTAAAAGTTTCAGACGCAAAATAAATGAAGGCGACAATATCCATAATAAATAATTGGCATACAAACAAATTAATATTAAATGACAAACAAAATATATAAATAGATTGCACATCTAATCTATGTGGTAGTTGTGTGTTGATGGCAACCTTGAATGAAAGGCGGAATAAATTTGCTTTCATCAACTCAAATTTCACAACTACAAGACTGCTCACATTCAGTAAGTTGAGAGTTAGAATTTTCTTAAATTTTTTTCAATATATTTAAGATAAAATAACTGTATCTAATTGATAGAGTGTCCAGTTTTTCAAATATGCATGTACAAATGACTGATTTACAAACAGGGCAAATTTCCTCCCCCTATTAAAAAAATATATATTTTACTTTTGCCACCCATCACTTAAAACCTGAATGTGCCCCATGATAATATATACCCATATTATAAATTGTTGTATTCTTGCATTGTCCTAATTATTATTAAAAAAATTAATTGTATTCCTATCCACATCAATATTTTAAAATCTACACTAGTGTGTTTTAGTTTTGCAGAAAAATTAATTGTACGTATTCCTATCCACATCCATATTTTATAATAGACACTAGTGTTCTAGTTTTGCAAAAAAATTAATTGTTTTCCTATCCACATCCATATTTTATAATCTACACTAGTGATGGACAGAAAGGAAGGTATGGAGAAGTCCCCGTCAAAAGTCTGAGAAGTGATGTAGACCCATGAAAACTACAGGATATGCATGTAGACAAGTAGAGTAATACGTATAGTAGATTTGGCTTTAAAACTTAACTCATCACTCCAACTCCAAGACCAAACATGTAGATATATAGGAATGCTTGTTAATTATATATATATATATATATAGTGAAACAATCCTACTCACAATACTGCCACTCCTCTCAACCTTTTTCTGTACATGGGGGATCCTCTGCAACACCGTACATGCACTTCAACATTTATTGATCCTTTCCCCTATCTTTTATGTCAAACTTTTCCTTTCTCTTGCTTTCCATCCCTTTCTGTTCCCACCATTTTGTCTGTAACAAAAATGCCAAACTCAATATTAATTCCACTCACGTTCTGAGTTTCCTCTCACTCTAATCTTTGTTTCTCCTCCTTTTATTATCTTAAGATTTTAAAGAAGGAAGACGGGAGGGGGACTACAAGTCGCTGGGTGCATGGTAAATTTTCCTTTTCCATTTTATTTTCGCAAAATAAATAAATAACAAACAATGTTTTGATGCAGAGGACTGCTACATTTGACCATCACTTACCTATGTTTTTGCATTTCAATCACTAGTGTCCAAACAAGCACTCTTAATTAGTAAATAAAATATTATTTTATTATTTTTCAATTATACTTGAATAGTAAATAACATAGTCAATTTGTTTTAAAAAACTACCGAACGTATTTTTTCTTTTCTCTTCTAAAAAATTCAACAACAAATATACATTCCAAAAGTTTTTTGATTTTGACAGGAATGATAACACAGCTTTTCAAAACTTGCCATTTTCATAGAAATAACAATAGAGTAAAAAATGAAAGTCACAACTTCACTAAACAGGCCCTTAGTCTCTAATTTTGGTAGACCATTTAATTAGGAATTGCGTTTCATCGTTGATGTGTTTTTTTTCTCCCTTTATATAAAATTTTTCTTTTTCAACCCCAAGAGGTTTGCTCACTCGTAAGGTTACTTGGTCCTGATATCTCATGAGTCATGAAACATTAGATCTGAGGCTAGTCTCCCACTAAGTGCAACTATTTCCTTGGAGCTATGTCTCCACTGTCATATTCTACAACTCACCCAGCCTGAAGTGGAGAGACGTTCTTCCTATATCCTTAGAAATTAGTCGAGCGAAGTCCCAAATAGCCCAGGTTACTCTAAAAAAATTCCTCCTTCCCAAAACAATTTTATTTGGACTAATTACTCAGTCAATTATCAGTCTATTTCGAGTGATTCTCCCCATTACAGTTAAAACACAATTGAAAGAAGCCATGACCTATTATTGGAATTTAATTAGTAATTTTTTTTTATGTTCACAAATTGTACTATCTGTACCATAAATTTTGTGAATCATACAAATCAAAATTGTCATTTCTTTTTACATATTTTTCACACTCACAATTTTTAAAACACATTCATAGTGTATAAATCTGACACTTCTCACTAAATTATGCTAATTCAGTAAATTTCAAAAATGTATATGAACGATCTTTAGACCCTCAAAAGCACTTTTATTTTTTATTTTTGAGAAGTAGAAGTAGAAATAGCTCAAACCCTCTTATTTTCAATCCGAGCATTCAAATCTCTAGACATCTAAATAATAATAATAGGATTGTCAAAGACAAGAACAAACATACCTTGTGATATATTTTATAATTAATTAATAAGCTACATATTTCCAAAGATTATGCAGGCAGTATTCAACTAATTTGTCAAGTTCACAATTTTGCTACTGAATATATTAATTATTTATTAATTCAAGTGTTGAAGTTGCACATGATTACAATGAATATGTCTCTGTTTTTGTAATGGCATTGGTGAAATGGGTATGTAGTAAATACACAACATGCTATCTTAAATGTACAACTTTGCTGCACATGGGACCAGAGTTTTTAATGGTAAATTTGTTCTTATATTGAAGACCAAAACGTACCATATTACTTTGGCACAGAAAATTTAGAGAGAAATTTATTCAACCACCAACCGAATTTAAAAATTATAAATAAATAAGGGCGAGATGCACTAATATTTAGATTAGTATTTGATTTAGATATTATTGGATTTAATTTGGATAATTTCTTAAAAAAAATTATATTTTTTATATTATAGGACATTTATTATTTTATTTTTACGTCACATCAATAATAAACATGAATTTACTATGCACCGGTAAATAAATAAATATTGTTTAATATCACAACATCAAGTAAAGTTACCTCTAAAATTTACAGAGCTTATAAATCTTAGTTTGTATCATGGTTCGCTGTATAGGCCAGTTTTCTAAAGGTTCAATTCCGATATACACTTCTATAAATCGACTAATTTGATTAATTTACATCAATATTCATCCCATAACTACGAACTATAATTTGTATAGCGAAACTCCTTTTCATTTCTTATTACTTTATCAATTGGTTCCCTGTTCACCAATACATATTTTGCGGTGTGTTCAGTTAAAAAAATATGGATTCAATGTCTATGTCAGTCTCTGGCTGGACATATTGTCTCCTAAAATTTCAAACTTGTTGACAACATTATAATACTTGCAAGATGGACACTAAATGTGGCATTAAATAATACTTGGAGGCAGGGAACATACAAATATACATTATATATTAAAGCTAATTGTTTAGTAACAACAATATATATTTAAGTTTGTTTTTAGGGAATGTTTAGTAACATTTTTGTTTTTTATTTTTGTAGTTTTAATAAAGTAGAAATATAATTTATTTTTTTTAGTAATAATAAAAAACAAAAATGACTAATAAACGTGTTGTTGTCATAATTTTAAAAACAAAAAATAATAAGTGTGTTTAATAATACATATTTGTTAAACAAATCCTAATAATATCCCATACATAATTACAAATAAGATATATTAGGACAAAAACAATGTCACCTAAATGCATGCATATGCATCCTCTATACATTTATTATATAATATATAATGATAGGGAAAAATAAACCTAACCTACTTTAACCAGTCGCCAGACCTCTTCGGTGATCAATGATAATATTTGATTATTAGAGGTAACGATTTCCATGGATTAAAATAATGACAAATCTTATCAAGGATAAGATCTTCATGGGATAAAATCTCCATGGGATAAGGATGATGAAATTTCCTTATCAAGAATAAGGGAAGCGACGATAAATAGGACTTCGACTCGGGAATAAGGTACGACGAAAAAACTATTATTAAATCCCTGCCTTCCTTTTTAGACCTCCAGTGACTAACTTGATCGTCGGAGAGCTCTTGACAGGCACCACACCGGTGCTGTCAAGATTCATCGATTTTCTCCTCTTTCCCTTGCAGGTAAACGGTGTCGTATCGGACCGTGCGGATTTCACCCTCAACATATAATATATTTAACATATAGTATATTATAATAAATAAAAAAATATTAAATAATATATTTATAATAAAATATAGCTATGGTATATAATAATATATTATATATGTTGCATAAGAATTTAACAATATTGTATAAAATAAATAATAAATAAATTAAATCATAAATAGTTTTTTGTCCCAAAAAATAATTTACACTATTATATAATATATTATATTTTAAAAATATATTTTTGTTAAATAAAAAATAATTTACACTAATATTAATATAATATAATTATACATTAAAAATACAACTTTTATTAGTATTTAATATGTAGCATTAGTATATAACATGCTTAACATACATTTTATTTGAAATAAACAGTGTATATGTAAGATTTTAACATTTGTCATTTCACCTAAATATAGGGCTGACAACGCTTCATATAATTTAGTGATAAAAAAGGCTTGAAGAAAAACTAAACGCCGATCTCTTCACATTTCATTGTCTTCCCTCTATTCTAATTCTTTTTTATGTTTAAACCCGAACTCTGCTCCTTCCAATATCCTCCCACTGAATATAAAGCTACGTCATTCATTTTTTTTTTTTTTTTAATTTCTTTATTATCTAAATCAATGAGATAATGTTGTGTTATTTTTAATATATGATTTGTTGATTACAACAAGTTGGTAACTGCATTTGATTCTGGTTAAGTGCAAATTATTCAATCTAAACTGAAAATTTGGGCTTAAACTCACTGATAATCACCACAAATTTGCAAACTTCACCACCAATTATGTACCAATCCCAATTTAATTACTTCAATTCCTCCAAAATTTTGAGAGTCTATATACACACACATATATATAATAAACACACAGGAAGACGGTTTGTAACAATTAAGAACTCGCTAGTTTTAGGCATAAGAGACAATAATAATAATAATAATAATAATAATAAATAATATATAAAAAAATAAAAAATTGGAGAGTTGAATAAGTTTTAACATTCGTTAACGACGTTTCTCTGTGTATTGGTTAAATAACTTTAGTTTTTATTTTTTATTTTTAATTTGTTAATTTGGTGTATTATGCGTCATAGATCTATGATAAAGGCCACATGTCAAAGTTTCTAAGATTCAACTTAGGATAATGTAGATAAGTTTTAACTTAAAGGATTCTAGTCCGTAATAATAATAGTGAAAACGCTTTTGCTCAACAGTGTCGAAAATATGGGAAACGCCTTTTTTATGTTTCCTCCTTTCTTCACAAAAATGGAAAACGTTTTCTGTTATAAAAAAACAAAAATATATTATTAAAATATATCTAAGTGAATATATAATCTTTTATTTTAATTCTAAGAGAAGTACATCAAGAGAGTCTTCTATTAATTAATAAAAATTACATGGCAGATGTTATTAATTAATTATCGTTGTCCAATAAATGGTCTATCTATACCATATACTATAGTATTATTTAATTAAATATTTTCTAAAAAATATAATGTATATATATATATATATATATATATATATATAATTTCATATAATATATAGTTTAATATAATAAAATAAAAACTATAAAATAAAAGAATCTGATTAAAAGTCGAGGCTAGAATTTGATTATATATCCTTAAGACAGATTCGCTCCGTTATGGTACTAACAGACTCAGTGGCATCTATCTCCCAAGATACAACGAATTATCTTTCTTTGGTAGTAGCACTGCAAACCGAAGAAATAAGCGAACTGACTCGGTGTAATACTCTCTGACTCGAACTCGAACTCGAACTCAAACTCGATCTCATTGACTAAGGCTCGAACCCACATACTAGGGCTCGAACCCAGAGATGATTATAGAAAAAGAGAGAAGAAGAAGAGAATTCTGAATTGGTGTGCTTAGAAAATGAACCCAATGGGGGTTTATATAGGCAGCAAGGTGCATATTAGGGAGGGTGCAACCATGGGTCACAATGGTTCAGAACCAGGTGCACCCTTTGGAAAATAACTAAAAACTGTTTTCTGGTTTTAATTTAAATTCAAAATACTAGAAATTGTTTTTACTCCATTTTTAAAACCCAGCAAACAGGCCCAATTTCGCCCATCAAACAGAGCCTAAATTCTAAATTCCATTTAATAAAAAATTAATCAGATTTCAGAATCAAACCTAAGCTCGGACCTGGTCGAGCGGGCAGTAGATGGTTTGGACCCAAGCTTGCCTAGGTCTTCCCCCTCTTAAAAACTTGGGTGCCCTTTGCCAAATCCAAATCCCATACTTGGCTTATTTAAACTTAAAATGGTTTCAATATTTTTTCCATGTGGGGCAAGCATTTCCCACATATTGCATACCCATTTAGGCTTATCAAACACCTCACTTAGGAGCTAATTTCTCATTCACCTAGAAACGGATTTGAGAAAGTAAATATACTACGTTCATCTCTTTACGGAGAGGAACGTATTCGTCTATATATTCGCAAAAAATTCTTAACGGAATCTACTTCAAATTTCATCCTAAGTATCTGTTTTGTATGCCCCATTTCCAACAATCCCCCACATGAATGGAAATTTGCGTCAATGGCAAAAAATAAAAATACAGACACTAGAGAAAGTACTATTGGAAAGTTACTGCATCAGGATAGGTAGCTTTTGGCCTTGAACATTCCCTAGTGTATTACTATCGGATTTACTAGTTAACCAATGAATATGATGTCTTGAATTGTTCAGCCATTGATGTAAACTAAGATAATAGCAAACACACAATTCCTTCCTACACAAAGTCAATTCTCACGGTTGTGTTCATATGGCCCTGAACAACTCCTGGTATTTCATGAGTGCTCTAAAAAACTTAGCCTTAGAAGTTCTCATACATGTGTCCCCACTTCACACTCATATAGGTGACTTCTTATTAAGAGTATTTCACCATACCCCACTTGAAATTTTCAAGGTATAAGAGTCATTAAAAGTATAGCTTATCCTAATCATCACTATGGGTAACACTGTCTCATCATAGAAATGGGTAGAAGATTAAATCTTCCTAGTGCTTTTGGGAAGCCATTCAGAATTTCTGTTGTCCCTTTAAACCTAGATCTTGGGATCTCCAGTCAACTAGGTTGGGTTTCCATTAAGATGTCTCGTTAGCTTTCGGCTTTAATCCCATTTCTCTCGATGAACTATACATTTGCTCTCTAGTCAAACCTTTTGTAAACGGATTCGCTAAATTATCTTTTGACCTGATATAATCTATTGAGAATATTCCACTTAAGAGCAATTGTTGTGATACTCTTTGGATTCGAGACACGGGTTGATCAGGTCCAGGCCCAAACCTGAGGGAATATCAAATCATTAATATTTTAAAACGAACACAGAATATAAAAAGATTTAAGAATTTAAATAACAAAGCTGAAAGAATTATGAAATATAAAATTCTCCAAATGATACTGAATAATAATACTCCAATTCTCAAAAACCTCCAAGGGTACAACTTGGGAATCCATCTAGTGGACCCCTAAACAAAAATCCCAACTAAACTGAATAACTGAAAATAAATCAAACTAGAACATAGAGAGAAGTCCTACGTAAGCAGATGAATGAGAGACTGTCCTCGACAAGCATGATCAAGCTCTAAGGCTGGAACCGTCTTGTATCTAAAAGGAATAAAAGAGTGGGTCAGGCCCACAAACAAGTTCTAATTTAACTGCAATACATACAGTGATCCGATACGCAGATACACCCTAGATACCTCACAATGTCTATCTAATCCAAACATATATATATCCACACTATGGGACATTCACTGGACTACAATAGGGGTTTCAACCTGAATAGAAGGCAACATACGAAAACACACCCAAAGGTGGGCATGAGTACCTAGACCTAACAGGGTACACCTCAACCTATCATAGCCAGCTACGCATCCACTGCATATACACACCCTAACCAACGAGCCTGAGACTCAAGCTCATCTCGTGGTGCCATAACCATATATCTAACGTCCGTCCAAAAACAGAGTATGTCATTCAATTATTCATTGAGCTGACATACAATATATAATCATGTTAGTCACTCAACTTATTCAGTTGATATGACTTAACTACAACCAACTAATCCAGGAGATCATTCAACTTAGTCAGTTGATCTGACTTAAACACAAATAGGATTCAATATTTTACAATCCATTCCTTTAATCCGATAGGTCAGGTCTTAGCGTTTTGAGCTAAACCTTCCCTCGTATGCCACCGTCCCATACCGGTACATATAATCCTCCACATCCATGTAAATTATACAACATAAATAATAGTTCAGCAATTTACAGTCCAAAACCATAATCCAGATAATTGCAGAAAAGTGTTTAAATATTTCAGCAATTAAAAATCCAAGGGTTAATCCATGTAATTGCAGAAAAGAATTTATTATTTCAGCAATTAAAAACCAGAGTAAGCATAGACCAAGACTGATATATAAATGCCCATATCATGCATCCAAAATAAGATTTGTAATCATACTTTATTCCGTTTAATTGCTAAAATTAAATTAGACAATTAAATTCCTTCCATCCAATATCCGCATGCAAAATTATATAATTTTGTACTGTTCCATCCATTAACCTACAGATTTAACTGATGCCATAGTAGGCTTTAAAGTTTCATTAAAACAATATTTAGAGACCCCAGTAAAGTCCTAAACAATTCTGAAAAATGAAACTTCTCCAAACAGTGTACTAAAAATTTCAGAACGCACACACATAAGAGAGTCTGCTCTCAAAACTAGAGAGCAGGTTCCATTAAAACATGGAGCCGCCTCCAATCCTTCTTGGAGCCGGCTCTAGAGGGGTGGAGCCGGCTCTACATTCCCTTAGAGCCGGCTCTACTCTTGGGGGGAGCCGGCTCCTTCTTCCATGGAGCCTGCTCTCTCCCTCTCTGAGAGCCTGAACCTCCTCCGGCCTTCTGCTTCATCTCCGGCCGCTTCCACCCCTTCTGTTATTGGTAAAAACTGAACCTAAGGATCTAAATTTCATGTTATATCATCCCAGTTATTTTATTTAAAACATTTTGCATTAAAAGTAACCATACAAACTATTACCGATTTAACATGCTTACGATTAAACACTGAGATAGAATTTTGCAACAATAGTTCCAATCAAAACTAAACACATACAGGCTAATGATCTAACATATATTAAACATGCAAGATTTATTTAATGTCCAGTTAAAGTCCTAGAGATTATCTAGGTGTGCACAGAACACAGGCCAACAGGAGAGAGAAAGAAAAGAACTTGCCTATGATTTCAATTATGAAATCTCGGCGTCGTCTCTAAATTTTTGGCAACCACTGAATACCTTCAAGCCTCTTATGGTTCTGGTTTAATCCACAACAACACTCCCTTGGTCCTCTCTGTTTTTCTCCTTGACAACCCTTACGGTGCCTCCGTTCTCTCAACCCTCTATTTTATGTGAATAGAACTATATTTATGTTTGTAAAACCCTAAACCACCATAATATTATATTTATAGGCTTAGAACAATAAAAATCCTAATCCACGTATAATTAGAGACAGAGCCCTAATGTAAATCCTAGTCGGCCACAACGGGCATTCTAAAAGAAAATAAACCCTACTGTGTAACATTATTACTATTACTAATTTAATACATTATAACTGTTACTAAGTTAATCTAATTGCACAAATTAAATCCAATAAAACATTTAATCAAACTAAGTTACACATTAAAATTAATAACACTAAAGTAATCCAATCAAATAAAATACAAAAGACACTTAAATCAAACAAT
The DNA here is from genome assembly GCF_030987335.1 of Cornus florida. Classification (NCBI taxonomy): domain Eukaryota; kingdom Viridiplantae; phylum Streptophyta; class Magnoliopsida; order Cornales; family Cornaceae; genus Cornus; species Cornus florida. The sequence continues at coordinate 88,067,559 of NW_026775571.1, read as the reverse complement.
TCAATTAAAGAAAACAAGAAATCAATTAATGCAATTTAAATACATAATTAAACAACTAAATCAAAAAAATAATTAAAACCATTAAACAATTAAACAAATAAGCAAATAGTCACACAAAAATGCAATAAAACAATAATTAAAATGCTTAGACTATCCTTTTAAAATTAGGGTATTACAATTGTCTAGCGGTATTATGTCTTCGACGTATATATCGACATTTACCGTTATACATATTACTTTGTGCCCTTCGAATTGCTGATTGACTATCGTAATGTATACATATAGCAGGCATAGGTTTAGGCCAATTTGGAATATCTTCTAAGAAATTATGAAGCCACTCAGCTTCTTCACCAGTTTTATCTAAAGCAATGAATTTAGATTCCATAGTGGATCTGGCAATACAAGTTTGTATTGAAGATTTCCAAGATATGTCACCTCCTCCAATAGTAAAGATATACTTGTGGATTTAGAATCCTTCGTATTTATTATTCAATTAGTATCACTGTATCCTTCAAGTACTGTGGGATATCTTGAATAATGCAATCTATAACTTATGGTATATTTTAAGTACCTTAGAACCCTGTTTATTGCAATCCAATGGTTCTTTCCTGGATTGCTTGTATATCTACTCAATTTATTAACTGAGTATGTTATATCTGATCGTGTGCAATTTATCAAATACATTAAGCTTCCTATAATGCGAGAATACTCAAGTTGTGATATGGTAGGACCAGTATTTTTCGATAAATGAAGATTTACATCAACAGGAGTCTTTACAAGACTACTATCTTCTTTATTAAACTTTTCTAATATTTTCTCAGTATAGTGAGATTGAGATAATACTAGACCATCTGATGTTCTAGAAATTTTGATTCCTAGTATGACATCAACTATGCCTAAATCTTTCGTATCGAAATTTTTGGTCAACATCTTTTTGGTAGTTTGATTATAACATCACTACTAGGGCTACAAATGAGCCGAGTCGAGCCGAGCTTTAGGCTGCTCGGGCTTGGCTCGTTTGTTTACGGGATCAGCTTGGGCTCGGGCTCGGGCTCGGGCTCGGGCTCGGCTCGGCTCGTGACGAGCTCAAAAATTTGAGCTAGGGCTCGGGCTCGACTTGATTTTAAAAGCTCGAGCTCAGCTCGGGCTCGGCTTGTTTAACAAAAAAAATAAATTTAAAATTTAAAATTAATTAGTATTCTACATATCACAGTGAGACAACACACTATCATGCAAAAAAACACAACAATAACAACAAATTGCTATATTTGTGTCATTACAATATTCATTGTGTTTACCAGAGAGGAAACCTATAGGGTACAGATTATAGCTGCAAATGACCCGAGCAAACAAGCTAGGAAAGTAAAATTTCATCCAAATTGAGAACCCAACCACTAGAAACATCATAAACAAAACTGAAAACTAATATTCTAGGCAAACATACATAAAAACTTATAGCCACCCAATTGTCTACCAGAAATGAAACATCAACTTCTCTTAAGCCATTCTCTTGTCTTTTAATGGCCCTCTTGGAATCTTATCACAACTTTGGCATCAAAAACTGCATACTGCTACTTGATTTCAATATTTGCCTTTTCTGCAAAGTGATTAACTTGGTCTTCATACTCTGTATGCACCGTATGAAGCAATACGAAAGTTGTTTCATTGAAAATTATGATCATCAAAACATACTACAATATTTATAATAAATACATATGTATTCAATGTAAGAAAAAAAATTCACAAAATATTTATGTCATTACTTATATAAAATAGCGTCAAGAAGTTACATCAATTCCCCCAATTGACAGAACCCACAAAATGAAAAAATATGTACATCATAACTCATAAGTCAATCCAGCACCCCCTAAGGAACATTCTCCTTGGTAGTGCCACAGTTAGCCATACAAGGCAATACAAAGAAACCTCCTACGGGAAATCCAGTACAAAGGTAATACAAGGAAATACAGTACAACTTTAGTTTGCAACATTGACTGGTAATCACTAGACACATATTCAAGGATTACATTAAAGTTACATTCTCCTTGGTCTTTCATTTGGAAGGAGAACGACATGCCACTTGACTAAGCCCATGGTGGTCACTAGACACAGATTCAAGGATTACATTCAAGCAAGTGATCAACAGTATGTAATGCTAGTTACATAAATTAGTTTACAACATTGACCGGTAATCACTTATGTTTGTACAATGTATAGTTTGCAGCTTGTAGAAGTTAGCACCCTATAAAAATCCCATTAAGTTCTAGTATTTTGACCGGTACTGCACACTTACAAGATCTTCATTGGAAGAAATTTGTTAATACTTCTTCATCTACAAAAGTTCAGCTCCCTTTCATATCCAAGACACCATCAAGAATATATATATACCTGATTTTCTTTCCAATTTTCCTAAACAAAGCACCATCTTTGCAAACAGCAATGCCCCTTTGCAAACATTCTTCAGTTACCTGCCATAAAAGGAAAAAAAGATATAAAATGTACATTCAACAGACAGCAGTAACATAAACAATTTCTAAATTTATCTGTGGAAGAAGTTAATATTTCACAATTCAAGAAGAGTAGTACAACATTCATAATCTTTTTTTTTTTCAAAGATTTATTACTATCATGAATTACTTTTTTAGGTATATTTTTCTACGGAAGAATCATTACAGATTAACTGAAGAAGAATAACCACTGCAACAATTATGTAGCCTACCAATGCACGATGACTAGCAAAGGTGAAAAAAGATATTAAAAATAAAAAAGTAAGTAGCAGTAACATATAAATGGAAACTTCTTCAGATCTCTTTCAGATGCAATGTCAAGCAATGCAGAAAAAGCTCGGTTAATTTCAATTCTCAAGGAAGAGGCAACCTGGAGGAATGGATTCTTTAGAAGATGAACTTTAGGAATATGTGGAAGAGACCTGTAATTTGTAAAGAATTTAGAAAGCCTATGAATTTAAAATAACAATAAATGAAACATACAACTCAGCAGCACTAGAAAAGTAATAGAAAGATACTTTTTATAACAATATTATGCAAGTTTTTTCTTTTCCAAAATCAAAATCACCAAAAAGCTCCAACCTATACATAAATGAAATAAAATAAGATTAAGAATTAGAATATAATTAAGTATGTTAGTAATCTACACAAAAAAAAAAAAAAAAAAAAAAAAAAAAAAAAAAAAAAAAAAACTACTTACCAAAAGAAATAGTTTCCAGTGAAGGGACTGCCTGAAATGGATCATATAACAACATGTTTTCTCTTTTCCAAAATCAAAATCACCAAAAAGCTCCTACCTACACATAAATGAAATAAAATAAGATTAAGAATTAAAATTTAGTTAAGTATGTTAGTAATCTACACAAAAAAAATAAATAAATAAAATAAATTACTTACCAAAAGAAATTGTTTCCAGTCAAGGGACTGCCCAAAATGGATCATGTAATAATATTATGCAGGTTTTCTCTTTTCCAAAATCAAAATCACCAAAAAGCTCCAACTTACCCAGAAATGAAATAAAATAAGATTATGAATTAGAATTTAGTTAGGTATGTTAGTAATTTATACAAATGGGAAAAAAATTTACTTACCAAAAGAAATAGTTTACAGTCAAGGGACTGCCCAAAATGGATCATATAACAATATTATACAGGTTTTCTCTTTTCCAAAATCAAAATTACCAAAAAGCTCCAACTTACCCATAAATGAAATAAAATAAGATTAAGAATTAGAATTTAGTTAAGTATATTAGTAATCTATACAAATAGAAAAAAATAAAATAAAATAAATTACTTACCAAAAGAAATAGTTTTTAGTCAAGAGACTGCCCAAAATGGATCATATAATAATATTATGCAGGTTTTTTGTTTTCCAAAATCAAAATTACCAAAAAGTTCCAACCTACACATAAATGAAATAAAATAAGATTAAGAATTAGAATTTAGTTAAATATGTTAGTAATCTATTCAAATGGGAAAAAAAATTACTTACCATTCGTGGGATGATCAAGGTAGTTTTATCTCCTTCATATCTTCAGTCGTTCTCTACGAAAATTGAAAATTAAAAATTAAAAATAAAAATCATTTCAATTTAATTTCAAATATAAGAGAATGGAAGTTATATTAGAAAGTTCATAAATACTAACATTTAATACTTCTTTTACTCCATGAATAGAACGTACCTAGTCGCCAGCACAAATCAAAGCTTCCATCGTTTTTGTAGATAATAATACACGATATGGATCTATAGTTCTGCCTCCAGTGCTAAAAGCAGCCTCAGAAGCAACTGTAGTGATAGGAATTGACAAAATATCAACTGCCATTTTGAATAGAAGGCGAAATTTGAGATTATTAACTTTCCACCATTCTATTGCATCAAAAGAGTGATCCATCTCACCATGACAAATAAAAACATCTTCTTCTAAATACATGTCCAATTCAGATTTTGAAGGCTGAACACACTCATTTTTTCTAACAAAAAGATCAAATTCAAGCCTTCCTTTACTTTTGAACTTAGAAGTGTGACTAGATTCACAATCAATAGCTGAAACTGTTACATTCACTTCTTGCTCCAAGTTGGTGGAAGTATAAGTTTCTACATACTCTTTAAATAGATCATATAATGCCTTACGCACTATGTCAATATTTTGATGCTTCTAGCTCGGAATATATTTTGGGAAAGCAAAACTCAATAAGCACCATTTTGTACCTTGGATCCAAAATTGCACCTATGGCCATCAAAAGATTGCATTCACCCCAATACTTGTCAAACTTTTCTTTCATTTTGTTGGCTATTGATCGCATATAAATATTTTCATCCAATGAATTTTCTCTCAAGGCTTCTTTTATCTTCCACACTTCAGGCAGAAACATGTTTGAAGTTGGGTACACACTTCTAGATATAGTGTTTGTCACTTCCTGAAAAAACCTTCAAAAATTGACACACCTCATCTACTCTGCTCAAATCCTCTAAACTAGGCAACCATCTATAACTGGGATCTCTATCTTGTTATCTTGGAAACACATCCTTGAATTTTAATGCCGCTTCCAACATAGCATATGTTGCGTTCCAACGTGTAGGAACATCTAAAATTAACTTCCTTGAAGGCAATTGCAACTGTTTCACAATCTCATTGAATTTGAGAAGCCGTGCCTCCGATGCCTTTAAGTACTTAACACTCTCACGAATATTTTCAATCACATTCTGGGTTTCACTAAGCCCATCTTGCACCATGAGGTTTAAAATATGTGCACAACAGCGTACATGAAATATCTTTCCACCAAAAAACAGTTTACTTTTAATGGTGAAGTTATCTCTCAAAATCCTGATAGCTACATCATTATTACTTGCATTGTCAAAAGTAACCATTGATACTTTATTTTTAATGCCCCAATCAATTAGACATTGAAAAATAGTATCAGCTATGACAACGCCAGTATGAGGAGGTGGCACATCATAGAAATTTAAGATCCTCTTCTGTAATTTCCATTCAGAATCGATAAAATGTCCTGTAAGGCATATATAACTAATCTGCTGACCAGATTTCCAGAAATCTGATGTGATACTGACTTTATTAACACTTTTAAATGTTGTTTTCAACCTTTTCTTCTCCATCACATAAACTGCCATTCAATCATTCTTTGCCATAGTATGCGATATCTTTTGATAATACGGGGTGGCCATATTCATGAACCGATTGAAACATTCATGCTCCATCATGTTAAATGAATATTCATGTACGAGTATCATGTGTGCAGCAGCTTTTCTAACCTTTGCATGATCATACTTGAAATTTGCAATATTTGGTTCACTTCCCAATCCTCCTTTTCCTACACTTAGAACATTTTGTTTTTTATCAACCTGTAGACGACGTGGACACGTGTTCAAGTGCCTAATAAGATGAGTTGTAGGACCCCCTACCTTAGTAGCAAGCTTTGTCTTGCAAAATTTGCATTTTGCTTTTTTACTTCCATCCGGCTCTGTGACTATCTCAAAATCATTCCAGACTTGAGATGTTTTTTTTTTTCTTTTCTTTGTTTGAAATGGGCTTTCTTCACTGACCTCAACATAAATCACTTCATTAACCTCATCAATTGGCCTTTTGGCATTTTCATTTTTACTATCCATTTCTAAATTCTTTGAATCTAATGTTGAAGAATTCGAAGAGAAATCTAGATTTTCATTTAACATAGCTGTATATAAAAAATAAAAAAAAAAACTACTACAATATCACCAAAAAAAAAATGATAGAGTAAAACTTAAATCCAAAGAGATGATAAATAAGATATATTGGCAAAATCTGTAACAAAGTTGGAAGAAAATATTTAACAAGAGAGAGAACATCCAAACATATAATATAATTAAAGGTTCGTACTGCGACTGCAAACTTTTGTTATAATTTAGTCTTTGCAAGTATGAAGACCTACAAGTGTTTGTGCTGGGACCTATTAAATGTCTCTAGCTCAACTGACACACGTGGCAACAAGAAACATCACTAAAACACAGCCCACGTATACCTCGTACGATGACATGACATTGCAAACACATGCAATCAAACTCATCAATTACTAAACACCTACCACTGTATCAAATTAATGTCTAGTTTGAGTTCAATTTTTTTTTTTACATAATTTACCACATCATAATGATTTTTAAACCAATGTGTTAAGGAGGTCAAACAATTAACCCAATACCATTTGAATGCCTTGGAGTGAGACCCACAGATAATCGGGTCACTCGTGGGTGTATAATAAATGGCACCGATTTAAAAGACGGTATCATCAGCATATATCCCTCCTGGTAAATTGAGTAGCAATTCTAAATAGAGTGTTTAATTATTTTGGTTCATACACAAAGCTAGTAAAGAGAAACAAACGGTGAACACAATTATATACTATAATATCTAAAAAAAATGTCACATCTAATTGTTCAGATATAATATAATAAATGTAAAATGTTATATGTAATTATCCATATATAATATAATAACAAGGAATCATTGCGCATTCGGGAAGTAAAAAATTCAATTAATAAATTAGGAAAAAATTCTTTCTCACCGCGCCAATTTGCACTTGGAGGGTGAAAATAGATATTTCCCCACTAATCTGTAAAGAATTAATTCATGAGACAGAATAGAATGGTTGAATCTACACCCCAAAAAAATAAAGAATAATAAAATAAATAAATTAGGGTTTCTTACCAAAGGCAAAGATTCAGCCTCAATTTCCTCTGATGTCTAAGACTCCAAGAGATTAACTTCTTTGATCTGTTCCAAAATTCTCAATAACTTATCTTGCGGGTGTCTAGATCGAGACGAGATTGTCAACCTTCAGGCAAGGTAACCAGTTAGCCCCAAAGGACTTTCGAAGAACAGGCCTCATAATTTCATGGGTTAACCCTCACTCCAGAGTCCAGAAGACGGAACTGAAGAATTGAAGAAGAGGCCTTACAAGTCACAATAAATCATCTTCGTTGGAATCGTTGGAGACTTGAGTCTTAGATGAATAAGGGAAGATAAAGATAGAGTTAACTTGGTCAAGAGATAAGAATAAATTGAATAATAAGTGGTTCGTCGAGATTTCCTGTTGATAAGATTTTGAAGAGATAAGGTGAGTTTTGAGCAATTGACAGGTGTGCATAATTTAATCTATTTTATTTTGGGTAATTATGTTATAAATTATAATAAAATCATATATATATATATATATATATATAAATAATATTATATATTATGTATATAAATATAACGAGCCTTATATGAGCTTTGTTCACGAACATTAACGAGCCTAAACGAGCCCATGTTCACGAGCCTAAGTGAGCTGAGCCCAGTGTTGCTCAAGCTTGGCTTGTTTACTAGACGAGTCTAAAAATTGGGCTTGAGCTCGGCTCATTTGCTTAACGAACGAGCCCGAGTTGTTCATAAACAGCTCAATTCATTTGCAGCCCTAATCATTACTACCCATTATTAACATATCATCCACATATAGGCACACAATGACATATCCACTTTGAGTGTTTTTCACATAAATACATTTATCACACTCATTGATTTTAAAACCATTTGAGAACATTACTTTGTCAAATTTTTCATGCCATTATTTAGGTGCTTGTTTCAATCCATATAAGGATTTTACAAGCTTGCATACTTTCTTTTATTTCCCTAGAACTATAAAACCTTCAGGTTGTTCCATATAAATTTCCTCCTCTAATTCACCATTCAAGAACGCAGTCTTAACATCCATTTGATTTATTTATAAATTTTGCAATGCTGTAATAGCAAGTAACAATCTAATGGATGTTATTCTTATGACTGGTGAATATGTATCAAAATAATCTAAGCCTTCTTTTTGCCTGTATCCCTTAACAACAAGCCCGGCTTTATATTTATCAATTGAACCATGAGACTTCATCTTCCTCTTGAAAATTCACTTATACCTTAAAGTTTTAGTACCAGGAGGAAGATCCATCAGCTCCTAAGTATGATTTTGCATGATGGATTCAATTTCACTATTTATAACTTCTTTCCATAAATGAGCTTAAGGAGAATACATAACTTCCTTATAGCTTTGTAGTTCATTCTCCAATATATATGTCAGAAAATCATGACCAAGTGACTTAGACGTTCTAGCTCTTTTACTACGTCTAAGTTCATCCTTATTTCCATAGACTCTTGGTTTATATTTTCTTGTATATTGCTATTAGCAATATCATGATTTCTTTTATGAATTTTTACAAGGAAATATATCCTCAAGGAAACAAGCATTCCTTGACTCAATAATTGTATTGATATGGATGTCAGGAATGTCTTATTTATGCACAAGGAAACGATATACACTACTATTCTGTGCATAGCCTATGAAAATACCATCAAAAGTTTTTGGTCCTATCTTAAATTTCTTAGGAGTAGGAACTGCAACCTTAGTTAGACACCCCCACACTTTTAAGAATTTGTAGGATGGTTGTTTACCTTTCCATAATTCATAAGGTGTCACATTTGTTTTCTTTTGAGGTATTTTATTGTGAACATAATTTGCAGAAAGCAAAGCTTTCCCTCACAAATTCTGGGTTAAATTAGAACTTATCAACACAACATTCATCATTTCTTTTAAGGTACGGTTTTTGTGTTCAGCAACATCGTTCTGTTAAGGTGAATAAGGAGCGGTAGTTTGACGAATAACACCATGTTTTGAACAAATGTCAGCGAATGGTACTTCGTATTCACTACCTCCATCACTTCTAAATACCTTTATCTTTTTGCCAAGTTAATTCTTAACCTCATTCTTGTAATGTTTAAACATTTCCACAGCTTCATCTTTGTTTCTTAGCAAGTATACATAACAGTATCTTATGCAATCATAAAAAAAAGTAATAAGATACTTTTTCCCACCTCTGGTTGGCACAAATTTAAAGTCACAGATATCACTGTAAATTAATGCTAGAGGTTCAGTACTTCGCTCTATAAAGTAAAATGAGATTCTAGTCAGTTTTGATTCTACACATGTTTGACATTTTTTTTTTAATTTAAATCAATACTAAATTTAGTTATAGAATCCATGTTAATTAATCTACGAATCGTATCAAAATTAATATGTCCTAACCTACTATGGCACACATCAGATGACTCAATCATATAAGCAGAAGCATTGACTTAATTATTATTAATAGCTTTGGGTACAATAGTTATTACAATAAATTTGAATAATCCATTGCTAAGTACCCTTTGGTCACATATTCTTAGTAAGCACAAACTTATCAGATATAAAAGACTAGCTTGAACACATTCTTGCTTAGGAGTGATCTAGCGACCAAGTTCTTCCTGATGTCTAGCACATACAGCACATTATTCAGAGTTAGCTCTCTCCCTGAAGTCATCAGCAGCTTAATCTTTCCTTCTCCTTCAACCTTTGCAGTAGAAGAGTTCCCCATGTAGAGTTATTCTTCATTATCTATAGCTTCGTAGGTAGTGAACATCATCTTTTCTAAGTAGACATGACGAGTAGGCCCTGTGTCCACCCACGATTCTCTATTGTTGCTTACAAGGTTGATTTTAGAAATCACAGTTGAAAGATTTAGCTCTGACACATCAGCTATCAATTTATCTTCCTCGGCAATGTGTACCTCGGTGGTCTTTTTCTTGGAGTTATTTGTGTTTTACGGCTATGACAGTCTTTAGCTAGGTGTCCTAGCTTGTCGCAAATGTAGTACTTCCCAGTGAACCTCTTATAGTTTCCTTGGCTGGGACCTTCTCCAGAGTACTTCCTCTTCTTATTTTTCTGCCCAGCTTCCACTACGTTTTCCTTTAACACCATTGAAGAATTTTTGGCTTTCTTTTCAGATATGTGGTTATCTTCTTTAATCCTTAACCTGACAATCAGGTCTTCAAGCCCCATTTCCTTGCTCTTATACTTCAAGTAATTTTTTGAATCTTTCCAAGTAGATGGTAGCTTTTCAATGATTGAAGCTACTTAAAAAGATTCACTCAAAGTTATCTTCTCAGCATGTATCTCATGTATGATCAGTTGGAGCTCCTATACTTGGCTCATAACAGTCTTGAAGTCCACTATTTTGAAGTCCAGAAATTGTTCGACCACGAATTTCTTTAAATCAGCATCCTCTGTTTTATACTTCTTGTCTAGTGACTCCTAGAGCTCTTTAGCAGTATTTATCGTACTGTACACATTACATAAAGTATTGTCCAATCCATTAAGGATGTAGTTCTTGCATAAGAAGTCTCCATGCTTCCATGCATCAACAGCTCCTAACTTTGTAATGTCAGTCTCACCCTTTTCTAGCACTGGGGCAGTCTCAATTAGGAATTTGCTTAGATTCAGAGTAGTAAGGTAGAACATCATTTTTTGTTGTCACCATTTAAACTCCGCCCCATTAAATTTTTCGTGCTTCTCCCCATGACTGACGGAAACATTTGACATAGTAGTCCTCGTACTTACCATTCGTCTGATTAAATATTAAATATACAGATCACAAGTCAATTTATAGCAATATAACAATAATAATATTTAAATAATTAAACTATAGTATAATCAGATTATGTCTTAAGACTGTTGTTCAAAAAATGATTATCTATACCATATATTATAGTATTATTTAATTAAATATTATCTAAAAAATATAATGTGTATATATATACAATTATTATTATAAAATAATAATCTCTATATATATAATTTCTTATAATATATAGTTTAATATAATAAAATAAAAACTATAAAATAAAATAACCTGATTAAAAGTCGAGGCTAGAATTTGATTCTATGTCCTTAAGATAGATTCACCCCGCTATAGTGCTAACGAACTCAATGACGTCTATCTCCCAAGATACAATGACTTGTCTTTCTTTAGTAATAGTACTGCAAACCGAAGAAATAGGTGAAACGACTCGGTGTAGTACTCTCTGACTCAAATTCGGACTCGAACTCACTGACTAAGGCTCGAACCCACAAACTAGGGCTCGAACCCAGAGATGATTATAAAAAAAAAAGAGAAGGAAGTGAGAATTCCGAATTGATGTGCTTAGAAAATGAACTCAAGGGGGGTTAATATAGGCAGCAAGGTGCCTATTAGGGAGAGTGCAACCATGGGTTACTATGGTTCAGAACTAGGTGCACCTTTTGGAAAATAACTAAAAACTATTTTCTGGTTTTAATTTAAATTCAAAATACCAGAAACTGTTTTTAATCCATTTATGAAACCCAGCAAACAAGTCCAATTTCGCCCATCTGAATAAGCACACCAAACACAGGTCCAAATTCTAAATTTCGTTTAATAAAAAATTAATTGGATTTCAGAATCAAGCCAAAGCCTGAATCAGACCGAGCGGGTGCGTGTGTGGTAGATGGTTTGGACCCAAGCTTGCCTAGGTCACCCTCTTAAAAACTTAGGTGCCCTTGGACCCAAATTCAAATTCCATACTTGGCTTATTTTAAACTTAAAATGATTTCAACATTTTTTCAATGTGGGACAAGCATTTCCCACATATTGCATACCCATTTAGGCTTTTCATTCACCCGGAAACGGATTTGAGAAAATAAATATACTACATTCATCTCCTTGAGGAGAGGAACTCATTCGTCTATAGGTTTATAAAAAATACTTAGCAAAATCTACTTCAAATTTCATCCAAAGTATCTATTTTGTATGTCCCGTTGTCAACAATTTTTTTCTATCTTTGACCAGTAAGGACAGCAGATTCAAGTGTTTTATAAGATTTTAAATTGTTTCATGGTGGTATTTAGGCATCCCATGAAATTTGTATGTGTAGGTTAATCCAAATATATCATCTTGAATGGAATAAAAAAAAAGAATAAAAATAAATAAATAAATAAATTGTGAATGTTTGGACAAACGCAGATATATTGCATTGGGCCCACTAGTATAAGTCACAAGGCCGAGTTAAACTTTGAGTATACTATCACAAGGCCCAATTATACTTGTGAAGTATTTTTATTTGTCTGTAGAGAAGCAAATGTTGTCACAAAGAGTTGGGCTTGGACCAGAGCCAATCCCAAGCTGGACCATTGCAAAATGCAGATCCTGTAGCAAATTGTGGTATAAATTCATTATAAAGTGGGGGAGAACAAAAGAGGTTTTTTATTTTTATTTTTAAACATATAACTCACACATTACTTTCCTAATTATAAGCACTCTTCTCTCTTTGGAGGTCGAGTGTGATCGAATTCCGGTAGGGGTAAAAATATATAGTGGAGAGATTGGGTGTTATTCAATTCGTGGTTGTGTGTGTTTGTCTTGAACTTTGTCTACCAAAAAATAAAAATAGAAAAAAAATAAAAAAAAATCCTTTAAACACTCAAACATTTTAAGGTTGATCATATACACAACTTTATAACATTTTTTTCATACACAACCCTATTTTTTGATGTACCAGCTAAAAATTTTGATTCTAATTCATCAATTTTTATTTCACGTGGTAATCTATTTCTTAATGAATTTGAAAGTATTCAATGGTTCAACCTTGAATTATAATTGATCGAATCTTAACTTTTCAAAAAATAAATTTACATATATGCTACATGAGCTTAGTTTATATTTGGTTCAACTTTGTCATTTTTCTTCACCAATGATTCATCAAAGAAAAGAAAAGAAAAGAATTTTTTTTTTTTCTTTTTTTTTTTTTAGCAAGTGTATCGATCTCACACCACAAATAACATTTAAGTAAGAAGTATGGTTCCAAAGCAATATTTCACTTACCCCTTGTGATGGTTACTTTACCCACTGTCATTATTGAGATGGGATTGGGGGCATGAAAGGTTCAGTCAATAGCTCCTAATATTCTAGTCTCCTTGTCAAATGATTTTTTGTCATTAATCATTATTAATTTATTAGTATTACTCAACTTTTCAAAGTGAAACTTGAGGTGTTCGAGTCCTTTCTTAAGATGTTATATATATATATATAAATCCTCTTATATATAAGATCTTAGGACAAATTATATATATATATATATATATATATATATATATATTATTATGTTTTTTTGTAATTCCGTTTTATAAATAATTATAATAACATTATATATATATATTGGAATTACAAAAAAATATAATAAAATAAAATACATTTACAAAAAAAATTGGTGCCTTTCGTCTAAAAGGAAGAGGATATATCATTTACTCTAAGGTGTTGTTCAGCATTTAGTTGTGAATGGTTTAAGTATTTATCTAATTAATTTGATATCGCAATTTGAATATCACATAAAATGATAAATAGCACTTAAAATTAAGTAAAATTTTAGTTGAAAAATATATAATGCTTAACACTGAAAATTTTAAAAAACGTCAAAAAAATTTATTTTATAATTACCACTCAAAAAAAAAATCACTACTTAAAATTTAACTCTTAAAATTTTTAATACTTAATATTTAATTTTATCAAACTAACACTTAAGTTGTTTTTTTTATTAATATTTCATTTATTTTTATTTTTATTTATTGAGAAAATTATTTACGATAGAGTGCATTTATAGCCAAATTCAATACTAGATATTGTTTTGTAGTTGAACCGTCAAACCTAGTCTCAGATGGTCAAGGTGAAGCGATAAATTGAATGTTATCCACGTTCTATTTCTTTTTCTGTTATTTTTATTTATTATTTATTTTATATTTTTTCTGATGATGAAACTGGGAACAAAACAAGAGGCACCACCAATCAACGACAATGAGAGACATCCAGGTTCACTGAACCATGTTTTTGTGATGCCATGCCTTGTATCACGTGAAACATATTAGGCAGCATGTGCAACGAACGTTTCATAAGATGGAAAAAGTAGCTTTGATGGATGTTGGTTATTATTGCAATACATGAATGAGAGAAATTGTCTAAGATTTACAAGGGTTGGATATATGTACTAGACAAATTCAAATTCCCTTATATATATATATACAAATTCCCTTATATATATCTATATCTATATATATATATATATATATATATATGCATGTATGTTTCTTAGATTCTAAAACTTGACCAGGTTCTCTGTTTCACAGCCAATGCTAATTTGGCGGTCTCTTGAACTATCGATTAGAGAAATTATTTGAAATTTACAAGATAATCCTTGCACGGCTAATGCCAAATTGGAGGTCTCTTGAATGGCCGATTGAAGAAATTATTTGAAATTTACAAGGTAACCCTTGAAAATAGTCGTAACTTTTCAAATGTGATAGATTAAAAGTCACATTTATTAATTTAATTTATAAATTTGCGCTTCACATACATACTCTATTATTTTTAAATTTTATATTTGTCCTTCCATATTGAGTTATTAACCACCGCTCTTTCACCTTGTCTTAATCTCTTTAAAGGTTTCATTTTTTTCTTCCACCTCAAATTCTCCAAGATGACCAACTATGCACTAGACAAATCCATATTCCCTTATATATATGTATATGTATGTATGATATATGTATATCTCTTAGATTCTAAATTTTGATCGGGTTCTCTGCTTCACGGCCAATGCTAAATTGACAGTCTCTTGAACGGCCGATTGGAGAAGAGAAATTTAGGTAAATTTCACGAAACTTTGAGCATCGGAGTTTACAAGTCTGTCTGATCTCGATTTCTTCAATTTGATTTTCAATCTCAAATTTTCTTTTCTGTTTGGTTGAAATTAATTCAACGTCCATACCATCAATAAACATACTCATCAATGAACAAAAAAATGAAATACTTATTTTTTTATTTATCAAAATAATTTTTTCTTTCTTCTGCTTTATTATTATTATTATTATTTTATTTGGTGTGTGTGTTGTGGTAATAGGCTTGACTTTTGTTTTCAGTTTATTTACTCTCTTTTGATTCTCTATGACTCTTCGGTTATATTTATCAATTCCCCATTTTTTTTTTTTTTTTTTTTAAAGAAAAAAATGTTCATACTTCACTCCACTTTTGATCTTCTTCGGTTTTATGGTTCAATGAGCACGAACCCCATCTCTATAAAATTCATCACTTCGTATCAGACAAGAAAGTTTATATTTATGTTTATATTTATATTTATATATATATCTATATTTCTCTTAATTAGTGCATCAATGGAATTAGTATCCAAAAAAAGAAATGATGCAGTATAATATTACTTTCTCCGTATTATTTTAAATGTCACTGTTGAAAACTGTAACCTACAAACATAAAAAAATTTTGAAAAAGAAAATTGAACAAGCTTGAGCGAGCCAAGTACGAAGTGGTATTCAAATTCTATTTCTAAACCATACCAATCTTTGACATATCTTAAACTCACTTATCTCTAGTTTGTCTTACCATTCCCTCATCAATTTTCTTTAATTAACACCATTATTCAAATTTCTAGTCATTCTTTCTTTCCTTCGTTCAAACCACGTGAATTTTCTTTTCCTTTTCTCGAAAGAAAGGCAGTGTCTGTGGAAAAGGAATCTCTGAGTTGGACCCTCAATTGAACCATTTTCATTCCTCCCCACCAATAAGGGTTTGGTTTGATTTTAATTTTCCTTTCCCTTCATGAGACATGAAGCTTCGGTTGAAAAGTCAGAATTGA
This sequence comes from Cornus florida, assembly GCF_030987335.1. NCBI lineage: Eukaryota > Viridiplantae > Streptophyta > Magnoliopsida > Cornales > Cornaceae > Cornus > Cornus florida. The sequence continues at coordinate 88,051,512 of NW_026775571.1, read as the reverse complement.
TTAGTGATTGATACCCTTTTTTTGTTTTCTGGCCACCGATCAAGAAATGTAGCGGATGTGATGAAGACCGTGATCTCATCTGTTCTACACAATTCAAACCATGTGTATCATCCATCCAACCAACCAACTTTTTTCTAATTCCCTTTTAAATTATGGTCACCTGATGACGTCACCGTACACATAAACAACAACCCAGCTAGAAAGTGGGCATCTCTATTTTGCCCCTATATTTGCCATCAACTGCAGAATTGACCCTTCTTCCTTTTTCTTTTCTGATATATTTTTTTATTGAAAAGGGATGAGCGTTTGAGATGAGTTGTAATGGGCGTGTTCATTGACGGATTCAGAGAATTGTACGGAAGGGGTGACTTTGGACAACAATAATATATGGTGGGTATCATTAAAAATTGAGTGGAAACAAATTTAACACTTTTACAAAAATTAGAAATATTTTTAAAATTTTCACAAAATCTATGAGTAATTTTGTAGACAAAAAAAATTTCAGTAGAAGCAGCCCTTCATCGGTCCGTGTCTGGGCGGTTGTTAAAAAGGTCGTGTCCTGTATCGAATTAGGATGAAGACATGCCTTCAACTCCAACATATATGGAACTGACAAAATGGTTGCTTGCACGGTCTTGATCACCTACTAAATATATTAGGTATGATAAATAAGTCACATTGCCTTCGCGATGAAATGATACGAGAATGGAATAGCTATTTTAGCCTGTCAAAATGGGTAATTCTAATTTCTCAGATAATTGCAATATATGAATGTAGTTTTATGAAAATATTTCCAAAATAATAAGGTGAGATTGCTTGAAATTTTAGAGTCCAATTGAATATCATTGGGCCCACTAGGACGTTAATTTCTTGTGAGTGGGCCCCTACTAGGTCATTGATTCGATTTTTGGGTACGGAGGTCATCCATTAATTCGACTTATTGAATTCTAAAAAGTCACTTGATTTTTTTTTTTTTTTGGGTACAGATATTGGTGGTGAATTTATGATACTGCACTTGGCATGTTGCATTAGGAGTTAATTTCAGTACATATGAGTTAGGTTGTATGTCAAATTGTCAATAATTTCAAGGTTTGAAATATATATTGGGTGTCCTAACATGTCACTCAAAAAAAAAAAAATAAATAAATAAACAATTTTCAATTAGACGCTAGCAAAACGACTTTGTTCTTAACTTCATAAAATTTGTCACGCGTAAAAAATGTTAACAATAAATTTATATGGTGCATTTTCATTTTTGTGATTGTACAGAGTTTGGATATAATTGATACAAGAACAATATAATATGAGGTAAGTGCAAATATTTATGCAATCACTAGACCATGGTGTCATAAAAAAGTCTAGATCATTTTTACCAAAATAATGAATTTACATATAAAAAATGTTAACAAGAAGTTCATATGATACATTTTCATTACCGTAGTTATGCAGAATTTGGACATAAATTGACTTAAAACAATATAATATTAGAGTGTCATAGAAAAGTTTAGATCATTTTTACCAATGCAGAATTTGGACATAAATTGACTTAAAACAATATGATACCATGGTGTCAGAGAAAAGTTTAGTTCATTTTTACCAAAATAATGAAATTAATATTTATACATGTTCAAAAGATCAAATTTGTGAATCTTTAATCTTTTTCATTTACTAATAAAAAACACAAAGGATCAAGAGGATTGCATTCTTGTAATATAAAGAAAAAGCAGAGGCAATTGTTTGCACCAAACAACCAACTAAGTATATCCTCCACTTCCTCTCACCTTCCTTTCTCCACTAAATAAAACTTATATGGCCCCACATTTCTCTTTCCTATCCCTCCACTTAAATAGAAGTGTACCACCAGATAACACAGACTTCAAACTCTTCACAACACACCCCAAAAAACATGCTTCAAAAGGCCATGTCTTCATCTTCCCAAAGTGAGCTCCCTCTTAACGAGAACGACTCACAAGAGATGGTCCTCTATGAGCTCCTGAATGAGGCCAGCGCCCTTACCAGCCCATTTTCACCCCCCAAAAACCCGAACACAGCTCGTAACATCCTCGAACCGACTCGTACTCTAGGGAAGAAGCACTACAGGGGCGTCAGACGACGCCCCTGGGGAAAATTTGCAGCTGAAATACGTGATTCTGCACGCCACGGTGCTCGTGTTTGGCTCGGCACGTTTGAAACGGCTGAAGAGGCCGCCCTGGCTTACGACAGGGCGGCTTTTAAAATGCGCGGTGCCAAGGCCCTCCTTAACTTTCCTGCCGACGTAGTGGCAGCCTCCGCCGCGCAGAGATTTGATCTTAAGTTGTGCGCAAAGAGCTTAGGTAAGCATGAGAGCAACCCCAGTAGTGGTTCATGCCAGTGAGTGTTGCATGGTCTGGTTAGAATTGGAAAGAGGACAGCTAGAGATTCAAATGATTTGGGTCAAATTACCCAGAAAATTTTCAAGATCTTCAGTTCTTAATGTGTACCATGGAATGGAGACACAGTGACCTTTAATGGTCATGCAGGTGTGGGTAATTCTCTTTTCTTTTTTTTCATTTTTTTTTTTTTAACCTATGTGTATTGTTTTCTTCAATTTTGGTGTTTCTGATATGTCCTTATAGTCATGTATATATAAGGCATTCAGTCAGAAAGATCTATGTTTTAAGTTAAAAACGTCTATTCAATGCACAATTGTCTTAATGTTTGCTAATAATAGCTCAAGCATAGAATTAAAAGAGAAACAGGGGGGATAAAATCACTTTGTTTGGCAATTTGAATTTGTACTTTGTGGGGAGCATTTCACTGTCTTATGCTAAGGGGAATTTCCAAAACCATTTTTCTTAGATTAAATTTTTTATTTTCAAATAAAATCAATTTCTCAAAATGTTTTTAGGTGACACTATAAGAAGATCTAGTGTTATATTAATACTACTTGAAAATATAACATCACATATGTAATATTTATTTTTTACTTAATTTTAGTATAAGCCGTATTTTTGAATTGTGGATAGTTGCAAATATTCTCAGTTTACGTTATAACTATGAGCCAAAAGGCGGCTAAAAAGAACAGTTTCTCATCACCAAAAGATTGGAAAAGAAAAGGGAACAATCACGTATATTTTTTACTTTTTAATTTTTGGTTAAAACCAGAAAAATAAAAATGAAAGATAAAGTGTCTGTTTGGGAAATGTTATGATATTATTTTTCTGATATTGATATCTAAATTTGGGCCCTTAATGGGCATGTAGGTGTGGGTAATTCTCTCTTTTATTTTTATTTTTTTTCTCTATTTTTAATTTTTTTTTTCTTTAAACCTATGTATTTTGTTTTCTTCAATTTTGGTGTGTAGGAGATGTCCTTATAATCATGTATATATAAGACATTCTGTCAGAAAGATTATGTTTTAACTAATGTATATTCAATGCACAATTGTCTTTGATGTTTGCCAATAATAGCTCAAGCATAGAATTAAATGAGAAACAGAGAGGTGATAAAATCACTTTGTTTGGCAATATGAATTTGTACTTTGTGGGGAGCATTTCATTGACTTATGCTAATGGGAATTTTCAAAACCATTTTTCTTAGATTAAAAATGTAATTTTCAAAGAAAATCAATATCTAAAAATATTTTTAAAGCCAAGAAGATCTTATTGTGATATTAATACAACTTGAAAATATAGCTTCACATATATAATATTAATTTTTTTACTTGATCTTAGTATAAGTCATATTTGTGCCAAAAGGCGTTGGCAAGAACCGTTTCTCATCACCAAAAAAATTAGAAAAAAAAAAAGGAACAATCTTATATATTTTACACTTTTTTACTTTGGGTTAAATTTAAAATCAAAAAGAAAAAAAAAAATTAAAGATAAAAATGTTACTTTTGTTATCTACCTGAAGTTGTAATATATGCTCCCCACCGGCAACCCTTTCAAGCTGTTTGGTTGGACTTGGAGGTCACTGGTCAATGACTCAAGGTCTGGGTACCCCCTCTAATAACGAGCCAACAGTGAAAATCAAGGAAAATTCTTTCTTTTTTAACAAAAAAAAAAAGGAATATTCTTTCTTTCTTTTTTATTTTTATTTTTTTTATTTTTTTAGGTAAATATAACAAGAACACACTAATTTCATTTGTTTGAGCGTAAAATATTTTTTAAAAAATATAATTTTTGTATTTTTTGTGTTTGATTGTCGTAAAATATTTACGAAAAAAAATATTAAAACCTAACAAAAAAAATTTATTCATCAATTTTCAACAAACTATTTTACACGTCCCACCTGATGCATTCGACCTCAATCTCGACCTAAACCTTTGTCAAATATCAAAATATAATATATATATATATATATATATATATATATATATATATATATATATTGTATGTATTACTTAAAAAAGTATATATGTATATAATTTATGTCGAAACAAGCCGAGCCTAAATTGAGATGAATTTAAAGAACTCCATCATCTCCTTTAGGGAAAAAAAAAATTAAAAAAAAAAAGAAGAAGAAAAAGAATTATTTATATCACTTGAACTAATTACACAACAATAATTAACTAAAAAAATTCTTTGAGGACTTAAACTTTCTACGTTTAGTTAAAAAAAATAATTAAATAAATAAATTACCACTGAAGTACAGCTCAATAAGCAATAATGATAATCTAATATAGTCCAAGTCAATTTGGAAATACAAAGAATTTCTCAATTGATTGATTCATTTGAAACATTAAGAGAATGTGAGAAGTATGATCGTGCCATATATGGTCAAAAAATTGGTGGAATGTGGACCGTTCCTAGTCTAAATCGTGACATTTCAATGACTTGTAAAGTTACATTTTCTAGTAGAACAAAGAAATGGTGTCCCATATGGACTCTTATTTTGGACCTAGCACCATATTCACATCTCCAAGAAAGAACAACGCAGAAAATCACAATATTTTATTGCTCAAGAGTGACATGATAGAGATGAAGGACAATTTGAAGACCTCGTATATAAATCCATATATAAAAACAATAATTAATATGACACCCTCTTTATACTTTTAGAAAAATAAAATAAAAAACAATCAATTAATCTATTCCTACTTGAACCATTTTGAGGTGGTCTTATTATGTTATGACACGTATCTCTTTGCAGATTTGGAGGCTTTTTTTTTTTTTTTTTTTTTTTTTTTGGGAAGGGGCGTATGAATGATTTATTTTTATTTTATTCCTACTTGAACCATTTTGAGGTGGTCTTATTATGTTATGACACGTATCTCTTTGCAGATTTGGAGGCTTTTTTTTTTTTTTTTTTTTTTTGGAAGGGGCGTATGAATGATTTATTTTATTTTATTTTATTTTATTGTTCCATAATTGGTACTCTTACACGCATATCTTTACTGAGATTTGAACATTTAACCTCCCTTTGAGAAGTAAGAGACTGATACTGTTAGGCCATTGGCCTGTTGGTCATATGAATGATTTTTTTATTGTCTTTAAATGCATTACCTATGCTTGGTTAAGAAGGAAGAAAATTGGACGGAATGGAGAAAAGAAAGAATAAATAAGACATCCATAGTTCTTCCCTCTTTTTGTTCGGCCGGATATAATAGAAGATAAGAAACTGACAATTTACTGTAGGATAAGAGGGAAAATAGATTTTTAAGTTGTTTTTATCATTAATCCCATCACTTATGTTATTTGTGGGATTTATTAAATATTTATGAAGGTTGATATAGTAATTTAAAACTTCTATAATAAGTCCGTTTGTCTTTTCTCATCTCTTCTGCCCATATTTAAAAGGATAAAAATTTGTAAAGAATGAAGAATGACTCATCCATCCTATTATCTTTTCTTTTCTTATATTATCTCTACCAAACCAAAAAAGTTTGTTCTTCTTTTTTATTTTCCTTCTTCCATTTTCTTTCATTTCCACCAAACAAAACATTAGGTTACAAGAACAAAACATTAGGGTTACATGATTAGGTTGAAAATTTCATCCTCTGGCATATAATATTTAGGTTAAACAATTCATTTATTAGATTACAAGTCAAGTTGTTAAAATATATTATGCTTGAGAAATTAGATTATTTGATGACTTGGGTTGGTGGATTGGTGTAACTGGTGGACGCTTGTTTATTTATCCAAAAATTTAAGTACTATTGGGTAATACTGCATAGCCATCTATTTATATACTTTTCAATTCCCATCCAGATCTGATATGGGACAAGTCTCACTTGTAACATTCTCCCTTACCCAAATTCGGGCAACACCCTTGTTAAGGTAAGGCCACCTTGCCTACTTAGGGTGAAGATCCAGAACCCTCCGAGCGGAACGTTTGGTGTGACATCGGATGGATTGAGTCTGACTCAGATACCAACTATAACGAGTGGACACTTATTTATTTACCCAAACACTTAAGTTATTATGTAGTATTACATATCCACTCATTTATACACATTTCAATTTTTGTCTAGATCTGATATGGTACAAGTCCCACTTGTAACAATTAGAAATAAAAGAATATGACTTTGACTTTTCTTTATTATTTAATTAAGGGTATAGATAATGAAGAACTTATTTTCGGCCTACTTGTAATTATTAGCTATACTATTTAAGGCCCATTTTGTAGTAATACAGGCCGAAACTATTGAAAATTTTAAGCCCAATATGGCCCTATCAACCATATATATGTATATGTAATTGCATTACTTTCACTTTAACAAGTTGAGAAGATATTAGCTTTACCCTTTAACAAAAAAGGAAAAAACAAACAGTTGAGAACGAATTATTAGATTGTTATCATCCTATTTAAGGCCCATTTCATCGTACAATGGGCCAACACCTTGGAATTCATCACCTAATGAAGCCCATCATCCTGGCCTACATGCATTTGGATATCTCAATCATTTATTTATTTATTTTCACAAATCTAAATCATTGGCTTTTTCACCGTTAGATTAAAAAGCAGCGCCCAACAAATGATTCTTCTTTAGCCTATACAATGATGTCATTGCACTAAGAAGAGCCCGTTCATTCATACTTTCAGTATCAGCAAATTCCGTACTTCTTGTAACAGTCAAAACCGTCGAGTTTAACTCCATACTTTGTGAAAAAGACCTCCAAAAGTCCATCCTTTTGTAATTATCCTTTAAATTCTTCTCACCCGCTATGATCATGACTTGTCCAAGTTAATCTAAAACATGCAGTAGGTTTGAAAAATATTTTTCAAAGTTGGAATTGCATGTGTTGAAAAAACTAACCTAAAATTAAATGGGTTTGAACAATATTTTTCAAACTTGGAATTCTGCTTAGAGGTTCTTTGTGTCTCGGTTTGGTGTTGTAATCTAACCAATTGCCAAGCTTATATATATATATATATATATATATATATGGAATTCTGCTTGTATTGGAAAAACAAACCTAAAATCCAATCACTCTCTCTCGTCTGCTTCCATCACTCACCTCAAATGTCTCTCCAAACTCTCCCCTTACTCCTCCTTGCCACCTTCATCTTCTTCTACTCAGTTTCAGCAATCGATTTCACATTCAACGGCTTCAACTCCTCCTCACTCCTCACCTTCGGCAACGCCTCAATCCAATCTTCAATCGTCAGTCTCACCAACGGGACCGACACTAGAGGCCTAGTTCTGTACCCACACCCAATACACACTAGACCCCCAAACTCATCTCATCTCCTTCCCTTCTCAACCTCTTTCATTTTCTCTATCTATCCGTACCAATACGGCCGTCCCAGCCAGGGCTTCGCCTTCATTTTTGAACCCAGTACTGGAATCCAAGCCACCAATTCTTCAAACCTCAATTCCACTAATGATGCCAACTCAGATAACCATTTCTTCGCCGTGGAGTTCGACGTGAATTCTCTCTCTTCTAGGGCGGCTTATGAAGCTGGGGTCTGGAGATATCGTAGTTATCTTACTTCATACTTTTCGGGTATTCAGCTTAACACTGGTAGCGAGTATAAAGTGTGGATTGATTATTTTGATTCGTATATTAACGTTACTATGGATTATGTGTCGGAAATGGCAAAGCCTGATAGGCCTTTGATTAACGTTACTATTGATCTTTCTGATGTTTTCTTGGATCAAATGTATGTTGGATTTCGTGCTGCGACTGGGCAATCGCTTGATAGTCATACGATTTCGTCATGGAGCTTTAGCAATTCGAATTTCTCGATCGGTGATGCTTTGGTGACAAGGTTTCAACGGCCATCTTTGGTTCCTTCTTCGAATGGTTCGGTTGTTCGTTCCAAAGGGTTGATCGTGGGGTTTAGTGTTGGTGGGGTGTTTGTTATTGGATGTGTAGCTGTGGTGTTTGTGGTTTTGGTTAAGAGAAAGAAAAGGCAAGGGACAGTGAAATTGGAAGATTGGGAGTTGGAATATTGGCCTCATCGGATGGATTATCAAGAGATTTTTGCAGCAACTAATGGGTTTTCAGATAAAAATGTAATTGGGCGTGGTGGGAATGGGAAGGTGTATAAAGGGGTATTGGTAGGAGGAGATGAAGTGGCCATAAAGCGCATTTCACTCGAAAGTGAGCATGGAATGAGAGAATTCATGTCTGAGGTTTCAAGTTTAGGCAGGTTGAGGCATAAAAACTTGGTAGGATTAAGGGGTTGGTGCAAGGGAGAGAAAAGAAGCTCAATTTTGGTGTATGATTATATGGAAAATGGGAGTTTGGATAAGAGGTTTTTTGGGTGTGAAGATAGTATGGTGCTTAATTGGGAAGAGAGGATTAAGGTCTTAAAAGATGTGGCTTGTGGGGTCTTGTATTTGCATGAGGGATGGGAAGCCAGAGTCTTGCACAGAGATATTAAGGCAAGCAATGTGTTGCTCGATAGGGATATGAATGCTAGGTTGGGGGATTTTGGATTGGCCCGAGTGCATAATCATGGAGAATTATCTAGCATGACACAAGTGGTTGGCACTGTGGGGTACATGGCACCTTAAGTTTTTCGAACAGGGCGTGCCTCGACTCAAACCGATGTGTTCAGTTTGGGGGTCTTGGTTCTAGAGGTGGTGTGTGCGAGACATCCCATCCAAGAAGGAAAACCAGGGTTGATTGACTTGGTTTTGGGGATGATGGAGAGAGGGGAACTGATTAGTGCTCTGGATGAGCGGCTAAAGGCCAAGGGTGGGTACAGTGAAGTGGAAGTTGAGAGGGTGCTTCATTTGGGATTGTTATGTGCAAATCCGGATCCCAGTAGTCGGCCTGCAATGCAGCAAATAGTGAAGGCATCGGAGGCAACAAATGAAGGTACTGAGTCTGAGGTTGAAGCAATGGATGCAAGTTTGCTTGATAGAATGGAAACAACAATGCGGTCTAATTATTGTTGCCCCATTGGTGGAGGATATCCTCCATATGAGGAAATGAAGAAGGCTCAGTCTTCTATCATATCTCTCTCCGAATCAGATATCCTTACAGAGGGTCGATAACATTGTGTTAGTTGCAGTTTTGATGATACCATTAGATGGGTGGTTTATAAATTGTGATGAGAATGCGCTCTGTTAAATGGGCCTTTTGGTAACAACTGTTTGATTATTCCCGTGCTTGGGTTGGAACGCTTGCAACGAGGCTATTTTGTGCATTACAGAGGGATGCATGCTCAATCTGCGCTAGAACCCGAAACTGCAAGTGCTTTAGTTGTTGTTCATCTATTGGGAATGGTTACCAGAAGGCGTGTCATGAATTGGACCATTAGGCTGGTTTGTTAATTCTCCTTCTCTCTTTTTGAAGATCTTTGTTTCTTGAGGAGGGTGGGATTTGGAAGGTATGTCCCCATACTCTCCTTTTTTATGATGCTTCATTCTGTAATCATGTGCGGCCAAACAAGGGTCTTTACTCTAGTTTGGATACACTATATATTCACTTGCTTTAAGAACATATTATTTTGGTTGTTATCATTTACGACATATGAATACGTATTTTCAATGAGCCTTAAAGTAAGAAAGCTCTATCCATGCACTAAAGTATGATCTACAATGTCTATGGCAGTGATTACTATGTGGAAAAATTGTTACTGTACAAGAAAAATCTTAAGTTGTTAAAAATCTTAAAGAGGTATAAAAGGAAATGTATTGCTTCTCTCCCACTTAGTTAAATAAATAGTGATGGGTACAGCAATTTGTTATGGAAACAAAACATCAAAACATGAATAGCATTAATAATTACAAAAATTTGGGGAAAAAATAGCCAATATCTCAAAAAGATGATAACTAAGAAAAAGAAAAAGATGATGACTCAACAATCTTGACTATTTACCTTCGACATTTGAGTATTCATAACTCCTGTGAATTACAAATTATCACATATTCTCTACTACTGAATCCATGTTATAATAAGGAAACACTACACATACCCACCAAAAAAAATCCAATTGGAAAGCCAAGAATTCTAAACACTTGGAAGATTCGATGATTTCGATAACCCTGAAAGCGGAAGGACTTGGTACGAACACCCTTGGCGTGACAAGGGATCAAAGACGGGTGCTCTGATACCACTTATAATGGATTAGACGCCTACCTAGGGGTGTAATTTGGTGGGTTTGGGTAGATTTTTGGCTGATCACGGGGTTTTGATAGATTTTTGGTTGATCATAAATGAACAAGTCAATAATAGGATAATAACTCGTTATCAAGCGGATGTCTATAAATAGGTGAGTGGTGTCATTTGTAACCAACAAGCTACCATTGCTCGATTAATATGTATTAGTTATAGTTTTGATGATTACATTAGATGGACGGTTTATAAATGTGAATTTGTATTTTGTGGGGGAGCATTTCATTGTCTTATGTAAGGGGAATTTTCAAAAACATTTTTCTTAAAGAAAATCAATTTCTCAAAATATTTTTAGGTCACATAAGACTATCAGAGATCTTAGGGTGATATTGAAAATGTTATACTACTTAAAAATACGTCACATATATAATATTTAGTTACTTAATCTTAGTATAAGTTATATTTGTGAGGGTAAAGTGCAAATAACCCCCCTGAACTATGGGGAAATTTGCAACTAACCCCCTGAACTACCAAAAATGCAAAAAACCCCTCAAACTATACAAAAAAGTTGCAGATCACCCCATCCGGTGACCGGCCGTCCAAAAATGAGCGCGTGATTCACACGCGACAGACAAACTAAGTTTTTTGGACAATAATGCCCTTCTATATATGAAAATACCAAATTATCCTATAACCACCACCACCGTCGTCTACGACCACCACCACCTTCTGCAACCACCAACATAACCACCACCACCGTCCGCAACCACCAACATAACCACCACGAAACCCTCCTGAACTCATGCCAAAACACACCGTTAAACGAAATCAAACCCACCACCATCACTACCACCTCCATCGGCATCTCAACGGCACACTACCAAACCCAATCGAACCAGTACACAAACCCACAGCCACCACCCCAATCCCGCCACCACCATCACCCGTCATCACCAACCACAGCCCAACCTTCTCTCCATTAAACCCATCACACACCGTGAAACCAAACCCCCACTAACCCACTGCCATCACCCCCTTCAATCATAATCTCTGGTTCTCCCTCGGGAACGAAGGCGGCATGGAACTGCTACTCGGTGGCGTCGGATTCCGGTCTGATAGCGGAGCACTAGTATGGGCGGCGATGGATCCGTATGCGAGCAACGAAGCTTTCAATTGCAGCAACGGCGATCTGTTCAAGTGGAAGCACTTGTGGAGAATGATTGCGGAGTAATTTGGGGTTGATGAAAACGAGAAGTGGGTGACCGTCCCGATCGGAACAGGGAGGTTGGCAGATGAGGCAAAGCTCGGCCGCTGTGCAGCTAAGCCGCAACTAGCCCATCGCCGCGAGTTAACCATGGCCGAACCAGCCTATTGCCGTTCAGCCCACCTTGCTCGCCGGTCCTCTCCACCATCCGAGCTCGTTCCAGCTGTCACCGCAAGAGACGGTGGCGGGGCAGGCGCAGGAGATGACGGCAGCGAGATCCCAGCGGCGACGAGGATGATTTGGGTTTTGACGCGTCGACTCCGCATCGTCACCATAATCGCCGACTTACCTCCTCTTCCGTCACCATAATCGCCGCCGCCGCCGCCACCATATTTTTCCTTCATTTTCTTCATGATTCAATCTCCAGCCTGATGCTTCTCTCTCTCTTCAATCTCCAATGTTATATATATATATAAACACATATATATAAATTCAGTTTAAAACCAGAAACATATATATATATATATATATATATATATATATATATATATATATAAACGCATATATATTTATATACCTTATACAGTAGTGAATAATCATAAGGGCAATTCAGACTTTTTATTTTTCCGGTTAAGTCAGTCACCGGAATGGACTGAAATGCAACAAATTCATAGTTTAGGGGGGTTTTTTTAGTTTAGGGGGGTTAGTTGCAATTTGTCAATAGTACAGGGGGTTATTTGCACTTTACCCTATTTGTGATTTGTGAATAAATACAAATATTCAAAGTTTACGTTATAACGACGAACTAAAAGGCCTTGCAAACAAACAATCTATTTTTCAGTTTTTTAGTTTGGGTTAAAAGCACAAAACAAAAAAGAAAAAAAAAAAGTAGAAAGATAAAATTGTTACTTTTGTTATTTATCAAGTTGTTATTTACCTAAATTATATATTTTTCAAATATTTTGTTATTTACCTAAAATTGTTACTTTCTTTTTTTCATTTCCATTTTTTTTAGGTAAAAAACACAACAATAATTAACTAAAAAAAGTCTTTGGGGACTTAAACCTTCTACGTTTATTTTTTCCACTGAAGACAGCTCAATAAACAATAATTTGATGGGCATGATTTAACAAATATGGATAATCTAATATGGTCCAAATCAATTTGGAAATACAAAGAAGTCCTCAATTGATCAATTCCTTTGAAACATTAAGACCACGTGCAAGTATGATTGTTTAATATATGGTCAAATAATTGGTGGGCTGTGGATTGCTCTTAATCCAAATCGTGGCATTTCATTGACTTGTAAAGTTTGAAAAAATAAAAATAAAAATAAAAATAAAAATAAAAGTATTGACTTGTAAAGTTATATTTTCTAGTAGAATAAAGAAATGGTGTCCCATATGGACTCTTATTTTGCACCGACCACCATATACACATCTCCAAGAGAGAATTACGCAAAAAATCACAAGTAGTTTATATTTTATTGCTTAAGAGTGACATGATAGAAAGACAATTTGATATATAAATTCATATAGAAAAAACAATAGTATTAATGTGACACCTACCCTTTATACTTTTAGAAAAATAAAACAAAAAACAATCAATTAATCTAATTCCAAATTGAACCATTTTACAGTGATCTTGTTATGTTATGACATGTATCTCCTTACAGCTTTGAAGGCATTTTACTTATTTATTTTTTTGGAAGGGGCATATGAATGAATTTTTTGTTGTCTCTAAATGCATTATTTATGTTTCATTCGGAAGGAAAGAAGAAAATTAGATAGAAGGAGAGGAAAAGAAAGGATGAATAAGACATCCATAGTTCTTTCCTCTTTTCGTTCGGATGACTAAAATAAAAGATAAGAAACTGATAATTTACTTTAATAGATAGGATAAAAGGAAAGTTGTTTTTTTCATTAAAATCATCACTTACTTTATTTTTAAAATTTTATTAAATATTTTCTAAAGGATGATAATTTAAAAGAATAATGATAGGGAGACCGATAAATTAACTCCGAATAAGTATCGAATTTAACGTGTTTTTGTCCACCTTATTTACTTAAACAGTTTCCAAAAATAATTATTTAACACGTAATAAGAATGACCAACCACGTCAAATTCGATACTAATTTGGTAATTCCTTTTCGGTTCCCCTATTATTACTCTTCTATGAATACAATACTTGGGGCAACATTTGAAAGCCCTGTAACGCAAGAACGGATCTATAAATTCATATGAGAGGGCAAATTTATATAGAGGGTTTTTTTTTCATAATTTTAGTGGGGACAATTTTAAAATTTTATGAATATAAATGTAAGAAAATATAAATTTAGAAGTGTAAAATGTAATACTAAAAAATTTCAGTGCGGGCGGATGCCCTCACTGAGCCCTTCACAAATCCGTACCTACTTTCACGCTTAGTTTACATTGTAATCTTAGATGTTGGAAGTCTTTTCATTAAAGGCATAAAAGGACCGTTAGGAGTTTTTTTATCCTTCCCTTACACAATCGCTGATCGATTTAAAAAGATAACTTTTGTTCGATTAATCTTGAGTCTTTTGAGACTTTGACATGCCCGCACACTTCCAAAATCGCATTGAGCCAAAGCTTAAATTCCAATCCATCATTAGATGACATTTAATGGACTAAAGAAGCATTTGTTGGGCGTAGCCTTTTTCTCTAACACGGTGGAAAAGCCCAAGATTGAAATTTCCTTTTAATAGAAGCTTAAGCTGCCAATTGCACGTAGGCCAGGGTGATGGGCTTCACTATTGGGGTGACGAATTCCAAGGTATTTGCCCATTTTATGATAAAATGGGCCTTAAATAGGATGATAACAGTCTAATAATATCTTCTCAACTTGTTAAAGTGAAAGTAATGCAATTATATATATGGTTGATGGACCATATTGGGCTTAAAATGTTCAATAGTTTCGGCCTGTATTACTACAAAATGGGCCTTAAATAGTATAGCTAATAATCACAACCACGGTGAAAAATAAATTCTTTTTATTTCCAATTCACAAACCCAACTCATGGAACAATCTAATTTTTCAAGCATAATACAGTTTAACTACTTGACTTGTAATCAAATTAATGAATTGTTTAACCTAAATATTGTATCCCAGAGGAATAATTTTTCAACACAAAAACCCTAATGCTTTGTTAGATGGAAAGGAAGGAAGAGTGGTAGAAGAAAAATAGAGAAAAAAGGAACAAACTTTTTCATTTCGTATAGATGATATAAAAAAAGAAAGAATAATTTGATAAATGAGTCATCCTTCATTTTTTACAAATTTTCATTCATCCAAATACGAGGAAAGAAGATAAGCGGACTTATTATAGAAGTTTTAAATTAGAATAATGATAGGGGAACCGAAAAGGAATCACCGAATTAGTATCAATTTTACATGGTTGGTCATTCTTATCACGGGTTAAACAATTATTTTTGGAAACTGTTTAAGTAGATAAGGTGGACAAAAACACGTCAGATTCGATACTTATTCGGAATTAATTTATCAGTCTCCTTATCATTATTCTTCATAGAATCATAGGCCTTTTTAGTAGCTTTACATGAGAGACCCACATTTTGCGAGCAACTAAACCAAAAATTCAATATTTACTCGTTCATTAATCAACTTTAGTCATTTTGTGAGACCTGACCCATTTTCTATTTGCATGGACTTTGTTTCCATCTTTAAATTTGAAGGCCTAGGTGCCCGCTTAACTCGGTTTGTTTCAACATAAAAAATTTTTTTTAGATAAAATATTTTTTTATTTTTACTTTGTCGATACTTGGTAAAGGTTTACGTTAAAATTGAAGTCGAGTCCATTGGACGAGGCATGCAAAATAGCTTATTGAAAATTAATGAATAAATTATTTTTATTAAATTTTAATATTTTTTTCTTTATAAAATTTTACGACAATTAAACACCAAAAAATAAAAAAATATTTTTATAAACAAACAGAGCTCTAAATGTCTTCCAAACTCATCACTTGTAACACATGATCCCACATTCAAGTAAAAAAAAAAAAAAAAGTTCAGCTTGTCCGGTTTAATTTTCATCTTGAAACCTGAATGCATGTGACACATGTCCATTCCATATTCTCCGTTACCCACTCATTTAAGGACCGATTAACCCATGGTTTTAATCATTTTCTTGTTTGGAGTAGTCCCGTCTCCATACAAACGCATTTAGCAGAAACATCATACCCTTTATTGTAAGAACCAAGTCAGGACACTATAATAAGAATAATACTTACACATATACAAAAATAATAGTTGAAAATATTGAGAATAGATGGGACAAATAACCAATCTACACCTAAGAGTCATAAAGTGAGAGTTAGAGTGCAGTGAAAATTTGAACGGAAGTGCGTGCGGAGCGTGAGAATAAGAATACGCTCGAAGCGTAAGAGCGACATCTGTTGAGAAAAATTGTGTGACTTATATCTACACATTATTTTTTTTTTTATTCAAAGTCGTGACCGTAAAAAAGGTGACTTTGACTTAAGTCACATAAAACAGGAGCGAGAGCGAGAGCGAATTCGAGAGCGGAAAAATAAAGTCATAAATGGTGCGAATTTGAGTCAGAATATGCGCGGAGCGTGAGAATAGAAACACATTTAAAATATAAAAGCAATACCCGTTAAAAAGAATTGTGTGATTTAAACTTTGCTTGTAAAAATAACTCCAAAAATTTATATGCTTCCAAGTTCCGTACTTATCTTTTAAATTTCTCGTCTCTCGCCATGAAAAGTGACTTGTGCAAGTTAATCCAAAATGAATTCAACATTTTGGTCGGTTTGAATAATATTTTTCAAAGTTGGAATTGCATGTGTTTAAAATTCAACGTTGTATGGATTTGAACAATACTTTATAAAGTTTGAATTCTGCTTGTGTCGAAAAAAAACCTAAAATCCAATCAGATTGAACAGTCTCTTCTCTCACTCCACCTCCAAATGTCTCTCCAAACTCTCCCCTGCCTCTTTCTGACCACTTTAATTTTCTTCTACTCAGTTTCAGCCATCGATTTCACATTCAACGGCTTCAACCCGTCCTCACTCCTCACCTTCGGCAACGCCTCAATCCAATATTCTTCAATCCTCAGTCTCACCAATGGCGTCTTCTTCTCTCTAGGCCGAGCTCTGTACCCACACCCAATACCCACTAGACTCCGAAATTCATCTCACATTCAACGGCTTCAACCCGTTAAAAAGAATTGTGTGATTTAAACTTTGCTTGTAAAAATAACTCCAAAAATTTATATGCTTCCAAGTTCCGTACTTATCTTTTAAATTTCTCGTCTCTCGCCATGAAAAGTGACTTGTGCAAGTTAATCCAAATGAATTCAACATTTTGGTCGGTTTGAATAATATTTTTCAAAGTTGGAATTGCATGTGTTTAAAATTCAACGTTGTATGGATTTGAACAATACTTTATAAAGTTTGAATTCTGCTTGTGTCGAAAAAAAACCTAAAATCCAATCAGATTGAACAGTCTCTTCTCTCACTCCACCTCCAAATGTCTCTCCAAACTCTCCCCTGCCTCTTTCTGACCACTTTAATTTTCTTCTACTCAGTTTCAGCCATCGATTTCACATTCAACGGCTTCAACCCGTCCTCACTCCTCACCTTCGGCAACGCCTCAATCCAATATTCTTCAATCCTCAGTCTCACCAATGGCGTCTTCTTCTCTCTAGGCCGAGCTCTGTACCCACACCCAATACCCACTAGACTCCGAAATTCATCTCACATTCAACGGCTTCGACCCGTTAAAAAGAATTGTGTGATTTAAACTTTGCTTGTAAAAATAACTCCAAAAATTTATATGCTTCCAAGTTCCGTACTTATCTTTTAAATTTCTCGTCTCTCGCCATGAAAAGTGACTTGTGCAAGTTAATCCAAATGAATTCAACATTTTGGTCGGTTTGAATAATATTTTTCAAAGTTGGAATTGCATGTGTTTAAAATTCAACGTTGTATGGATTTGAACAATACTTTATAAAGTTTGAATTCTGCTTGTGTCGAAAAAAAACCTAAAATCCAATCAGATTGAACAGTCTCTTCTCTCACTCCACCTCCAAATGTCTCTCCAAACTCTCCCCTGCCTCTTTCTGACCACTTTAATTTTCTTCTACTCAGTTTCAGCCATCGATTTCACATTCAACGGCTTCAACCCGTCCTCACTCCTCACCTTCGGCAACGCCTCAATCCAATATTCTTCAATCCTCAGTCTCACCAATGGCGTCTTCTTCTCTCTAGGCCGAGCTCTGTACCCACACCCAATACCCACTAGACTCCGAAATTCATCTCACCTCCTTCCCTTCTCAACCTCCTTCATTTTCACTTTCGATCCGTCCCCTTACCGAAGTGGCGGTCTCGGCGGCCATGGCTTCGCTTTCATTTTTGTGCCCACAACTGGAATCGAAGGCACGAGTTCATCTCAGAATCTGGGTCTCTTAAATTTCACCAATAATGGCGACCCAGATAACCACTTGTTCGCCGTCGAGTTCGACGTGTTCCGGAACGAGGAGTTCGATGATATTAGTGACAACCATGTTGGGGTCGACGTGAATTCACTGAAGTCTATTGCCGCTCATGAAGCTGGGTTCTGGAGTTGGGATTCTGATGGTGATGGTAATCCAGACTTTCGGAGATTGAAGCTTAACAATGGTGCCAAGTATCAAGTGTGGATTGACTATTTTGATTCGCATGTTAACGTTACTATGGGTTGGGCGGGCATAGGTAAGCCTAAAAAGCCTTTGATTAACGTTTCTATTGATCTTTCTGATGTTTTCTTGGATCAAATGTATGTTGGCTTTACTGCTGCCACTGGGCGATTGGTTGAAAATTATATGATTTTGTCATGGAGCTTTAGCAATTCAAATTTCTCGATCGGTGACGCTTTGGTGACGGGGGTTGGGCCATCGTCTGTTCCTTCGAATGGTTCGGTTGTTCTTTCGAAAGGGTTGATCGTGGGGGTTAGTGTTGGTGGGGTGTTTGTTATTGGATGTGTAGCTGTGGTGTTTGTGGTTTTGCTTAAGAGAAAGAAAAGGCAAGGGACAGTGAAATTGGAAGATTGGGAGTGGGAATATTGGCCTCATCGGATGGATGATCTAGAGATTTTTGCAGCAACTAATGGGTTTTCAGATAAAAATGTAATTGGGCGTGGTGGGAATGGGAAGGTGTATAAAGGGGTATTGGTAGGAGGAGATGAAGTGGCCATAAAGCGTATTTCGCTCGGAAGTGAGCATGGATTGAGGGAATTCATGTCTGAGGTTTCAAGTTTAGGTAGGTTGAAGCATAAAAACTTGGTAGGATTTAGGGGTTGGTGTAAGAGAGAGCAAAGAAGCTCAATTTTGGTGTATGATTATATGGAAAATGGGAGTTTGGATAAGAGGCTTTTTGGGTGTGAAGATAGTATGGTGCTGAGTTGGGAAGAGAGGATTAAGATCTTAAAAGATGTGGCTTGTGGGGTCTTGTATTTGCACGAGGGATGGGAAGCCAGAGTCTTGCACAGAGATATTAAGGCAAGCAATGTGTTACTCGATAGGGATATGAATGCTAGGTTGGGGGATTTTGGATTGGCCAGAGTGCACAATCATGGAGAATTATCTAGCATGACACAAGTTGTTGGCACTGTGGGGTACATGGCACCTGAAGTTGTTCGAACAGGGCGTGCCTCGGCTCAAACCGATGTCTTTAGTTTTGGGGTCTTGGTTCTAGAGATGGTGTGTGGGCGACGTTCCATCCAAGAAGGGAAGCTAGGGTTGACTGACTTGGTGTCGGGGCTGATGGAGAGAGGGGAACTGATTAGTGCTCTGGATGAGCGGCTAAAGGCCAAGGGTGGGTACAGTGAAGAGGAAGTTGAGAGGGTGCTTCATTTGGGATTGTTATGTGCAAATCCGGATCCTAGTAGTCGGCCCACAATGAGGCAAATAGTGAAGGCGTTGGAGGGAACCAATGAGGGTACTGAGTCTGAGGGTGAAGCAATAGATGCAAGTTTGCTTGATGGAATGAAAACAACAATGTGGTCTAAGTATTGTTGGGGCATTGGCAGAGGACAACCTACACATGAGGAAATTAAAAAGGTTCAATCTTCTTCTATCATCTCTCTCTCTGGATCAGATATCTTTACAGAAGGTCGATAACATTGTGTTAGTTGCAGTTTTGATGATTACATTAGATGGGTGGTTTTGTAAATTCTGATGAGAAATCATTAGTGATGTTAAAAATGTTAAAGAGATATAAAAGGAACTGTATTGCTTCTCTCCAGCTTTGTAAAAATAAATATTGATCTAGCTGATCATTCTAAAGGGTACAACGATTTGTTATAGAAACAAAACATGAATGAAATAAAAAAAATAAAAGAGGAGAAACAAATACATACCACTCAACTCTCTTGACTATTTACCTTCGACATTTGAGTATTCATAATTCCTGTATAATTAAACGTTTGCTTATAGCTTACATGTTACAGTATGTTAGTAGTATTTTTATACCTTATTTGATCTATTGTAAGACCATCATTACTGGACTACAATTATGTTTAGTGACGTACCAGCCAAACAAGCATCAACTATAACACAGACTAAACAGTTCAAAACATCACTTTTAATATTAAAACCTACACTTTTAAGCTGCTGCATAGTTTCTAACATAACATGGAAACAGAAACGTATCAGGAGAAATTTATTGTCAATTTTGATAGCAAAATGTACAACATAAAGACCTTATTAACAAAATTGCATTCGGTAACAAAGAATCACCAAATGAATCGAGGCAACAATCATGAAGCTGATGCCAAACAAAAGGAATGAGCACAATTGAAGGTTTTGTCAGATCTAACGCAGTGATCTATATATACGTGCACTACCAAAAAAAAATGGATAATTTGAAGAAAAATACATGATTTTTTAATTTTAATTTTTATGTATACTTTTGGTCATGGCAAAGAACTCCCACAATGTTCTTGAGAAGCTTTCAATTTGGAAGGAATAGATATACCACTAAGGCTCCGTTTGTTTCGACGTAAAATATTCTTTTTGAATTTTTTTTTTTTTAAGGTAAAATATTCGTTTATTTTTACTTTGTTGGTGTTTGATAAAGGTCTATGTCGAGGTTGAGGTTGAGTCTATCGGGCTGGACATGTAAATTAACTTGCCGAAAATTGATGGATAAATTATTTTTGTTAAATTTTAATATTTTTTTTTCTTAATAAATATTTTACGACAACCAAACACCAAAAAATAAAAAAATATTTTCTGAAAAATATTTTATGTCCAAACAAACAGAGCCCAAGTCACACATTCACCATTCACCAGACACATCATGATTGTTATCGAATTTGATCATTCTGCAACCCAACTAATTGAAATACATGAGTGTTACTTATCATCATCATGATTATTAGTATTAAAACAATTAAAGGTCCATTTCGTGGTACCATTGGTCAAAGCCCTTGGGATTCTGCAGACCAATAATGAGGCTCAACACCCAGACGTATTTGCAATTGCAAAGCTCGCAAATTCTGTTAACATAAAAAGAAACCTCAATCATGCGCTTTTCCATTAGGAAGGAGAAAAAAATCCACCCAACTGGGTGGAAATGATGAAGAATATCAAATTTTAATCAACAACTTAAATAAAAATAAAAATTCAGTTCTTTAAGGTAAAAACAGTGTGTTTAATTTGATGCTTCTATACAAACAGAGATGGTAAATTGTGAACGGATCTCCTTAATCAAGAGCAACAAAACTATTTCATTGCTACAAATGAATTCAAACCACCTAGCTAGGTATAGCTACATGGGCAGTCCATATGGCCAACAATGTAATATACTTGTAACAAAACAATTACACTACGCCACATATACATATTGAAAGTATTATTCACCACATTAGCATCATTTTTTGTTTTTAGTACCTTGTTCTAAATTTGTTCACAAACAGGACAGCAAACTCTCCAAGTAATCACTTCCAAGATCCTGAAACTCCAACACATCAAAGTGATCATTCCCAAATGTCTCTTCCATGCTTGCCTTTCTCTTCAATGCTGGTTGTCCAGACACAAACAACTCCTCCTCTTCCCACTCCCTTGAAACCCTTTTCCGAGGATGAGGAATCACCTCACCACACCCAACAAATGGGTAAGCAGAGTTATTCCCTTGAAATGTTGATGGTGAACATTCCAAATTATTTTTTGCACAAGTGAATCCCGTGGCGTTCGCAACGGTCTCAAGTGGGAAGTTGAGATGTGCCTTGGAACCCCTAATTCTCAATGCAGCCTTGTCATAAGCCAAGGCAGCTTCTTCAGCTGTCTCAAAAGTCCCTAGCCAAACTCGAGCCCCTTTTCGCGATGAATCCCTTATCTCTGCGGCGTACTTGCCCCAAGGCCGCCTCCGAACTCCCCTATAGTGTTTAGCGATCACCTTCTGTTCAACTCTAACGGAATTTGGCTTCAAACCCAAGTTTGTTCTGCTGCTACTTGAGTCTAGGCTACATGAGTTTTCCATGTTGCTTGGAGGAACTATTCCATTCAGAAGTTCCTCCCACGTATCGGCTCCCATTGATATCCATCTCCCAAGACTTGGTAGCCTTTGTAGAACCTCCATCGACCCGTCTCTACCATCAAGACTAGGCAGTTCTTCCCATGGATTGGACACTTCAGACGCCTTTTGGGTCTCGCCGTCTGTTTCAGTTTTGGCAATGAAATTCACCCACACC
The DNA here is from genome assembly GCF_030987335.1 of Cornus florida. Classification (NCBI taxonomy): domain Eukaryota; kingdom Viridiplantae; phylum Streptophyta; class Magnoliopsida; order Cornales; family Cornaceae; genus Cornus; species Cornus florida. The sequence goes on along the minus strand of NW_026775571.1, from coordinate 88,029,080 downwards.
TTCTCTAATATCGCTTCCGATCCTGCATGGTGCTCCTTCTCTACAGCCATGTTGTCTGTTCACATGCCACAAAATCCAATCTACCAAATTCACATGAACAAGAGGGAATTGAGAAAAATGGTATCTTCGATATATATATATATATAAATAAAGCTGGACGCGTTGTTCAATCGTCAATTTATATGATAATAAGTAACAACTCAGCAATGGTATTCTATTCAATGTATGGATGGGAACACAGTAGGAAAATTGTGGTGCAAGCAACTGAGAAGCTGAATTGAAGGGGGAATATTGAGAACGTAGATATTAAGAAAGGTGGTAAGGTTGATATTTTAATGTTCATAAGTTGAATTGTATGGTTGTGCTAATCATTAGAGAGTGTAGAACCTAGGTTCTTTGTATATTTTATTGGAAATCCTTACTGTACTTAATGGTGATTAGAAAAGAAACAGAGAATTTGGAAAACTTGCCAAGACTTCAAGTTTTAATTTATTTTTGCACTGGTCCCCATTGTTTAGCATATTTCTGTTTTCGTTTAGTATGATTTTGCACTTTTTCAACCTACACTATCCAAGTGATCTTTTCATTTATCACCTCCGATCTGGGTGATATGAACGGGACTTATAACCAGTTTGCAAATTTATATCAAGTTTAAGGACTAGCCCAGTGCACGAGAATCTCATAGCGAGTGAAATCATTTAAATTGTATGGTCGGATGAAAAATATATATAATAGGGATGTATGTAGAAATATGGCAGAAAGTAAGGGTGTCTATGCAAACCAGTTTGACCTTTGATTTGAGTTGCTGTACTGGCAAGGGTATTGCTTGTGTGCTTTTGAAAAAGATTTGGGAGTGGTAGAGGGAGCTTTACTTGGTCATTTCTTAGGAGATACACACGGTTTCTCAACAAACCAGTTTCTAAGGGCAACCCTAGTTTTAAAAGCTTAAAGGTACTGTTCTTCCAAGACATTCCTTTCTTCCTAATTGATATCATATTTTCAGGGGAAAAAAAAATGATATCATATTTTACCTACACCCAAACAGTAGTTCATATTAGGACTCATTTAATACACAGTCGGAAAATGTTATTGAATTCTTGATTTAGCGGTGTTGCAATGCAATGTTGTATCTCGATGAAATATGTTACATATGTGTGGTTGATTCTTTTTGGATGATATGAGTATGAACTCTGTTTTCAGTGCCTTTCGATTGCCGGATCAAATAAAAAGGAAATTCAAAAAATGTGAAAGGAAAAAAGAAAAAAAAAAAGAAAAGGTTTTAACAACTTCCATGCCATCAATCTTTTGTGCAGCTAGTCAGTAGCATTGATCCTGAATCTGACTTTTAGGTCATTTCCTTAAGGCTCGAAAATACCCACCATGATTTAAGGAAGATAAGAGTGTTAGATGGGTTCCTAAGCACACGTTTCATTATATAACATAATTTTGGCAACGACAATAGGGGATGGCTATATATATATATATATATATATATATATATTACACACACATATGCTTGTTATTGACGCAAAATTATGTCATTCAGCTGCGGCGATCTGGATTCGATGTATCATGGGAGAATAAACTTATGTTATTGCTGCAAGAAATCCTAATTGACGGTGATACCCCTTAAATTAGTGATATCACGAATATCTTGATTGACTTCTTGTTTGAATTTTACTACCTTGATTCAAGAATGTCTTGATGGACTTGTTTATTTATTAATTTTTTTTTTTTTGTATTTTACTACCTTGATTGTCAAATGAGCTAGCTCATATTTGATCCCTGTGGCACTCGAAACTATTATTATTGCCAAAATGCTCACATGTTTTGCTACAAAAATGTAAATATGATGATCCAAAATGCTCACATGTTTTGCCAAAATGCTCACATGTTTTTCTACAAAAATGTAAAATGTAAATATGATGCTCACATGTTTTGTCTTCTTCTTCTTTTATTTTATTTTTTTTATTATTATTATTACTTTTTTTTACCAAAACTCACACATCTATTTGTCTTTATGATAACTTGAATTCCCACTAGAGGTTGAGGATATACCACTCACAACTAGACCACAACGCAATTGTAAAATAATAATGATCATAATTTGTTATTAAAAGGTCATTTAGGTGAAACCCATTTAGGGCAAAGTCCAGATATACGAGTATGAACATACTGATTTAAGTACAAAATTGTGCCTATATATATAAACACACACATTGCAATGGTATGAAGTTGTACTGCTTGAATAAATTGATGTACTTTTACCAGATTGTGGTTGCTCATAGAATTAAAGAAGTATGCAACATTTGCAGGAATATAAGTTAATGATGTTTCTGTGTCATGACATAAGCACAAAATTTTTCTTCCTTGAGATATAGATTAATTCAGTTGAGAATGTTTGATTTTAATTCAAATCTCAATACATAAGTTTTAAGGAAAAGGCAGTGAATTGAAAGTGCATGCACTTAAACATGATCACATCTTTTATTCTAGCCAACATTTTCAAGCATGGTACAAAAAGAAACACAACTAGCTAGAAAGATCGCCCATGCACACATTTTTTTTTTTGGGCAATCACGCGCATGAATCATATATATATATATATAGAGAAACACATGCAATTATGGCTGACTATTAATGACTGCTTCAATAGCCTCCTCAGCAATGATTTTATAAATGCTTTCTGTCAAATGAACTGCATCCCAGAATATGTATTTTGTACGATCTGTGCATGTATCCAAACCCCGGCATGTATCCGCGTATTCAAAAGTTCCAGTCCCACAACACCCCCTTTTAGTTTCTGAGAAACCTGTCAATCGAACAAAAACTACAGTCAATCTTGTTGAACCAACCTCCGAAACAGACATGGCATTACTCGATTCAATTTTCAAAAATTGGCCTACTAAGAAGTTCAAAATTTTATTTGGTCAATTATTTTATATTTTGGAGTTGGAATCAGAGAAAATTTAGTTCAAACAAGGAGAAATAAAAATTACTGTATACTAACCATATTTCTTGGGGTTTTGTAATGCACTCTCTATGATACTGTATGCATCTATATAGCAATTTCTGATGTTTTTCAGAGTGGCCATCTTTGCTTTTAACTTGGAATTGAATGAGAGGGCAACTTTGTTGTAACTCTCATCACAGATGGTCTCACCCTTTAGGGTTTTGACAAGTGGCGAACATCCGAATGGGGATAGCCCCACAACAGCCAATCTCCTTACTCCTAGACGATACATTTCCTGTGACCAAAACAGATACAGCTTATGCACATATAACTCAAATTTTTATTATTGAAAAGAAAAAGAAAAAAAAAATGTGTGTGTGTGTGTGTGTGTGAGAGAGAGAGAGAGGGGACCTTGATGGCACGAGACATGCAAGAGATGAGATAATTCTGGTACTGTTCAATGGTGAATTGGTCGGAGCGAAAGGAATCAAGGTAATAGTTTTTGAGGAAATCATTGGTGCCCATGCTTAGAACAAATAGGGCATTGCTGGTTATTTCTTCAGCTTTCTTCTCTCCCACCACTTGTCTCAAATGTATCTTGTAATGCATGAAATACTCCAGTTGCTTGGTCATAGGAAATGCGTTCTGCAGGTTAATCAAATCAATATACATTAATAAGAAAACTATATTACTGATCTATATATATATATATATATATATATATATATATATTGTCCAAAATATGGTCTAAGTATATTATATACTATAGTACTATTTATTTAAATATTATGTAAAAATATAATGTTTATATATATATATTGAATTATTATAAAATAATAATCTCTATATATAATTATTTATAATATATAGTTTAATAAAATAAAAAAAAAACTATAAATAAAGGAACCTAATTAAAAGTCGAGGTTAGAATTTTATTCTATATCCTTAAGACAGATTTGCTTCGCTATAGTGCTAACGGACTCGTGACGTTTATCTCCCAAGATATAACGACTTGTCTTCCTTCGGTAGTAGCACTGCAAACCAAAAGAATATGCGAACCGGCTCGGTGTAGTACTTTCTGACTCAAACTCGGACTCGGAGTGACTGACTAAGGCTCGAACCCAAATACTTAGGTTCGAACCCACAGACTAAAGAGAGAAAGAGGAAGAAGAAAATTCAGAAGAAGAGAAAAATTCTCTGAATTTTGGTGTGATTGTAAATGACCCCAAAAGGGGGTATTTATAGGAAGCAAAGTGCCTTTTCGGGTATGGGTGCAACCATGGGTCATGTTGGTTCATCACAAGTTGCATCCCTTTAGAAATAGATGCAACTCTTTGGAAAATAGATACAACCCTTTGGAAATAGATGTAACCCTTTTAAAAAAAAAAAAACTAACTTTTAATTTAAATTAAAAAACCAACCACCCATTTACATAAGCCCAGCCCAATCCAAAAATCCATTTAGTAAAAACAATAATTGGATTTTACAATTAGGCCCAAGCCCAAGCCCAAATTTGACTTATTTAAATTCCAATTGGTTTTAACATTTTTTCCACGTGGGACAAACACTTTCCACATTTTGCATACCCATTTAGGCTTATCAAAACACCACACTTTGGAGCTAATTTTTCATTCACCCGGAAACGGATTTGAGAAAGTAAATATACCACGTTTATCTCCTTGTGGAGAAAAACAAGCTCGTCCAGAGATCCGCAAAAAATTCTTAACAGAATCTATTCCAAATCTTATCCAAAGTTTATGTTTTTTAATGTCCCTGTTTCCAACAATCCCCCACATGAATGGAAATTTGCGAAAAATGCAAATGAAGAAGAAACATACACTAGAGAGAGTACTATTGGAAAGTTACTACATCGGGATAGATAGCTTTTGGCCTTGAACCTTCCCTAGTATATTATTATCGGATTTACTGGCTAACCAGTGAACATGATGTCTTGAACTGTTCAGCCGTTGATGTAAACCAAGACAATAGCAAACACACAGTTCATTCCCGCACAAAGTCGGTTCTCACGGTTGTGTTCATATGGCCCTGGACAACTCCTAGTATTTCATGAGCGCTCTAAAAAACTTAGCCTTAGAAGTTCTCATAGAAACGGCCCCACTTCACACTCATATAGGTGACTTCTTATTAAGAGTATCCTACTATACCCCACTTGAATTTTCAAGGTATAAGAGTCATTAAAAGTATAACTTATCATACTCAACGCTATAGGTAGCACTGTCTCATCATAGAAATGGTTAGAAGATTAAATCTTCCCAGTGCTTCTGGTGAGCCATTCAGAATTTCTGTTGTCCCTTTGAACTTAGATCTTGGGATCTCCAGTCAACTAGGTTGGGTTTCCATTAAGATGACTCGTTAGCTTTCGGCTTTAATCCCATTCCCCTCGATGAACTATACACATGCTCTCTTGTCAAACATTTTTGTAAACGGATCCGCTAAATTATCTTTTGACCTGATATAATCTATTGAGATTATCCCACTTGAGAGCAATTGTCTAACGGTATTATGTCGTTGATGTATATGTCGAGACTTACCATTATACATATTACTTTGTGCCCTTCCAATTGCTGATTGACTATCACAATGTATACATATAGCGGGCACAGGTTTAGGCCAATTTGGAATATCTTCTAAGAAATTACAAAGCCACTCAGCTTCTTCACCAGCTTTATCTAAAGCAATAAATTCATATTCCATAGTGGATCTGGTAATACAAGTTTGTTTTGAAGATTTCCAAGATATGACACCTTCTCCAATAGTAAAGACATAGTCACTTGTGGATTTAGAATCCTTTATATCTAATATCCAATTAGCATCACTGTATCCTTCAAGTACTGCTGGATATCTAGAATAATCTAATCCATAACTTATGGTATATCTTAAATACCTTAGAACCCTGATTATTGCAGTCCAATGGTTCTTTCCTGGATTACTTGTACATTTACTCAATTTATTAACTGAGTATGCTATGTCTGGTCATATGCAATTCATCAAATACATTAAGTTTCCTATAATGCGAGAATACTCAAGTTGTGATATGCTAGGACCCGTATTTTTCAATAAATGAAGATTTACATTAACAAGAGTCTTTATAAGACTGCTATCTTCCTTATTAAACTTTTCTAATATTTTCTCAATAGAATGAGATTGAGATAATACTAGACCATCTGATATTCTAGAAATCTTGATTCTCAGTATGACATCAGCTATGCCTAAATCTTTCATATCAAAATTTTTGGTCAACATCTTTTTAGTAGTTTTGATTATAACATCATTATTACCCATTATTAGCATATCATCCACATATAGGTACACAATGACATATCCATTTTGAGTGTTTTTCACATTAACACATTTATCACACTCATTAATTTTAAAACCATTTGACAACATCACTTTGTCAAATTTTTTATGTCATTGTTTAAGTGCTTGTTTCAGTCCATATAAGGATTTTACAAGCTTGCACACCTTCTTTTCTTTTCCTGAAACTATAAAACCTTCAGGTTGGTTCTATATAGATTTCCTCCTCTAATTCACCATTCAAGAATGCAGTCTTAACATCCATTTGATGTATTTCTAAATTTTGCAATGCTGCAATAGCTAGTAACAATCTAATGGATGTTATTCTTGTGACTGGTAAATATGTATCAAAATAATCCAAGCCTTCCTTTTGCCTATATCCCTTAGCAACAAGTTGGACTTTATATTTATCAATTAAACCATCAGGCTTCATCTTCCTCTTGAAAATCCATTTATACTCTAAAGGTTTAGTACCATGAGGACAATCCACCAGCTCCCAAGTATGATTTTGCATGATGGATTCAATTTCACTATTTATGACTTCTTTCCATAAAGGAGCTTTAGGAGAAGACACAACTTCCTTATAGCTTTGTAGCTCATTCTCCAATATATATGTCAGAAAATCAGGACCAAATGACTTAGACGTTCTAACTCTTTTGCTACGTCTAAGTTCTTCTTTATTTTCATCATCTATAGACTCTTGGTTTATTTTCTCTTATATATTGCTATTAGCAATATCATGATTTCTTTTAAGAGGATTTTTACAAGGAAATATATCTTCAAAGAAACAAGCATTCCTTGACTCAATAATTGTATTGACATGGATGTCAGGAATGTCTGATTTATGCACAAGGAAACTATATGCACTACTATTCTGTGTATAGCCTGTGAAAATACCATCAAAGGTTTTTGGTCATATCTTAACTTTCTTAGGAGTAGGAACCGCAACCTTAGCTAAACACCCCCACACTTTTAAGAATTTATAGGAATGTTTTTGACCTTTCCATAATTCATAAGGTATCACATTCGATTTCTTTTGAGGTGTTTTGTTGAGAACATAATTAGCAGAGAACAAAGCTTCCCCCCACAAATTCTGGGTTAAACCAGAACTTATCAACATAACATTCATCATTTTTTTTAAAGTACGATTTTTGCGTTCAGAACACTGTTCTGTTGAGGTGAATAAGGAGCGGTACTTTGGTGAATAATACCATGTTCTGAGCAAATGTCAGTGAATGGTGTTTCGTATTCACCACCTCTATCACTTCTAAACACCTTTATCTTTTTGCCAAGTTAATTCTCAACCTCATTCTTGTAATGTTTAAACATTTCCAAGGCTTCATCTTTACTTCTTAACAAGTATACATAACAGTATCTTATGCAATCATCAATAAAAGTAATGAAATACTTTTTCCCATCTCTAGTTGGCACAGATTTAAAGTCACAGATATCACTGTGAATTAATGCTAGAGGTTCAGTACTTTGCTCTATAGAGTGAAATGAGGTTCCAGGAATTTTGCTTCTACACATGTTTAATATATTAGATTTAAATCAGTACTAAATTTAGGTATAGACTCCATGTTAATTAATCAACGAATCGTATCATAATTAACATGTCCTAACCTACTATGCCACACATCAGATGATTCAATCATATAAGTAGAAGAAGCATTAGCTTTATTATTATTATTAATAACTTTGGGTACAACAGTCATTATATTGAACTTAAATAATCCATTACTTAGATACCCTTTGCCCACATACACCCCATTCTTAGTCAGCACAAACTTGTCAGATACAAAGACCAGCTTGAACCTATTCTTGTTTAGAAGTGACCCAGAGACCAAGTTCTTCCTGATATCTGGTACATGCAGCACATTATTAAGAGTGAGCTCTTTCCCTGAGGCCATTAGTAGCTTGATCTTTCCTTGTCCTTCAACCTTTGCAGTAGAAGAGTTCCTTATGTAGAATTGTTCTTCATTATCTATAGCTTCATAGGTAGTGAACATCATCTTTTCAGAGTAAACATAACGAGTAGCTCCTGTGTCCACCCACTATTTTCTATTGTTGCTCACCAGGTTGATTTCAAAAACCACAGCTGAAAGATTTAGCTCTGACACATTTTCTATTAACTTATCTTCCTCAGCAATATGCACCTCAGTGGTCTTTTTCTTGGGGTTGTGTTGTGCTTTGCGGCTACGACAGTCTTTAGCTTGGTGTCCCAGCTTGCCGCATATGAAGCACTTACCAGTGAATCTCTTGTAGTTTCCTTGACTGGGACCTTCGGCAGAGTACTTCCTCTTCTTGTTCTTCTGTCCAGCTTCCACTGCATTTGCCTTTGACACCATTGAAGAATTCCCGGCTTTCGTTTCAGATGTGCAGTTATATTCTTCAATTCTTAGCCTGACAATTAGGTCTTCGAGCCCCATTTCCTTGCGTTTATGCTTCAAGTAATTTTTGAAATCTCCAAGTAGGTGGCAGCTTTTCAATAATTGAAGCTATTTGAAAGGATTCACTCAATGTCATCTTCTCAGAATGTATCTCATGTAGGATCAGATAGAGCTCCTACACTTGGCTCATGACAGTCTTGGAGTCTATCATTTTGAAGTCCAGAAATCGTCCGACCACGAACTTCTTTAATCCAGCATCCTCTGTTTTATACTTTTTGTCTAATGACTCCCAAAGCTCTTTAGCAGTATTTATTGAACTGTACAAATTATATAAAGTGTTGTCCAATCTATTGATGATGTAGTTCTTGCATAGGAAGTTTCCATACTTCCATGTATTAACAGCTCCTAACTTGGTAATGTCAGTCTCACCCTCATCTAGTACTGGGGTAGTCTCAGTTAGATACTTACTTAGATTCAGAGTTGTAAGGTAGAACATCATTTTCTGTTGTCACCTTTTAAACTCCGCCCCATTGAATTTTTCGGGCTTCTCCCCATGACTGACGGGAACATTAGGTATAGTAGTACTCATACTTGCCATTTGTCTGATTATTATATATTAAATATATAGACCACAGTCAAATTTACAGAAATAAAATAACAACAATATTTAAATAATTAAACTATAGTATAAGCGGATTCTGTCTTAAGATTGTTGTCCAAAATATGGTCTAAGTATACTATATACTATAGTACTATTTATTTAAATATTATGTAAAAATATAATGTTTATATATATATTGAATTATTATAAAATAATAATCTATATATATAATTACTTATAATATATAGTTTAATAAAAAAAAAAAGACTATAAATAAAGGAACCTGATTAAAAGTCGAGGCTAGAATTTTATTCTATATCCTTAAGACAAATTCACCCTGCTATGGTGCTAACGGACTCGTGACATCTATCTCCTAGGATACAACGATTTATCTTCCTTTAGTAGTAGTACTGCAAACCAAAGGAATAGGTGAACCGGCTCGGTGCAGTACTCTCTGACTCAAACTCGGACTCGGAGTGACTGACTAAGGCTCGAACTCGAATACTAAGGTTCGAACCCACAGACTAAAGAGAGAAAGAGGAAGAAGAAAATTCAGAAGAAGAGAAGAATTTTCTGAATTTTGGTGTGATTGTAAATGACCCCAAAGGGGGATATTTATAGGAAGCAAAGTGCCTTTTCGGGTATGGGTGCAATAATGGGTCATGTTGGTTCATCACAAGTTGCATCCCTTTAGAAATAGATGCAACTTTTTGGAAAATAGATGCAACCCTTTGGAAATAAATGCAACCCTTTAAAAAAAAAACTAACTTTTAATTTAAATTAAAAAACCAACCACCCATTTAAATAAGCCCAGTCCAAAAATAAAAGCCTAATCCAAAAATTCATTTAGTAAAAACAATAAATGGATTTTACAATTAGGCCCAAGCCTAAGCCCAAATTTGGCTTATTTAAATTTCAATTAGTTTCAACATTTTTTTCACGTGGGACAAACACTTCCCACATTTTCAATATTTTTTCCACGTGGGACAAACACTTCCCACATTTTGCATACCCATTTAGGCTTATCAAAACACTACACTTTGGAGCTGATTTTTCATTCACCCGGAAATGGATTTGAGAAAGTAAATATACCACATTTATCTCCTTGCGGAGAGAAACACGCTCGTCTAGAGATTCGCAAAAAATTCTTAGTGTAATCTATTCCAAATCTTATCCAAAGTTTATGTTTTTTAATGCCCCCGTTTCCAACAATATATATATATATATATATATATATATATATATATATATATATATATTATGATTTCAGTATTAGTTATGGTCGTAGTGTAATGAACTCGGATAAAGTCAGTATAAACTGATCGATACCGATCGCATATCAGACTTGAAAAAGGATCACGTATCGAATGATACGGCCAACCATAATATATATATATGAAGTAACAAAAAAATGCTCTCTCAATTTAGAAAGATATTTTCATACACTTCAAATAATTTAACCTCTTTTCCTTCTCTTTTGATACTATTTATAGACATGTACATTCCTTCTAGAACACTACTCTCAAAACTCTCTCTACTGGGCCGATATTAAGTAAGTTTTTTCTTGGGCCGGACCGTGAAGAAGATCCTTTCATCCTCCTCTTGGGATTGGGCCTCGAGGCAGTCTTAACGACTATTGGGCTTGTTGTACCGTTCTGTGTATGGGCTGATGACCTTTCACAGTTCTGGGCCATTAGATTAGTCCGTGTAAGACCTCGATGTATTTTTGGTATCTTCGATCAGCTGCCCCCTAATCTCTCCCTAATTAATTAGGGTGAGATTATCGAAGAGATGCAATCATGATTGTGACGGCTTGAAGTAGTGACGTGGGAAAATGAACGGTCGGCGCAAAGATTAGTGCTTTGGGAACTTAAGTCTCATCATTTTCCTAATGCCTTGGTCAATGAGTCCACTTTTTCTTTAAAAACCCGTATTCCGTGTTCCGTATTCTCAGTTTTTTCTTCTATCTTCTTCATCTCTCTTGTCCTTTTCCTAACATCTGTTCTTCTCCGGCATCGGCAAAGTTTTCTCTGGCGAGTCTTTCCTAGGGGTTGATTTCTTGTTCTCTAGTTTTTTGCGGTAACTTCATCAAACCCATCCATTAAGGTTAGTTCCAATCTCTTGTTATTTCTCGAAAAGCTTTCTTCTTTTTCTTTAGATTTGAGGATTCCCCTCATCGCCGTAATGGTCGATGACTTAGATTCCATCCATTCAAGATATGAGATCCCTGAGAATGTAATCATCAAGCTTTGTCCCGAGGATGTGAATGTGAGGACTGACGAAGGTCTCCTTCCTTGGGAGATTCTCTTCTCCCTCCTCCATTTAAATATGATTAAATTCCCTTTGCATCATTTCTTCTGTTATATTTTTAACAAATTGGGGCTTTCCCCTCTTCAAGTAAATCCCAATTTTCTTAAGGTCTTGTCAGTTCTCTTGATTTTGAACCGTGACAGAGGTCTAGATCTTGATAATCTGCATCATCTCCTACGTTATAGGGTCAGCAAAATTAGGCAGAACGAACTATATTACCACTTATTCCCTATTGCCAAACGATCTATATGTACGGACAAACTTGATTCGGAAAAGGGTTGGAAGAGTAATCTAATTGGGCTTAGAGGGTCCTGGCAAAATCCATCCTCGAGGGGTTTTCCCATCCTGACCTTCTTTGGGGAATGTTCTGTTCCCCTTTACAAAAATATAAAAAACACAAAAGTGAATGCCATTGTGAGACTTGCATTCCTCACTTCTGTTCTTTCCTTTGCTACTCTTTGGGCATTCCTTATGATGAGTTGGGTTATAGCGTCTACAAGGCAGCCTTAACCACTTGAAGGAGAAAGTACTGAATAACATTCCCTCTTCCTCCGAATTGCTCATATAAAAGAACCTTCGGGACATATCACTTTTAGGTACTTGTATAGAGGAAATACAAATTGCCTCGTTCAGTAGGAGAATGAATCCTCCCGGGGTTGTCCCTGCCACTGCCCCTGTTGCTAATCCGAGCGCTACTTCGAGCGATGCTCCAACCGCTACTCCTAATGACAATCTTCCTAGGGTTGATCCTCCTAGGGCCGCTCCTGTAATCATCCCTAGCGTTGAGAGCTCCCAACCTGGCCGAGCGTCTATTCAGGAGAAAGACAAAAGGAAGAGATCTCAAACAGAAAGGGGGTCTGGATCTGATGTGGATGAGATTCCTCTATCACAAATGGTTCGGACATATGGGACAACTACACCCATCCTCCCCCAAAGGGTACCCAACTCTGGTGGTGGCACTAACGGAGTAGAGGGAACTTCTGCTTCCCCTACAATAGTAATTCCATGGTTCCCTAAACTTATCCGAGTAAATGAATCAGTTGTTGGCCCTAATGACACAATGTTCAAAGACGGCCCGACCACTCTTGTTTACTACAAGAATATGTGGTCTCCACAAGATGTTAAGGTCCAGAAGGAGTTGACCCGCAAGGAGATATACAGCCGGTTTCCCCTTGCTGCTATGGAGGTGAATTACTTCCTGATTTTTGATAATTTCTATCTCTTTTATGTTCCATCTTAGGCTCACCTTGGGCGTAATAGATTTCATGTAACTATTTGCAGACCTTGTTCGAGATAATCACTATGCAGAGACATTTTGAGATGGCTGATAAAAAAGTGAAAAATTTCTTTGCTGGGCTCAAAACTGCAAATGATGAGATGAAGCTGATCGGCAACAAAAACACAGATCTATTGGTCCAACTAGTTGCCATGGAAAAAGAGAGGGATGCTCTGAAACAAGAAAGAGATTCTCTTCATGATGAAAATAATCTTCTGCAAATTGAGAAGAACTTCATTCAGAATGAGAGGGATTCTTTAAAGGTTGAGAAAGAAGATCTTCAATGCCTCTTGGACACCGAACGGGCTAATCGGTCGGTTCTTGAAAAGAAATCTTCAGACGAGCATATGGCCCTATTGGAGGTGATGAGTATAATTGATGTTGGAATTTAGGCTCTGCATGCTCGCTTTTCCCGAGTTAGAGCTCTTAGATATATATGCTGAAGGATACATGGATGGTTTTATAGACCGTTCCCCTCCTGAAGGTTAGACAAGCTCCTACACTAGTCCAGATGAGGTTGACAAAGACTTGAAGATCGATCTTCTGAACAATTACGCCAATCTAATTCCTGACCCTGCCAAACTTATCTTCAAGGAATGCAAAAACATTGTGGCTTCCGGGGTCATTCCTATTATTTCCACCTTTCAACCTTTAGGCATTGCTCTTGGCCCTTCCATTATTCCATCTGCTAATGTTGTGATGGCCAGGTTCAGACACCCGAAGAGATTATCCGGCTTGATTACCCATCCAAAGTTGATGAGATAGTGTTTGATGTCCAGGATGATGCCGGATCAACCAGGGGAGATGAAAGGACTGAATAGGATTTTGTAGCCCTTCACTTTGCTTTTTTGTTTTAACTTTTGTAAAACTGAAATAATTTTGTTCTTTCTGAACGGCATTATATGAAGGGATTTCTCGAGTTCTATTATACTCCTGATCTGTCTTGCAAATCTTACTAGTTTTTTTTTTTTTTTTTTTTTTTTGGCTTATATTTATTTAATTACTTTACACAAGTTTTTGGCGCTCGGCTTCTGGTGCCATTTGCCATTTAACTATCTCTGTTCAAGTGTTTGGCGTTCGACTCATAGTACCACTTGCCACTTACTTGTTTAAGTGCCTGGCGCTAGGCTAGAATGCCACTTGCCACTGACTTTTACTTATGCAAGTGTTTGTCGTTCGGCTTATAGTGTCACTTGCCACTTACTTGGTTAAAAGCTTGGCGCTCGGCTTCTGGTGCCATTTGCCATTTAACTATCTCTATGCAAGTGTTTAGCGTTCGACTCATAGTACCACTTGCCACTTACTTGTTTAAGTGTCTGGCGCTAGGCTAGAATGCCATTTACCACTGACTTTTACTTATACAAGTGTTTGGCGTTCGACTTATAGTGTCACTTGCCACTTACTTAGTTAAGTGCTTGGCGCTCAGCTAAAATGCCACTTGCCACTGACTTTATTTGTGCAAGTGTTTGGCACTCGGCTCATAGTGCCTTTTGCTACTTACTTGGTAAAGTGTTTGGCTAGAATGATACTTGCCACTGACTTTTATTCGTGCAAGTGTTTAGCGTTTAGCTCATAGTGCCATTTGCCATTTACTTGGTTAAGTGTCTGCTCAAATTCTTTTTAATCAAGAAAAATTTATAGACTTCGTTTGACCAATACACTTGTGCTTACATGAAAGAACACATTTCTAATAGAGACTGAAATTGGAATTTAACTAACTATTTTACTTTAGCGGTAATACTTCTTTAGGAATGTTGCATTCCATGGTTTGTTAACTAGTTTTTCAGCTAGTGTTTCCATAATGTATGCCCCCTTTCCTATGACTTCCGCAACTCTGTACGGTCCTTCCCATGGTGGTATCATCTTCTTAACAATTCCCAACTTTCTTTTCAGCACTAAGTCACCAGGTGCAAGGCCTCTATGTTTCACCCTGTTATTATGACTGTTCATGAGTGTCTGCTGGTAAGATGCGAGCCTCACTGCTATTGTGTCTCTTTTTTCTTCTAAGAGATTAAGGTTGAATTTTAACATATTGTCGTTCTGTTCTCTACTCCATGCCAAGCTCGAATGGCTCGGTTGGTATTACTGCTTTAGTGCCGTACGCCATAGCTAATAGGCTTTCACCAGTCGGTCGTCTAGGGGTTGTTCGATAGGCCTATAAGACGTTCGGGAGTTTATCTAGCCATTTTCCCTTCTTATCCTCGAGCTTCGTCTTGATGTGGGCAAAAATTGTCATGTTTGTGATTTCAACTTGTCCGTTACCTTGTGGATGGCTGACAGCTGCCAATTTTTGCTTGATCCCATGTTCCTCCAACAGGCTCCTCACATGCTTATTATCCAGGTTAGTACCATTGCCCATAATGATTGACCTTGGCACTCCAAAACAACAAATGATGTTACTCCAGATGAAACGTCTTACCTGAGTTTGAGACACACTTGAGTATGGCTCTACTTCCACCCACTTGGTGAAATAATTTATTGTCAGTAGAATATATTTGTTTTGTGATATTGTCTTTGGTAAAAGACCAACCACATCCATCCCCCATTACGCGAAAGGCCTTGGTTTAACCATTACGTATAAGTCTTCAGGTGGTTGGTGAATAAATGGTCCATACCTTTGACACTTGTCATATCTCTAGGAAAATTCTTCGGCATCCCGTGACATATGTGACCAAAAATATCTGCATCATTGCCTTATGCGCTAGGGATCTTCCCCCCGAATGGTTTCCATACACTCCCTCGTGAATAGTTTGCAGGATCTGCCTTGCCTCCGTGTTCTGAGCACCACCGCAAGCTCAGCGCCGAGCTTCGCCTCATCCACCGACCTCCTCGTTCAGAGCTCGCCGCCACCTTCATCATAGTCGACACCATCAAAGCTAAGCTAGCCGCCGCGAGTTCACCATCATAGCCCACTGCTCACCGCCCCATGCTCTCCACGGCCGAGCCAACAGTCAAGCTCTCCATAACCGGCCGATTCTTGCCCTCCGTCCGTCTCCACCAACAGCCAAGGAATTCTGGGGCACAATGCTTCAGAAATTTTTAATTTTGTTTATATTTTATAAATTGACAGTGTTTTATGTTTTCATGTGTCTATGGAGTGAATTTTTTTGGGATTTTCTCAATTTAGGGTTATAAAATTGATTCGTCTTCAAGAATTTCCTTCAAATCGAAAGATCATGAAGTAGCAACAATAGATTCATTTAGGGTCATGTTTAACCGTCCTTACGGTTTAGGTTGAAAACAATGATGGGGGTGGTGGTCGACGATGAGGGTGTGTGTATATATGTGTGTGAGTATTCTTAATGGATATAATATAGAAAGAGAAATAATCAGAAACTTTCACGGGCACTGGAGTTGCTGATGTAGGTGGTTGATGACAGGGGTGTGTATGTCTATGTATATACAGGCTGGATAGGGATAAAGAAGGATATAATATAGAAAGAGAAATAATCAGAAACTTTCACGGGCACTGGAGTTGCTGATGTAGGTGGTTGATGACAGGGGTGTGTATGTCTATGTCTATGTATAGAGAAAAGCAGAACCTTGATGATAGGGATGAAGAATGAGAAATTTAGGAGTTCTGGCCTATTTGGGATTTAACAGTAATAAAAGGGGCATTGTGGTCTTTTAGCTTCATAAAGGGTTGTATGGTCATTTAAAGAAATTTAGGTTGTCACGTGATCCGTCATGTGCTTCTTCACGGTCAAATTCAACCGACTGATCATTGGACTTGGTTGATTGCAACAAAATAGTTAATTCAAGGGATTATATATCAAATTATTAGATAAAGGGGTTTTTTTTGTACCCTACCCTATAAAATATGATTTCTTGCATACTAACAAGTAAGTAACTTTCTTCCCACCATTTATGACACTTCGGAGACACCACTTTCGCATGTATATAAATATATATAATCTTAAATGGGACAAAGTTTAAAACCGTCCATAAACATATAAGCATGCTTATACATAGAAATTTTCTCTACACCATTTATGACACTTCGGAGAGACCATTTTCCCATATATATATAAATATATAAAATTCTTAAATGGGGAAAAGTTTAAAATCCTCTATAAACATATAAGCATGGGTGTACATAGAAATGAATCTAACACACCGGTGAATAAAAAACTTATTCACGCCAAGTATATTAATTGTTCAATATGATTTTGGTATCTACCTTTTTTATCCCTAGTTCAAATCCAAAGATCCATATGCTTTGTGTGGAGAAACACGGAATTTATATCTTGTATAACAATTATATTCAACAGTCACCATACTTGGTGTGGATAAATTTCTTGTTCAAGGGTGTGCAAGAAATTTATACACACCAATTGGATATAATTCAAGTATATAAATGATAATTACCAAAAAGACACAGCAATCATATTCAAAGTTGATTATGCTTGATGTGTTTAAATTCTTTGCATTTTGACGACTAAGTGATCATTTCTTGTAAGATTGCTCATTAATATGTAAAAAATTTATCTACACATAATGACCGTCGATGCTATATACTGATATATGCCACTTTTTGCAAACCTACTCAAGGTTGTGAGAGGTTTAATTGGAGAACTTACTGAAAGATTGGTGGTGTAGTCATCATAGCCAGCACCACCTGATGCGAAACTAACGCCACTAACCAGATCTTCCTTCTTCAAATTTGGGTCGAGAAAGCCTGGAATTGCTTCTTTAAAACCTAATGTGTCGGCTACAAGGAAAAAGTAAAACGGGGCAACAATTGTATTAAAAAACATTAATTACAAAGTTATTTATTTAATTAAGATGCATAACAAATGATATATATATTCCTTGCAAAATCTAGCAGGGACACACACATACGGAGTATATATATATACACACAACCATATGTATAATTTTATATATATAACAAATGATATGTATAATTTTATATGTTTTGGTTGGAGTAATATATTATTTTGCGCACACATGTTTTTATTGAAGTTTGAACTTCTCACCTTCATTTGGAAAGTAAGAATCTAATACACTAGGCAACTGTCGGTTTGTGGTTGGAGTGTAAAATTAGTGGAAAGAGATGGATATAATACAATTGTTATTGTAACAATATATAAAGGATAAGTTTGAATTCGATTAATCTATGAGTGGTAGGGATTCATGTTATTCTAATCACATTAACAATCTTGACATCATCTATATATATATATATATATATATATATATATATATAAGCCCCCATATATTACTGTCTCAGTCGACCACATTTCTTTTTCAGGATATTTCAAAATATAAGTCCACTTCCATTTTTGGAAATAAATTTGTTTTAACTTCCCAAATTGCCCTTTGCATAAAATTTTCTTTTTCCAACTTAGTTGTACACTGTACTCCATAATACATACATATATGAGTGATACACTACATATATAGAGAGAGAGAGAGAGAGCCCTCACTGTCGAGATCGTGCGAGAGAGAGAGAGAGCCCTCACAAGTCACAACTGTATCTGGAGGGAGAGATTTATTAAAAATCCAATTACTTTTCATATATAAATAATTTGCTTAATGCATTAAATGCATGTCTTCTGAGCATATTAATAATTTCATAGAATGAAAAAGCTAAAAACATACAACTTGAAAATCCGTTGGTTGAAGTATTCAAAAACCATCATCTATGTAAAACTATGTTAAAAAACTGTATGATTTTAAAGAATATATCAAATTTTGCAATTTTTTACCACAATTTTCTATTTTTAGAATTCTTGAAAACTAATTTCAAAGTATCTGTTTAGTTTGTACTTATGAAAATAGTTTTCTGTTCTTGAAAAACTGAAAATAGAAAACTATACAAAAAATATGTTTGGTTTAGTTTTCTGAAAACTGTTTATTGAAAACTTAATTATAAAAGACTTTGTGTTTTTACATAACAGTCTTTTATAATTCTTTGAAAATTGTTATCTGTTTTCTAAATTTATGAGAGAATTATAAACTAAACATATTTGATTCAGTTTTTCATTTTTTGAGATTTAAAAAAAAAAAAAAAATTATTTAGTTGACAGTTCAAGAAATTGTTTTCCAAGAACTCAATTAAAAAATAATAGTAAAGCTCCAAGGAAAATAGATCTCTAAAAATAGTTTTTTATTTAAAATTTTTAAAGACTATTTTTAAAAAATTGAATCAATTAGCTCCTAAATAGCTTATCATTTCCTCCCTAACAACTATGAATTTTGTTTCCTATGATTGGATAGTATAATAGCAAAATGGTCACTTCACATGTGGTGAGAGTTCAAAGCCTTTGGAACCACTCGTGAATTTTTTTTCGTAATTGCCTGGTGCATGCATTGGTGTGCTCTAAAACCTTCGAACGCCATCATCATAAAAATAAATAAAATAAAATTCTTTCATTTGCTTCAAACCCAACATTCTTGGGGGTTGGTACTGTGAACTGTCTACTAAAACAAGAAAAATACATTTTTTTTCTTTTGTATTTTTTTTAAGGTTAAGCAAAATCACACACTTATAACTTCACGGAAATTCAAACTCCAATCTCCTCTTTAAAAAGATGAATTTGTACCTGTTGAGCTGTCCATTTGGTGCAAAAAAATTATTTTCAAACAAATCCTAAATGTGTCAATAATATTACTCCTAAAACAAATCCAAACATATATATTTTTAGTATCTCTGTGCAATCTGCAGAGTCAAATATATTAAAATACCAAAAATATATATATATATAGAAAGACAAATACATATAAGTTTTACCAATGAAGTCTGTGGCAAGTCTGCCATTACTAAACCTTCCGGTAGCACTGCCATTGAAGAAATCCTTCCCATAGGGTGGGAAGTTGCATTTAGGTGCCAATGGGAGATGGTTGTTATTGCCCGGATCAACACTCGAATCTCCAAACACAAGGACACATGTCACGTTATTCTTCGCTGCAAACTGCCTCACCCGACGAATGTCAATGGCAGCTCGGACCTGCAGCAATGGGTTCACGGACAATAAGATTATGATCACCATAATAAGTGTCACCCTCATCATAATCCTCACAGTACTCATTATGGAACCAGCTTAAAAGAAACTGAGTTTCAGAGTGTAAGAAGGTTTTTGTTTCTGATGTGTGAGCTTATTTAACTACTCTGATCTCTTTAAATAAGCCAGGGCATTCGGATGTGTTAGGTTTAGCATTTATGATTGCTCTTCCATAATTGTACAGAGTGATACATTGAGTCAATGCTTGAGTTAGAATAACTTTCTTTTTTCTACTGTAGAAGTAAAATGAAAAATGAAATAACATGCAGAGACAGAGACAAATCCAGAGAATTATATAAGAGGGACGATCTTAAACAACAATAAGCAATGCGTGAGTATCATTAGAAATTAAGTGTGCGCCTTTTTAAAATTTTACAAAAAAGATAGGGATATTTTTAAGAATTTTAAACAATTATAGGTAATTTTATAATTAAAAAATTTCAGTGAGCAGCTTACGCTAGCCCCTAATGGGTTCTTGCCTGGTGACAAGAATAGTAGAAGAAATCAATAGGCACCAGATGATATGATGTCCATCTCTTCTCTAAAAAGAAGATTGAATTTTTTAATTTTCTCAGAAATAACATTGTGATTGTGTGTACGGATGTATACAAAAATAAAATAAAAATAATAATTTTTATATAATTATAGTGAATTGCTAAATTTACTATTTTGATTAGACAATTCATTATGTGAATATCACTGCTCGTAAAGTAACAGAAGAGAATAATTGATATTGAATTCACATCCCAACCGATGTTGAATAAACACTGTAATTAAAAGAAGTACTTGTTCAGTAACGTGCTCTAAAGAACTAGAGCTGTCTTTTTTTTCTTTTCTTTTTTCCCGAATGAGAAGTAGTTGTTGTCCTCTTCTTTAAAACTATACATTCTTTTTATGGACCACTAAATTGTAAAGACCTCGAAACTTATAAAGATTGAGACAAGGTTATATATATATATATATATATATCTCCTACTACTCTTAACAAGAGTATGAACATATATATATATATATATATATATATATATATATAGTAATTCATCTATATATATATATATATATATATATTCATGGAATTGAATTAGTTTTCATATAGAAAGATGATATTATTATAATTGATAAGATTATAATGACATTATTTTTACTCAGATAAAATAATTGAATTAGTCTGAAAATAATCCAATTATTCTGAAAATTGGTGTCTTTATATTTCATATATGGTCTTAGGAATGGAGTCTCGATATGGGACCTTAGTCAATGGCCTTTATGGCCCAACTGTCAAGCTGGTCCAATTTGACAGCCGTATGGTTTGGCCTGTTAGCAAAGTTTAGTAAATACGTTTCATGCATTTTTACCAAGAATAATTAGTGCTATTTTTTTTTTCTTAGTCAAATATTTATTAGTATCACTAATTAGGGGTCCATTTAGTAACGTTTTCATTTTCTACTTTTGCAGTCTTAAGAAAGCAGAAACACGATTTTGCTTTCTTCAGTGAAAATAGAAAATATAAATAATGTTTATTAACACTTATTATTGTCACGAATTTGAAAACATAAAACAATAATTGTGTTTAGTAATACAATATATTTTTTACAAAATGTATATAATATTCTTTAAATTTTTTATTTTATTCATGGCAAGAATTTTAAAAGTTATTGATTAGAGATGAGGGTAGATGACTTGAACATGAACTCTCGGATACAGAAAGCAATCTAACCACTTAGGCACGACACTTGCTTGCAACTTAACCACTTAGGCACGACACTTGCTTTTATTAATATTAAAAAGTCATAAATCTAGAAAATCTAATTTAAAATTATAAATCTTAAAAATACCCAATATATCATAAGTACAAAATTAGATATACCAAGACAAAAATATTCTAACCAATTATGTATAAAAATACATGTATATGCATGATGTATACATTTATTATGTGACATATAATATATTTAGCATATGATAATTTATTATGAATAAAAAATATTAAATAATATATCTTATATGTAATAACATATAAATTGTGTTACAATATTGTATATTAATTATAATTTAATATTTACATATAATATAGATATGATATATAATAATATAAAATATCTACTGCTTAATAATTTAATAAAATTATATTCTATATCAAAAATTATTTTGTCACAAAAAATAATTTACATTATTATTTAATATATTATATATTAAAATATATTTTTATCAAATAGAAAATAATATACAATATTTAATTTATTTTTTATTAAAATATAAATTTTTTTATTAACATTTAATATGCAACTTAGTATAAAACACAAATAATATG
This sequence comes from Cornus florida, assembly GCF_030987335.1. Taxonomy (NCBI): domain Eukaryota; kingdom Viridiplantae; phylum Streptophyta; class Magnoliopsida; order Cornales; family Cornaceae; genus Cornus; species Cornus florida. The sequence goes on along the minus strand of NW_026775571.1, from coordinate 88,006,914 downwards.
AATTTTATTTGAAATGAATAGTGCATGTGCAGTAACATCAGTGAAAACGTTTCTACGCTATAGTGCCGAAAACATAAGAAACATCATTTTGATGTTTTCTCTTTTCTTCACAAAAATTGAAAACGTTTTTTGTTATAGAAAAACAAAAACATTTTATTGAATACGATTTTTATTTTCGTTTTGCCTTTTTAGAGCTAGGTTGACAACAGAAAACATGAAACGTTTCTCGTTACTAAACGCAGCCTAGTTTTAGTGATTTTGTTTCTTTCTTTATTTTTAAAAAAATTTTGACGCAAATTTGATTTTTAGAAGTTTTTTTAGTTTTCTTATGTTTTTTGGGTCTCTTATGTTGTTATGATTTCTTAGGGTTTTATATTTACATGTACTGCAGAATATATTGCTAATTCAATCTGTCAATATATATCAGAATTCTCTACGAATTTCTTTAATTTTGTAGATTTAAAGTTACCCTTATTCCTTTTAAACATATCATAACTTTCGCTACATCAATTAATATCAGGGCCTTAATTTATCATTGAACATAATGGTGATTAATCGTTTTGGCAGAATCTACTCTGCCGATGATGATCACAGAGTGAGGGTCCATTAAACAACCATGCATAGTAAAGAACGATTCATAACTTCCAACTACTTCATTAGGAATCTTGGGTGAACTATCCTAATGTTGAGCTCAAGTGGCAAGACCCGAGGCATAAGAATGAAAAATAGGTTGGCTTGTTATTTCATTTCAATTATAAAAAATGTAAGAAAAACATATGTCGTTTTATTATTATGACAAAAACTAACTACTTTCATATTTTGAGACAAGTATTGTTCATCAAAAGGACCATATCCTCATCCTCATAACTTCCAACTACTTCATTAGGAATCTTGGGTGAGCGATCCTAATGTCGAGCTTAAGTGACAAGGCCCAGAGGTATATGAATGAAAAATATGTTTGGCTTGTTATTTCCTTTCAATTTTCAAAAATGTAAGAAACATATGTCGTTTTATTACTGTCAGAAAACCTAACTACTTTCATATTTTGAGACAAGTATGGTTCATCATGTGAAGACCATCTCCTCATCCTCAAAACTTCCAACTACTTCATTAGGAATCTTGGGTGAACTATGTGAGATATATATATATATATATATATATATATATATATATATATATATATATTGGGGATATTGTGAAAAATATATATTTTATTGGCTAATTTTGTTGTTAAAACAAGTCCAATCGAGTTGTAAAATTTCAGTTCAGAATTTCTAGATTGAAGATCGAAAACGGATTTGAAAAAGTTCAAGTATTCATGCTTTAGAAGTTTTGGAAGTTTTTAAGGGAGAAAATACTTTCTACCCAACTTGACTGGTTCAAGAATTTAGGGAACATTTTCAACATCTGAGGGAACAGGTTCAAGAATCAAAGAGGATCGGAACTTCAAAATTCACTCTGGTCATCTTGAACCGGTTCAACAAATCCTGAACTGGTTCAAGGCTTATTGATCAGTTTAGAATTTTTAGTTTCCTTATCCGTTTTGATTCCTTTTTGGATCAGACTTCTTTCTAAAACCTATACACGAATTTCACTTGTTTTACAAGTATTTTAGGTCTTCCAAATTTCTATATGATGCCTTTTTCATTCAACATTGAGGCACGACTACAAAAATTCAGATCTAATTGAGAGCCATCTTTGAGAGATATTTTGATTCAAAAAATCAATCTGATTTTTCTGATTTTATTTTTGAGAGCACATGCATAAACACAAGAGTGATTTAGGAGTGTTGTTCCCTATCTCATTGAAATTGGAGCATAATTGAAGATTCAGAGATTATAAAAAGCAGACCTATTCGTTCTTCATCAAATTCAGATCTTAAAGAAGAAAGGTGAAGCTATCACACTTTGAAGGGGTCAAAGGATTCGTGGAGTGTTATTTGATCTACCTGCAACTCTTCTATAGAAATCAAGAGTAAGCATGAGGTCGAGAGCTGTTTAACAGGAGAGTTGCAAAGCCATGGATTGTCGGCGATTGATTTTTTGTAGAACGATAGGGTGTAAGCTCATGGACGGAGCTAGAAATTTTTTTCAAGGGGGGCACATTATAGTATTGTATACCATAACATATATTTATAATATAATCTACCAGCATATAAGTCAATGTTTATGAGTAGATATATATATATATATATATATATATATATATATATAGAAAGAGATAGTGATATATTTGGCATGAAAATAATTTACAGATATAGAATATAAAGATTAAGGAAACAATTTAAGAGAAAAAAAATAAGAAACATATATAGAATTTTATGAAGAATGACAAAATTCAGGAAAGGCACTTTCCATATTTTTATTAAATATATATATATATATATATATATATATATATATATAAGAGAGGGAGAAAATCAAGGGGGGACACGTGGCCCCTGTTCCTTAACTCTCTCCGTCCTTGTGTAAGTCTGAGTCAAAGTTTAGTATATTTTGCTTCAAACATAGTGGATCATCTTTCTCCGGACTGCACAGTCCACGAGTTTTTTCCCACAACAATTGATCTAATCTTCTAATTAGGGTTCCCTTGCTAAAAATTTTGTGTCATCTCTTAAACTTTATTTACTTTACTTATACTTTATTTTTACTTTGTGGGTTTAATTTTAGTTTTATTTCGATAAAATTAAAATAAGTAAAAATTTGATAAATGAGCAAGTTAAATCTATTCACCATCGTTCTAGATTATTTTTAATGCAAACTTTCACATCCTATTCCGCTACCCAACTCATAAACTATCCTAATGTCGAGCTCAAGTGACAAGGCTAGAAGGCATACGAATGGAAAGTAGGTTGGCTTGTTACTTCATTTCAATTTTAAAAAACATATGTCGTTTTATTATTTTGACAAAACCTAACTACTTTCATAATTTGAGACAAGTATTGTTCATCATGTGAAGATCATCTCCTCATCCTCATAACTTCCAACTACTTCATTAGGAATCTTGGGTGAACAGTCCTAATGTTGGGCTCAAGTGACAAGGCCCGGAGGCATGTGAATGAAAAATAGGTTGACTTGTTATTTCATGTCAATTTTCAGAAATGTAAGAAACACACGTTTCATTATTGTGACAAAACCTAACTACTTTCATAATTTGAGACAAGTATTGTTCATCATGCGAAGGACCATCTCCTCACCTCTCCTCATCCTCGTAACTTCCAACTACTTCATTATTAATCGTCGGTGAACTATCCTAATGCTGAGCTCAAGTGACAAGGCCTGGAGGCATATGAATGAAAAATTGGTTGGCTTTTTATTTCATTTCAATTTTCAAAAATGTAGGAAACGCATGTTTTATTATTGTGACAAAACCATCTCCTAGTGGATGAGTACTAGTTGACAGTGACGTGACCCATTTTATAGCGACCAATCATCAGCCCACGCGCTAGTAATGCAACGGAATCCGGCACTAAAATAATCCCAGACAATCATGGCCTCGCATATAAATAAATGTATTAATTTTATTTAATTTTTTTACTTATATGACCAGTATAATTCGCTGTGATCGTGTAATCCCGCCACATGTAATAAATTCTTTTGTGAACAATGCAACCATTATAACAACTGACAATGGACAATCACAACTACACACACACACATAAAATCTTGCACGATAGATGCGCAACATTTATTACTAGTTTACTACTGCAGTTAAATATAGAGAGTTCATTCAGCATATGCCCCAAACTATCTTTTGAAAAAGAAAACTCTAATTTTATCTTTCTTTTCATTCTTACTTTTCTTCTTCAAAATTTATTATTATTTTTTATTCTCTTCAAAAAAAAAAAAAATTTATTCCCTTTATTCAATCAAACTCTGTTTTTTTTTTTTTTATTATTATTTTTATTCCTTCAAGGTTGTTTCATATTTTTTTCCTTTTTATTTTCTTCTTTGGATTATTATTATTATTTTTTTTTTCACTTGTTTTTGTTATTGTAGTTGAACAATGCGAATTTTTTAAGGCAAATTGCATAAAACACCCTTCTACTTTTAATTTTTGGCAGGAAATCCCTTGAAGAAAAAAATCAACATAAACTCCCCTAAGTATTTAATTTGTTGCAAACTGATGTTATAATGACACAAATGCCCTTTAATATAAATTAAAATATTTTTTTATTTTTTATTTTTTTCATTTTAAACTTTTTTAAAATATAATTTTAAGAAAAATAAAATAAAAAATACACACCATTAAAGTGAAAGCAGAGGGGGTTTTATGTAATTTGCCCTCTTTTTTTTTTTTTATATAAAAACCAATATAATGTGAATACCATTTTTAAAAACAATTCAAACAATTTTTTTTTTTATAACAACTTGTGCAACAAATTAGTTACCAAACAAGTTTTTGTTAATCACAAAGAAAAATAAAAAAAAAATAAAAAAATAGTTATTGTTTCACCTCCATATGAAATCAAAAATGCAAAATAGAACTTGTTACCAAAAGGACCTTTAATATTTGTATTCTGTTTCTGATTTTTTTTACAACAATTATTAAAATTCTATATGAATTTTGATTATTGTAATGTCACTAAAATTTTATTTTTTGACTTGTTATCTTAGTACGAGGTTATCTTTGGAAGAAAAAAAAAAAAAAGGTATTCTCTTTAATATAGTCTCCTGGTGTAATGGAGAGGTGCTTCGCGAGCTCTCGTTGCGTGAGGGCCACCCTACTTATTCGAGTTGGCGCATTCGAACACATCCGGGCAAAAGAGCTTGGAGTGGCATCGGATTAAGGTTTGGGTCTGATTTTAATATCAACTGTAACGTGTGGGTGTTTTGCAATCTGATCTAAAAGCTTAAATTATTAGGTGGGACTACTACCCAACTCATATATAACCATTTACTTTTTCATCCGGATCCGATGTAAGACAAGTCCCCAATTGTAACACCGGTTTATATCGGATAAAAATTACAGGGTTTTTATAAATGAATTCTTTTTTAATAAGCCTACTAACTAAATGTTAACGGAAAGACTATTCTACCCCCTTTATATGTACGAATATTATAAAATAGAAAAATAAATAACTATCTAATCAAAACACACACACCCCCCTCCTCAAAAAAAATAAAAATACTGCTAAGCTAAAGATGGTGGTGCACGAAGTGACAGTCAATCTCGGTGATCTTGGGACACTCATAAAAAATAGACTTATGTATAATTTGAAAGACAATCGGGTTATCACAATACAAAAGAGTAGGAGTAAAAAGGGAAATTCTCGGCTCCAGAGTGTTGAATTAGTATTGTGGATTTGAAATTATATAAAATTTAGTTTAAATTTTGAATTATGTTTTTTAATTTTAAATTAAGCCATTAGATGCTTCCACCATGACTGAAATTAAAGATACTTTGGCTTGTAAAGTTGTCTTTCATCTTTGATTTCAATTTTCAAAAACATTTGTCTTTTCATTCTTTTAATAAAACCTAATTACTCATAATTTTTTAGACAAAGTATTTGTTTATCCTAAGAAGATCACACGTGTGACGGTATTACTTGAATGGAATGGCAAAGGATTGCCGTGGCAAATATATATATATATATATATATATATATATATATATATATAAGAAGATTACGTATTAATGGATGACAATGACGTGGCGGTACTAATCCATAGTTCATGAGGGGACCAATTATCATTAATCCACAGAGAGTAATGTAAGCGATCGATTGCAACAACTTGTTGGAAAATGCAACAAATTATTACTAGTAACTTTTTTTCTTGGCAATGCCAATACATAACCACTTGCACAGTATACATATATGCAACATTAATAACACTTGTGGACAATTAATATTCCACTTGATATTCTACAGCATGCCCACACCTCGCATAACCTCTCAACATATTATTGGTCACCACGTAATTAGAACCTTATAATATTAATTAATTAGATTGTACATTATTGATTTTTTGGGTATTAACAACAATGAGTAGTGGTCTCTTATTACTTCCCTTGGAGTAAGAAAATTCATTCACACTTTCTATAGAGATCATTAAATCTAATCTAATGGTCATTATAGAATTCCACTTCCATCATTTCCTTTTAATACAAAATCACTGTTATTATTTTAGTTTCTAAATTGAATATTTACCAATACCACTAATTACAACAATAAAAAGGTAATTACCCAAAAAAAATTGAAACCTCCTTACCTATGAAAATCATGTCTTTCAAACAAATAATTACAAGAGACAATTAGAAAAAAATGATTTTAATCCATTGAAATTTATTGAGTGAAGTGTTGTGCAGAAAAAATAATTTTTTTTTTATTTTTATATTTTTTTTTAGCCAATGTTTTTTATATCACTAGCTTAATTTTCCTGCTTTGAATATGTTGACGTATGAATGATTAGGAATATTATTTATTATGAAATTGCTAAAAGGACTTGGTGAATAGTTTGCGGCAGTTTTGTAAGAATCATAACTTATGATTAAAGGGAGACAAAGGAGATAAAGAACTTGCAAATTCAATTTGTATGGAGAAAGAGAAAATACTCTTATAGTTCTTTGTTTGAGAGACGTGATTTTCAAAGATGAAGTGGTTTCTATTTTTCTTTTTTCTTTTTCTTTTTTGGGTAATTACTTTTTACTGTTGTAATTAGTGTTATTAGTAAAAATTAAATTTGAAAACTAGAAATAGTAATGGTCGTTTTGTATTAAAAGTAAAGAATATAGGTGGGTTTCTATATTGATCGTTAGATTAGATCTAATGGTCTCTATAGAAAGTGAGGATGAATTTTTTTATTTCACGGGAAGCAAGAGATCACTACTCCAACAGCAATTGAAGTAAAATCTATTAAAGTAGCTTGACTTCTGCAAAGAGCAACAATTATATCAATAGGTGTATTTTATTATGATAAATTTGACTAATTTTATATAAGTAAAGGTTGATTTTATTATAACGTCGAGAATATTAATGACATCATGATAACATTGAGAATATTAATAATCGGAGTTATTCGATTATCAAACTCTCATATAAATCGGTCGGAGTTATCCGATTATCAAACTCAAAATTATTATCCATGTCAGAAAAGAAAGACGCAAATTGATATAGTTTTGTAATTTAGAAAAGAAAGACGCAACTTGAATTCTTTACCACATAACAAAACAAATAAAAGAGTTTTACTTGAACTATATTTATCAGGAAACTCATATAGTGGACATTTCATAGGAGATAATTAAGACATTACTAACACCAACTTATACACAATTAATAGATTACGTACCGAAAACAACTTGCAATCAATTCAGACAAATCCCCTGACATAATTTATTAATGTGGTCACTTTGCAGTAATGACATTATATTTTGATATTAGTTTATTACAAATAAATTTGAATATTTATTTTTATTAAATTAATTCACCAAATATCAAATGGTTCACTATCGTTTAATAATTTTCCATCCTTAATATCTATATAAGCTAGGGGGCACATGCCCTTCAGAACCCATCTTTAATGTTCATATTTTATATTTCTAAAATTTTTATTTAACAAATTTTTAATCTAATTTTTATATATTATATGAATTTTGATTAATGCACGAGGTTATTACACTTGTATCTTTTCGGTTTGTTGTCATGTTGCTCGTCAGTTGGGGAAATTTTTTTATTAAGTATACTATGTCCTTGACTTTGCCCCTGATATATGTATATGCATATCTTTGTGCTTGTGTGTGTATAGTGTTGGCATTTGTAACTGTTGACATTCATTTTGATAAAATCTTGTGTTGGTGATGTGGCAATCATTTTGGTGATGATGTGACACGTAGGCAAGGTGGTAAAATAGTAGAGATATTCAAATTAAACTGTAGATAAGGATTATAATGTTAATGATTTTCTTTGAGATAGTTTAATTTGAATATGTAGTTACTTTTGTTATAGTGTCGTAATTTAATTAAAGTGCTTAAGTGTATGAGTTGTTTAAGTTACATTTTTTTTTTTTTATAAATAAGTGTAGAAGTATTCATTGTAAGAAGTCCAACACCCTAGTACTCATAGTATTATTTTTACTTTCTTAAGCTCTCACTCTCTAATTTTGCTTTCCTTATTTAGCAATCTTGTTATTCTCAATCTCTCTTGTCTTACTCTTCTCCTTCTCTGTTTATCTTTTTTCCTTCTATCTATATCTACTTCTCTTCCCCTATTCTATTCTCACATAATATATTCACTATTAAAAGTCTTTTTCGTTAAGGCAATTTTGAACCTACATGAGAGTTGGATGTTCTCTCTCGCAAACAATCGCCTGAAATATAATTTCCTTGCAAAAGAGACTCGATTTGACCCAATCCTTTCATATTCAAACCACTTGCTAGTTCTGGCACGCCCGCATACATCAATTTCTAAATTGGCTTTAACCAGTTGATTTTATGGTCAGCAGTAACTGTTACAGATGACACTCTTATGTATGAACGGTTGGAACCAATATATTGAAATGGTGAGTATCGAGGCTTAAAGGTGCGTAATCGCTTCTTGAAGATAGTTGAAGTCTCTCCCACATGCAACGGAAGACAAATGACAGTACTATCTTCAGGATTCAACTAAGCCCAGATATCAAATCTGTATGTTCATGAATGTTGCACTTCTTTCATGAACCTTTGTATTTATCTCCGTCCAATAAACTGAAAATATTAAACTCACACACTCAAGAGTCAATAGTTTGAACACACTTTTTAAAATCCCTTTTGATTCACTCTAACTAGTTTAGAGAGTGTGTGTATTATCGTAGGCTTCATATGCCATACTATTTATACTAATATATTTAGAAGTCATTAATTAAGTATTTAATGTAACTTTAAATTTAACTCATAAATAACATATTAATATAGTAGATTAAATGCATCAGGTGAAGAACTTAAAGTTTAAAATTTGTAAAATACTTTATATCTTCATAAATATATAATTACTATATCAATTTGAAACATAACTCCAACATGAACTAGTTTATGCTAATTTGGACTTTGGCAGTTCCATAACTATTTTCATATTCTTTATGATCTTAAATGGGTGTCATGCATGAGTAATACATCGAATCATGAACGGAATGGGCATTATTTAGTGATGTACTTGGTAGAACTTCCAATTCTCAGAGTAAGTGTGTCCTTGTTCCCCTTATTTTTTCAGGAAATATACATATATATATATGAGAAAACATATATATATTCTTATAATCGTATTATAATACACATTGAGAAAAATACAATCCAAAAAATGAGACAAAGCAACTTAAATAAGAAGTGATGAAAACTAATATGAAAAAAAAAAAAAAAAAAAAGAGTAGAGGAAGTAATAATAATAATAATAAATAAATAAACGTTGTTCAATAATTAAATTTTATTCAACAATTGTTTCAATTTTTCAAAAATTTAATTTTTGAAAAAAAAAAAATTCATTACCTTTAATTCCACTTTGAGGTAGACATTTCATTCTTACTTGATGAAAGTTTAAAGGGAAAATTTTGACATTTTAACTCAATAAATTTTTTATCTAACAAGTGACAACTAAAAATATTAACATATAAAATATTATTATAGATGACATTCTTGTCCTCATGATCTCACAATATTCTAGTTTTTCCTGGTTCTTGATACTCCCATGACTCGTTGATGGAGATTGATGAATAATCTTAGCAAATTTTTTTATTTTTTTATTATTATTATTTTTTTGTAAACATCATTTAGCGGAAATGACTGACAAAGAAAGTTAATGCCATTTTATTAAATATGATGACACATTAGTGTAATTTGTCCTTTATCCCTCTTGAATCCTTATAATGAAAATTAGAAATATATAAATGAAACACGTATGGGGCCCTTATTTCTCAAAGGGAGGTCAAGGGTTCAAGCCTCCATGGAAGCATGTATATGTGAGTACCAACTATGAAATTATTATTATTATTTTTTTTTTGGATAATGAGGTTGTGCGTTCACTTTAACTTTTAGAAGAAAAAAAAAATAATATTCCACCAAGAAATGTCACAACTGCCCCAATAAAAAGAAGAGTTGTGAGATGCTGACCAAAGTCCGAATTCAGAGTGTGAGACAATGCCCACATTGGCGCAAATCCTCTATAGTGTGATTCCCATGCTGTCTCCAGCAGTGAGTGTTAAGTGGTCTATATTTGGCCACGTTTTACTTTAATTAATAGACACTAAGACTGTGTTTGACAATTACACCACCATTTATGAGTAATATTTCACCCATATTTATAAGTAACATCATAGGAGTCTAAAAATTAACATCACCATTTGCAAGAGGGTAACATCACTACTTAAAAGTAAAGGTTGTTGACAGCTAAATTAACAAAATAGACTATCTTCTATGATACCCTTCGATTCTAGAGTCACGGGTGATCAAGTCCGAGCACAGATCCAAGAGATACCAAACAATTAAGTATTTAAACAAGCATGATTACAAGAAAAATTTAATAAATAAATAATAAAGCTGAAAGAATTATAAATATTAAATCCTCAAAATTAAATAAGTATAATAATCCGACAATCCAAAACCTCCAAGATAATAACTCGGGAATCCATCTAGTGGACCCCTAAATAAAAATCCCAACTGGAAATAAATAATTGAAAATAAAATCCAAATTTAAAACATAAAGGGAAATCCAACGTAATCGGAGGAATGCGTGACTGTTTCTGCTCAGCACGATCAATCTCTAAGACTGGAACTGTCAAACACCTGAAAAATAAGAGTGGGTCAGGCCCACGAGCAAGTTCTACTCTACTACAACCCATACAGAGACCCGATACGCAGATACATCCTAGATAACTCAGCAATAACTAAAGTAGTCCATATATGTATAAATACACACTATAGGACGTGGTGTACGTTGTGGGCAACAAGCTAAAATGTGCTAAAGAGTGGCTAAGTTTAAATTTGTAAAGTGCCACTATTTCCTCTAACTACTAATATAGTTAGGGTGAGTAGGGATCGTCCCAAGGGATCTAGCGTAATGTGATATGAAAACAAGGTCGGACTAGTAGGTCGAGTGATCAAAAAGTGGTTAGATTGGTTAATTAAACTATAATGTAAACAAATTCAATACAAATCAATTAAAGTAAATAAAGGGTAGAGAACAAGAGAGAGGGATCTTGGGATTTAGAGGTTACCACTAAACAACACCTTTCTAGATACTCAATGTGTAATAAATAAGGGGAAACATATGTAACATTACCCAAATGTGTGATTGATTGAATCAATAAGCATGGATGACTAATTAAGCATACACTGTGTACTCAACCTAATGAATAACACAATATATCAAATTAAGCCATTATTCCTTCATTTAAGCTCACAAACAAATACTTTAACTAGCCAGAGAATTATACTACTTGCATTTATAAGCATGGAATATCAAACAATAAGCATGGATTGTCCTCCTATCTAAAAAAATAAAGTAACTACACTACAACTAAACTAAGGACATGCAAATTAAACTAATTAAACTAAGGTAGAGGCACAATCCATCAAGAAATGAGTATGAACCATCAAATAAGCCACAAGAGTATTCCATTAAAGCACCATGCCTTGACAATCTTTAGATTCATAGCATCAACATACATAGACATGTATCAATATCACAAAACTAAGAGATAAATATATGAACATCTATTCTAGCATACATAGACATATGAATAGAATGAAATGATCAATTGGAAGTATTAAACAACATAAATCATTGTAGAAACAAGATTCATATATAAATCAAATGTCAAGGCAAAAATTACAACATAAATCCCCTCATAACACAAAACATCAAGATTTACAAGGAATGTTTAGGGATAACTCTAGCCCCAAGAAGATGTTTAGCCACTCATTGATGTAGTCATCCAACCCTCAGAGGCCATCTCCATGGTAGGGTTAATCTTCTTCTCCTTGATGGAAACCTAGATGAATAGAAGAATTCCCAAATGGTGTGTGTATCTCTCTAATCTCTAAGCTCTCTCTCTATTCAATTGTTGTATGATGATATATGATCCTCTATGTAAAAATGGCTCAAAATCCTTATATAGGTAGCTCCAATGTCACACCCAATGATCAGGTTTTGTACACTAGGGCTCCTTCAACGATTGCACCAAGAGCCATCTTTTAATGACCTGGACTCTGTTTAATTTTGGATTTGAGGAGGTTCGATCGATCGAATTCTGATAAGATCAATTGAAGAATTGACAGATCGATCAAAGTTTGGCCGGATCGATCAAACCTTGGCTGTGCCTTTTTGGAATAGGACAAGTCTGAGATATTTTTGGGATATTTTGGGAAAAAGACAAAAGTGGTAAGTGGGGATAAGATCAAAGAAGTTTGATTGATTGAATTGAAAGTTAGATCGATCGAAAATGGAAATTTAAGAGGATAAGGACAAGGGGTTTGATACATCTTGGTGAGGCTAGATCGATCACTGTGAGATCGATCGAAGATATGTCTAATCAATTGAACCTTGCTGTTTTCCACCACTTTGCTCCTTTTGGCTCATTTCTTCCATTCAGCTTGAGTAGCTTCTTTTATACTCTAATTTGGCTGAATTGACTTATTTTGGGGATAAGCGCCTGAAAAGGGCAATAACACGAAATTAATCTAAAACGGGAAAATAAAATAGATAAATGTTCTAGAATACTCGAACTTAAAAGGTTTAAATGCGCACTTTCAGTGCTCATCATACCCCAAAACTTAAATATTGTTAATTCATAGTAATGAACTACGAAGTAAAGGAATTAAATGAATTACTATACAACTATGAATCTATAAAGCAATAAATGGATAACTTCACTTTCGTACGGAACACGATTGCATTTAGCACATGCAAAAAGCCTTTTAAACTCCTAGGTTACCCCTAGTGGACGAGTGAAGTCTCATGAAGGTTTCTAGAAATGATACCCACAAACATTAAGTTCATTCTCACAAAAGAGACACCAATATTGCAAACAAGTATTGGGAGTAAACTACCTCAAGTATTCAATTTTTCAATCATTTCCAAGCAATCTCCCAAAATTCAACATCAAACAAGCAAGTATGGTCCTCCACACATCAAGAAAATGATCATGTAAATCAAAACAACACTAGAATCCTTTTTGAGTGGACCAGCATCAAGTATGTTGATATCTTAGCCAACTAAAGAAATGATCACATCATTACCCTCAAACTAGCACACAAATCTAGTACCGATCATCAAAATAAAGAGTGAACCTTTTATTAAAGTTTTATTGATCTAGGTGCGCTTATTCTTTTTTTTTTTTCTTTTTTTTTTTGCTATCCTAACGATCAAAGATGAAAGCATAGTGCAATGCGTTGATCTATTAAGCTTTCTAGCGATCCATGAGATCGAGCGTTAGGTCAATGACTCTAAAACCGGACGGCTTTAGGGCATTAGATGTTTAAACACCCATAAGGACTTACAAGCTCAAATCAACTAGGCTACAAATCAAGATAACCTCCATCTAATCATTTTTCACTTTTCAACTTTTGGGAGAAGTCATCACTTTTTTATTTGCTTTTGTAACTTTTATTTATTTTTTTATTTTTTATTTTAGAAATTAACCAAGAGTTTGGGCCCTCCACCTTTCGGCGCGAAAAATTCAGTGCTTGATAAGGCTAGAATCCCGGCTACTCAATGAAAATGGTTTGTTATCCACTTTGTCAAGAATGAAAGTTTTCAATGCACTACTAGCCCAATTGGGATATAACCAATTCAATAATTAACAAAGCATGTTCCCCACAAATGAATGCTAGTGTGCGCCTGTGCTAGTGTAGAATCTTAGAGTGAATCTCAAAATAATCATAAGATCAAGATGATATGGACCACTAATGCAAGCAAGATATCAATCTTTCAAAAAATTTACTCCTAAATGGCATCCACAAGGCATACAAAGAGTATTGGGCTCTCAAGTCAAGCAATTTTTAAATTTTAAGCAATATGGTCCTCAAAAGATCAAAATCATAGCTAGTTATGGACCAATCATAGACAATCCCTCAAATACACAAGTTATGCTCAAAATTTGAATTGAAAACAAACACTGCAAAGAACACCTATTACCCCATAACTTAAATGGCACAATGTCCTCAATGTGTAAAGAGAACAAAAGGAAAGAGTATACCAGTACAGTTATGGCAGTTACGACAAAGAATGGCCGGGACACAAATATCTAAAGTGGGTGGTATAACCCCCCCAAACTTCGGATTAACTGTGATCCTGAAAAGATGGCACTAGAATAAAAGCTGATCAGATAACAAATGGGATAATAACAGTACACAGTGGCATGCAAGTGTAAGTGGGAGAATAAATGAACTAAGGAGAGAGGAATAAGGATAGTCCTGAAAATTTTTGGGCAGCACTCTCTCACGGAAGTCACTGGGATGTACCTGATAATGGAGTCAATCACAGATAAATATATTAATATAATAACCAGACATCCAAAAATACCATGCATGTGATGGAGAAAATAAAAACAGTATAAGGTACAACACAGTATCTGGGCAACAGACTGGCCACAAAAATAAGATAAAGTATCAAAGTAACATTTAGGAATACAGATATATATAAAATGATAAAGAGATAGGGAGGTCAGGCAGGGCATAATCCCCGGATATCTCTGGGTAAATCCTGCAGCGCAGCCAAGACATCTGCACGGAGAGTGGTTAAGTCAGTGCTGAGAGAGGCCACATCTGACTTAAGAGATACAACCGCGTCCTCCAAGGTCTGTATACGCTCTCCTAAGCCAGGTGTCTGAACTAGAGCGTCAAGAATGACTAGGTCAGGAGAAGGATGCTCATCCGAATTCTGCTCCTGAGAATATACAAGCGACCCTGCCAGAGAGTGATGTGGTGATTTTGCTGGAGGCTCATGCTCTAAGTCGATCTCCATATGCGCGTCTGCAGCCATCTGTGGGTCTGTTAGATCGTGCTCTACTACTACTGCTGCTGCTGCCTCTGCTAACTCTGCCTCCTCCGCCTCCTCAGCTGCTAAGGCTGCCTCATCCTCGAGGCTCCGAATAAAAGCATTGTAGCTCTTATCCCAATCCTTCTTGCCATAGCGGCAAGCACCTGACTCAGTATGTTCCACTAAATAGAATGGGTAGTGCTGATCTCTGAGGATATGAGTAATGAAGTGGGCAAATGGAAGGAATGTGGCACGCTCGGGCTTGGTCTTGCTGATGTAGCTGGAAAGGAGTCTCATCATGACACTCTAGTAGAGTGCAAGAACAGAAAACCAATGGCCCATGTAGAAGGCGTAGAAGGCAGCTAGAAAATCTGAGCGCCGCTGGATCTTATGGCCCGCCATAAATACATTTTGGTATAGTACTGAATCAAATAACATAGATCATCGGGCAAATAAGTCCTGATGGTGAATGTCTCATCGTAACTGTATGGGTCAGTTAGGGCCACGACCATGTCTACATCAAAAGGCCTCCTCAGAATAGGATACTGAAGATCAGGAGGGCAGACGTGTGGGCATCGAGAGGATCTGGCCAATATCTCAACTGTAATGCAGATGAGATGGCCTTCTATAGTAGTCCGCAGCTCAGATAGGTTACTCGGGGCCGGTCGAAGGTTCTAGTAGAACAACCGGACGAGCCTCGGTAAACCGGGTAGGTGATTGGAGCAAGAATGGCTGAAATGCCAGGCCGCTCTATCTCATTAAAGGCCGCCCTGGTCAGGACTGATCGGGAAAAGAAGGCAGTGTCAAAGACAGACTCATGCGCCACTATCAGGCGTGAGTATCTCCTAATAGGTTTGTCTCGGACCTGGCCTGGTTGTGCTGGTGGCGGTGAAAGAGGTGGAATATGTTCAGCCTCATCCGCCGATGAAGAAGATGAAGAGGCGGAACGCTCGGACTAAACTGGAACTGGCTTTTCATGCTCCTTCGGCTCCTCTACTCGCTGTCTCACTTGGCGGGGATACTGCCGGCGAACTACAGTCTTGTCTCAAACCTTGGCCTGCAAAAAGAAAAGAAACATTTGCAATTGTAATCAGTAACAAGTATAAAATATAGAATTGAAACACAACAAATAGAAACATGAATGTCAAGTTAAGATAGACAACTCAGAATAAATCGTATAAATCTATGCAAGTGATAATCCAGCCAGGTATAGACAGTGACTAAGTGAAACATGTTAAACATAATAAGTATGGAATACATCCAAGGTGGAAAACACAGGCATTGGGCATTAATGAGATAGCATGAAACATGAAAGAGGGTAGATGAAGGGTGCATTCTAAGTATTGAAGTTCGATCAATCATGAAAAGATTGGATCGATCAGGATTTGGTTGAGATCGATTTTTCTTTGATCGATCAGAGAAAAATGTGATCGATCGAACTTTGCAAAAAAAAAATTAACAGTCACAGATCTATGCCGTTGACAACATGGGGGGCACCCGAGCAAGCTCGTGGGTCCCTCTACACCTCAACAAGTCAATTTTGGTCACTTAACTAGGCACGTGACTCCCGAAATGGAAATCGAAACAAAATATGTACAAAAATATATATACATATATATACATGCTTCAAAGTTTCAAAAATAGCATAGAATCAAACATGGAAGCTCACATCTAAGTATGGAAAACATGTAAAACTCGAGATTGGAGCTCAAAGTTGAAGACAAAATCGAAAACTTACCAAATCGAAAGGAGAGAAGTGGAGACCAAGAGAGAACGGGATGAGATCTAAGCCAAAAGAGAGAGTGGGAGCTTGGAGAACTTCGCCGGAAGCTTGCCGGAGGTGGGGAAGATGGTGAAACAATATGGGGGAGAAGAAAGGTCTTGGATCGATCTTGAAATCGATCCAAATGACTTTTAGGTCATATTTTTAAAAACTGTTTCCGACCTATTCAATCGACCTATTCATATTTTGGAAACCAGATCGATTGAACTTCGATCGATCTGAAAGGAACTCAGATCGATCGAACCCACAAAACGACAGAGTATTTTTGAAATATATTTTTGGATTTTTTTTAATTAAAAAAAGTTCAAATTCAAAAAGGAAGTCAAAAGTCAACAGGAGCATCCAAATCGATCGATCCAACAGGTGAAAACCTGCAGACATGTTTGAACGATCACACAGAGAGGTGATTTTTCATGGGTTCAAAAAAATTTCTAAGTATGGAATAAAGATCGATCCAAGAGAAAACTGGATCGATCAAAGAGTACTTGGATTGATCGGACATGAAGTCGCACGATGGAACAGAGAGCTGAAATATGCAGGGTATGTTCGCACGATGGGACAGAGGGCTAATTGAATACAGGATTGATGTTCGATCGATCGAATTCTTTTTGAGATTGATCGAACAAGCACAAAATGCTTAATTTGAAAATGACAGTGCATGCATTCTCAACCAAAGTCCCTAGCAATGTGTATGAACCCAGAATATATCTAGATGACGCAAGAAATGAAAGGTAAAATAGAAATAAAGGAAGAATAGGGTTGTAAACCCTACAAAGCACTAGTATTTAACGTCTCTAGCAAGACGTTGGGCTTTTTTAGCCTGGATCAAAAATCTAATTGTGCATCCCCTCCTTGACGGGGTAAATGGCACCTTGAATCCTACCCAACAAATGGTCCCTAAAGAACTTATTGGATTTGACTCAAAGGAGATTGATGGCCCTTTGTCAATTGTATTCTTGGGCTTCCATGCCCTTTCAACACTTGTTTTCGAAACTACATTCTTTGAAATCATTTTGGAAGATGGACCTTTGGAAATAAAATTTTTAAGCAACGACTCAACTTTATCAAGTTAATTTTCAAGACATTTTTCCACAACACACACTTCTTCATGTTTGTCCGTTGAACTAGGGGTTCGATTAAAGATGTTCAACTTCACTTTCATATGGCTAAATGAGATTTTCATTATCCCCGTCTTATAATTGATGTTGGCATTTGCGGTTGCCAAGAAAGGACGGCCAAGGATAACGGGAATTTGGCTCTTAGGATTTGGGACCAGTTGCGTGTCAATGACAACGAAATCAACTGGGAAGAAGAACTTATCAATCTTGATCAATACATCCTCAATAATACCCCGGGTCTTTTTGATGGATTGGTCGGCAAGTTGTAAAACTACCGACGTCGGTTTCAAGTCTCCTAAGCCCAATTTAACGTACACCGAGTACGGAGGAAGGTTAATACTTGCTCCTAAATTAAGAAGAGCCCGATTAATAATATGGTCACCAATGACATAAGAAGTAGTTGGTGAGTCGGGATCCTTAAACTTTGGAAGAGTGTTGTGTTGCAAGATGGAGCTTACTTACTATGTCAAGACCACTTTCTTTGGTGCTTGGCTTTTATTCTTCCTCTTTTGGGTGCAAAGATCTTTCAAGAACTTGGCATAAGCCAAAATTTGTCAAATTGCATCCAAAAGCGTAAAATTAATCTTCACTTGCCGAAACACTTCAATGATTTCATTCGCTTTGGTCTTTTGTTTCTCAATAGAAATGGATCATTTCAAGGCATCTAGAAATGGAGCCTTTGGCTCAAAAGTTTTTCAAAACCTTTCTTTGAATCACTTTCAACACAAAAAGTTTTTAACTCATTGTTCAAATAATTTTTCGAATCATTTTTTACCACTTTCTCGACAAGATGATTATGCACATGCAATGAAGGAGGAATAGAATGTGAAATGGGACGGGTGTCAACTTTTGGTTGCACCGGTTCACTCTTTTAATTGGAAACACTAATTTGATTGTCCACAATTTTTCCACTTCTCAAGGTTGTCACCGCGTTAACATGTTCAATTATGTGACCTTCATTAGTTTCCACAACAAATTGTTGCTTTGGTGGGGCATTTAGAGGCATCTTCCCTTTCTCTCTAGCATTCAAAGTACTAACTATTTGCCCGACTTAGGTTTCTAGCTTAGTAATGGATTGAGAATGGAAATGAAGCAATTGAGTGTTAGCCTCTAAAGTGACTAAAGTGGTCAACACTTTTCCTCAAAAGCGGGACTTCTAGAATTTCCTTGAGAATAAGGCAACTGATTAGGAAAATAAGAATTAGAAAATTGGTTTCCATGTCATGATTAAAATGATGATCTATAACCTTGGGAACCTTGGCTTTGCATTGGAGGTGGAACATACTTTCCTTGAAAACCACCTTGGGGAGGGTTTGAGCCTTCCTCTTGGTTTTTCCAAGAGAAGTTTGGATGGTTCCTCCATCCGGCATTATAGTGTGTGCCATAGGGATTATTCCTTTGGTTAACAAATGTGGCATTAACTTATGCATGGTTCTCACTTTGGACATGTCCATGTAGACAATTGGAAGAAGAATGTAAGACACTAGAACAAGTCATGCATGTTTCATTATATGGATGATGAACATGATTAGGGGAGGAAGACACTTGATTCACCGAATTGTGGTTGATCAAAAATTGATCAAGCCTTTGAGACAAAGACTTGACTTTGGCGGCTATGTCATTAGAATGGTCAACTTGATATAAGCCAATATTCTTCCTTCCACCTAGAATTCTATCATTTTTAAAGGATAAGGATCGATGCATGAAATTTTCACTCATACTTTCATACAATTGCTAAACATCATTTTCTCAAGATAAAAACCACCCATAGATGCATCTACCATTCCTTTTTTATTGTCCGGCAAACTTTCAAAGAAGTATTGGACTAATTGCCACTTAGGAAGGTCATGATATGGACACTTCCTAAGCAAATCATTAAATCTTCCCATGCCTCATGAAATAATTCCCCATCCCCTTGAGAAAATTCACAAATAGAAGTTTTCATAGCATTGGTCTTCGATACCGGATAGTTCTTCTTTAAGAACTCTTGTTGCATTTTTCCCCAATAAGTTATTGAAAAAGGCCTAAGATTGTTGAGCCAATATTTGGCTTTGTCTTTAAGGGTAAAAGGAAAGAGTTTGAGTCTCAAAACCTCTTCCAGCATGTCCGTGTATTTCACGATGGAGCATACTTCAAGACACTCATCCAAATGCTTGTACGGTTCTTCACTTGGAAGTCCATGATAGTTAGAAAACATTTGAATAGTTTGCGGTTTAATTTCATAATGGTGAGCTCTAAATGAGGGTAGTTGAATGCATGTCGGTGCATTGTATTCATTTGGCACATAATGATCACGTAAAGCAATGGGAGGATTCCCAACCGGTGGTGTTAAATGAACAACATGATTAACTTGAATTATGGGAGGTTGTGGAGAAAAATTGGCCTAGGCATTCCCAATGGAATTTGGCCTTATTGTTGTGGTGGAATGAATAGCCTAGGCATGCCTAATGGTACTTGAATGTTGTCATGATGCACATTAGGGTGGAGGATGCCTTATTGGTCTATGTGACCAAGGTCCTCCACATGGTCGTTATGTTGCTCCTCCACTAATGAAATGGAGTGATGAGAACTTTCTTTTCCCCTGGGATTACGAACAACCGATTCAAGATGGAAATCAAGTTGGACAAGAGTATGATTTAATGATCTACGACCATGCATGCACTAACAAAACAAATAACTAGTAATAAATCAAATATGAATTACTTCACCCCCACAACAAATCAATCAACAAACATCCTCCACATACATTGGTCCCATACTCCCATACTTTCAACAATATGCAAAGAAAATTAAATTGCCTCTATACGGGTTCACGATCTATCTAAAAATTTAAGAACTTGCCACTACGCGAGCCGACGATTTAACTAGAGATTGAGTTAGAAAAAGCTCACAAAGGGTCCTTAAGCAACTTCAGTTTAATTTTCAGGTTTTGCTATGCTTTGCAAATTTTTTAGATTTTTGGCCGTTTTATGCTTAGCTTAGCTTAGCTTCTTACTTTTCAATTCCCCATTTTCTTCACTTTCTTTCTCAATGCACCTAGCCAGTCAAGAACAAAACACAATAAGTAATCAAAATAAAATAAAGTAAAGACACGATCAAAAGAGTACTAATTCCTAATTATTTTCAAAACACAGCGTTGCCAAATAACTCCCCTGCAACAGCGCCAAAACTTGAAGTGCGCAGTGGGCAACAAGCTAAAATGTGCTAAAGAATGGCCAAGTTTAAATTTGTAAAGTGCCACTACTTCCTTTAACTACTAATATAGTTAGGGTAAGTAGGGATCGTCCCAAGGGATCTAGGGCAATGTGATATGGAAACAAGGTCGGACTAGTAGGTCGAGTGATCAACAAGTGATTTGATTGGTTAATTAAACTATAATGTAAACAAATTTAATACAAAGCAATTAAAGTAAATAAAGGGTAGAGAACAAGAGAGTGGGATCTTGGGATTTAGAGGTCACCACTAAACATCACCTTTCTAAATACTCAATGTGTAATAAATAAGGGGAAACATATGTTGCATTACCTAAATGTGTGATTGATTGAATCAATAAGTATGGATGACTAATTAAGCATACATTATCTAGACAACCTAATGAATAGCACAATATATCAAACTAAACCATTATTCCTTCCTTTAAGCTCACAATCAAACACTTTAACTAGCTAGAAAATTATACTACTTGCATTCATAAGCATGAAACATCAAATAACAAGCATGGATTTTCCTTCTATCGTAGAAAATAAGGCAACTACACTATAACTAAACTAATGATATGCAAATTAAACTAATTAAACTAAGGTAGAGGCACAATCCATAAAGAAATGAGTATGAACCATCAAACAAGCCACAAAAGTATTCCATTAAAGCACCATGCCTTAACAATCTCTAAATTCATAGCATCAACACGCATAGACATGCATCAATATCACAAAACCAAGAGATAAATACATGAACATCTATTCTAGTATACATAAACATATGAATAGAATGAAATGATCAATTAGAAGTATTAAACAACATAAATCATTGTAGAAACAAAATTCATATATAAATCAAATGTCAAGACAAGAATTACAACATAAATCCCCTCATAATACAAAACATTAAGATCTAGAAGGCATGCTTAGGGCTAACTCTAGCCCCAAGAAGATGTTTAGCCACTCATTGATATAGTTATCCAACCTTCAAGGGCCATCTCCATAGTAGGGTTGATCTTCTTCTCCTTAATGGAAACCCTAGATGAATGGAAGAACTTCCAAATGGTGTGTGTATCTCTCTAATCTCTAAGTTCTCTCTCTATTCTATTGTTGTATGATGATATATGATCCTCTATGTAAAAATGGCTCAAAATCCTTATATAGGTAGCTCCAATGTCACACCCAATGGTCAGGTTTCGTGCACTAGTGCCCATTCAATGATTGCACCACGAGCCATTTTTTAATGAGTCGGACTCTATTTTATTTCGAATTTGAGGAAGTTCGATTGATCGAATTCTGATGAGATCGATCGAAGAATTGACAGATCGATCAAAGTTTGGCCGGATCGATCAAACCTTGGCAGCGCCTTTTTGGAATATGACAAGTCTGAGATATTTTTGGGATATTTTGGGAAAAAGACAAAAGTAGTAGGTGGGGATAAGATCAAAGAAGTTTGATCGATCGAATTAAAAGTTGGATTGATCGAAGATAGAAATTCAAGAGGATAAGGACAAAGGGTTTGATCCATCTTGGTAAGGTTGGATCAATCACTGTGAGATCGATCGAAGATATGTCTGATCGATTGAACCTTACTGTTTTCCATCACTTTGCTCCTTTTTGCTCCTTTCTTCCATTTAGCTTGAGATAGCTTCTTTTATGCTCTAATTTAGCTGAATTGACTTATTTTGGGGATAAGCGCCTGAAAAAGGCAATAACATGAAATTAATCTAAAACTAGAAAATAAAATAGATAAAGGTTCTAGAATACTCGAGCTTAAATGGTTTAAATGGGCACTTTTCAGTGCTCATCAGGATGCTTACTAGCCTATAGGTCTGTCTCAGCCTGAGTAGAAGGTAACATGCAAATCGCACATAATGTGGGCATGTATACCTAGATCTACTATGTCCAGTTATCCATCCTAGGCGATATACGCACCCTAACCATGATCATGAGACTCAAGCTCATATCACCATACCATAATTTTATATATATATATATATATATATAAATCCATCCAAACTAAGGTATGTTATTCAACTGTTTATTGACCTGACATATACATGAGTAAGACTTAACTTTTATAGTTAATCTATTTCTTATTCTAGAATAAATAGGACTTAGTATTTTGAACTAATCCGTCCCTAGTATGCCACCGTCCCATACCGGTGCATACAATCCACAAAATCCGTATAATTGACAAAACAGAAATAAGTAACTCATCAATCATACTCCAAAATAAGCATAAATAAAGTCTAATATGTATATGACCATATTATACATCCATTACAAGATTTAAAAATCATGTTCCAGTTATTTAAATTGCTAAAATCAGACTAAGCAATTAAATCCTTTATATCCGTTAACAGCATGCAAAATTGTTTAAACTTTCATATTGCTCAATCCAGTAGCATATAAAGATTAATTATGCAATATGGGGTTTTAATATAGCATGAAATAATATTTAGAACCCCCGTTATTAACCCAAAATAGTTCTGGAATCCCAATACATCCAAATAGTGCCTAAAAACCCCTCATGTACGCCTTAAAACAAGAGAGCTTGCTCTCAAATATTGAAGAACAAGTTACCCACAAAGGGAGCTGGCTCCCCACCCTTGGAAACCAGCTCAATGCCTTAGGGAGCCTGCTTCCTCAATCCATGGAGCCGGCTCTCTTTCTTAGAGAGAGCCGCGGGCTGAAAAATAAAGGGAGCCGGCTCTTCCCCCTTGAGAGCCGGCTTTGTCTCTGCTTCCTATCATCATCTTCACCCTGACAATGTTAAAAACTCTTTGAAATTCTTAATTTGAGTTCCTAAAGGTCCAACTATATCCCATATCATCCAAAATCTCATATAAACTTAGTACGCATCGTTACAAGATTTAAAACAGAATATGGAGCAATTTAATCAACATTTAAATTTCAATTAATCAGCACATCATATAAAGTTTAAAATCTGAATTACATGCATACAATAACAGTTTTTAAAGTCCAATTTAATCCTGGAGATTATTTAGGCATGCACATAACACAGGTCAAAGGAAAAGAGTAAGAAATAGAACTTGCCTTTGAGATTTCAGAATAAAATCTCGGCGTCGTCTTCCTAATTTCTCCAGCAGTCCTTCATTGTTCTAACTCCTCTGTTGCCCCTTGGTTCAACCCACGAACAATGCCCCTTCGTTCTCTCCTTGGTTCAACCTTAGTCTTAGCTAAACCCTAATTTTCCCTCTCTTTATTTTCTCTCAGACCTTTCTGCTCGTGAATATGGTTTTAACCCTATGCAGACATATAATGGTATATTTATAGGCTTCCACCAAAAACCTAATTCTAATTTTATTAAGAAAAGAAAAACTAAAACAAATAAATAACTAGTCGGCCACATCACGTGATTTCATAAAAGAATATAAAACCCTAAACCCTAAACTATATATTACATTTGTATTTTTACCGAAAACTGATCTTAATTTAACATCATTAATAATGAATAAGTAAATTAACCTCATAACCTAAATAAACAATTAATGAACATAAATAATTAAATAACTATCCACATGAGCATACATTAATGAAAACAAATAATGAAATTAAATAATTCAGCAATTACACAAATAGGCAAATAATCAAATAAACACATAAATAAATTTAAAATGTCAAGAAAACCATAAAAAAAATACCGAAACTATCCTTTTAAAATTAGGGGTATTACATTCTTCCCCCCTGACAAAAGGAATTTCGTCCTCAGAATTCGCTCATACCTTCTTCCAATATTTCAAGAAACTGTGAGCGATTGACATCTTCTCGTTCCCAAGTAGACTCAGCCACATTGTGGTGACTCCACTGAATACGCACTAAAGGGATAACTTTATTACGAAGAATCTGATCCCGACAATCGACAATACGACACGGTGGCTCCATATAAGTTGCATGCGGTTGCAACTCAATCTCACCAACATCGATATGCTGATACCGATCCTCATCATGTAGAAATTTTCGCAACATAGAAACATGAAACACATTTTGCACACGATCCAAATGATCCAGAAGTGCTAACCGATAAGCTATAGCTCCAACTTGATCCATAATCCTAAATGAACCGACAAACCACGGTGACAACTTCCCTTTCTTCCCAAAGCGCATCACTCTTTTCATAGGAGACACTTTGAGGAAAACTTGATCACCAACCTGAAACTCCAATGCATGAGTACGACGATCGGCATAACTCTTCTACCTACTTTGAGCAGTGCGCATACGATCCCGAATAAAAGCAATCTTCTCAGAATTATCCTTAATGAACTCAGGACCCAGAAATCTACTCTCGCCAACCTCCATCTAACAAACAGAATATAGACATAGTCAGCCGTACAATGATTCAAATGGTGCCATACCAATAGTTTTCTGAAACTATTATTATACGTGAACTCCACAAGTGGCAAATAATTCTCCCAGTGGCCCTTAAAATCCAGAACACAAGAACAAAGCATATCCTCCATAATCTGATTAACCCTCTCGGTCTGTCCATCAGTCTGAGGATGATAAGCAGTGTTAAGATGTAACTCTGTACCCAAAGCCTACTAGAAACTTTTCCAAAATCCTGACACAAAGCTTGAATCCCTGTCTGATATAATAGATAACGGAATGCCATGTAACTTCACAACCTCTGTAATGTAAAGTCTCGCCAACTGCTCCAATGTGAAGTTAGTGCGAATAGGCAAGAAATGAGCTGATTTAGTCAATCTATCAACGATGACCCAAATGGAATTGTGATCTCTAAAAGAATTAAGCAATCCCTCTACGAAATCCATAGAAATGCTCTCCCACTTCCACTCTGGTATAGGTAGTGGCTGTAGAGCTCTTGGCAGCCTCTGATGATCAATCTTGACCATCTGATATGTACTACATTAAGAGACAAAAATAGCAATGTCTTTATTCATACCTGCCCACCACAACTGCCACTTCATATCCTAATACATTTTGTCTCCTCCTAGATTAACAGAAAACTCAGAATGATAAGTCTCAGTCATCACATCTTTCCTCAAATCGTCAGTAAAAGGTACAACTAAATGCCCTTTGTACCTCAAACCTCCATCAGTCCTAATATAGTAAAATGGAACCTCCCCAGAAGCTATTTCTGCAACTATGTCAATGCACTGCTGATCCATGAGTTGTGCCTTCAGGACCTTGCGAATGATAGAAGGTGTAACTACCATGCAAGCCATAAAAGTATCAGAAAAGTTATCAACTGTCCTTAAAGCATTCCACTCAGTAGTGAATAAAGTAGAAAGGCTCGCATAGGGTCGGCGACTGAGTGCATCTGCCACCACATTCGCTTTTCCTATATGGTACTATATAGAGAAATGATAGTCTTTCACAAACTCTAACCATCTGTGTTGTCTCATATTCAGCTCCCGCTGAGTGAACAAACACTGCAGACTTTTGTGATCACTAAATAATTTGAAAGATTCTCCCAACAGATAATGCCTCCAAATACGTATAGCAAAAACCACAGCTGCCAACTCCAAATCATGTGTTGGATAATTAAGCTTATGAGGCTTAAGCTTTCGAGATCTATATGAAATTGGTCGCTCTTCGTGCATTAAAACACATCCAAGACCGTGCAAAGAAGCATCTGTGTAAACCAGATATTCTATCCCGCTCTGTGGAGTAGACAGAATCAATGTAGAAGTCAACTTGCTCTTTAGCTCATCAAAAGCTTTTTGACAGTGTTCATCCCATACGAACCGTACACCTTTTTTAGTCAGATATGTAAGTGGTCCCGCTATCTTTAAGAACCCCTGAATGAACCTATGATAATATCCGGCCAATCCGAGGAATCTCCGAATCTCGGTGGGTGAAGTAGGCTATCCCCATTCTACCACTGCTGAAACCTTGGCTGGATCTACTGTTATTCCCTTTTCTGACACTACGTGACCCAAAAACTTCACTTCCTGCTGCCAAAATTCATATTTCTTGAACTTAGCATATAACTAGTGCTCACGAAGCGTCTGCAACACTATGCGAAGATGTCTTACATGATCGTCTTCCAACTTAGAATAGATCAAGATATCATCAATGAAAACAATGACAAATTGATCCAAATAAGCCCTGAAGACTCTGTTTATTAAATCCATAAAGACTACTGGTGCGTTAGTCAATCTGAAAGACATAACACGAAACTCATAAGAACCATATCTAGTGAGAAACGCTGTCCTAGGAACATCTTGCTCCTTAACCCGAAATTGATGATATCCAGAACGCAGATCAATCTTAGAGAAGTATGTAGCTCCCTTCAACTGATTAAACAAATTATCAATCCTGGCAAAGGCTACTTATTACGAATAGTAACATTGTTCAACTCCTTGTAATCTATACACAGGCGAAGCGAACCATCCTTCTTCTTCACAAACAAAACTGGTGCTCCCTAGGTGAAGTATTCCTACGAATAAAACCCTGGCTGAATAATTGCTGAATCTGATCCCTTAGATCTCGCATCTCCACTGGTGCCATCCTATATGGTGTTCTAGTAATAGGCGTAGTGGCTGGAGCTAAGTCAATCACAAAGTCTATCTCGCAACTAGGTGGCAATCCTGGAATCTCTTGAAATACATCCGGGAATTCCTGTACAATTGGTATGCTATCCAATGACACAGTAATCTCCTCCTCAGTCTCCTTCTCCATATAGAACAAATACATTCTAATAACCCTGTTAGAACGTGGCATAGCAACGACGTGCATATCATGTCCAGGTATGGTAAAAATAATAGACCTATTATAACAATTAACTTAGGCATGGTAGTGAAATAACCAATCCATCCCAAGTATCACATCATAAGTGTGCATGTCCAGGACCAATAGATTGGCTAAAAATCTGAGTCTACCAATATCTAGTGTCACAGGCCTATCACTCTCATGTAAAATGGCAATAATGCCTAAAGGTGTAGAAATACCCTGAGGTCTTTCGCAAACTCGTATCGTCATCCCAGATAATACAACAAATGATTTAGATACAAATGAGTGTGTAGCACCCGTATCAAATAAAACACGACCATTTGTACTAAGTATAGGAAGCATACCCTCAATAGCCTGAGGTGCCTAAACGTTCTGTGGCATGGGGTTAAAAACCCTACCGTAATGCAATTGCTGCGGTGCCTGTCCTTGAGGCTGTGGCGATACTGGTAAAGCCGGATATGTCTGTCCCTGAATCCGTGGAATCTGTAGAGCGGGTAAAGGTCCTGGTGCCCTCTATCCCTGCTGCACAAGTTATCCCTATCCCTGTCTTGCTTTAGGACACTGCTTGGAAGTATGACTACACTCTCCACAAGTGTAGCAACTATCTTGGAAAGTGCCAAATGGCCTCCTCTGTCGATTAGCCTGTGGCTGACCCTGTCTTGCCTATGGTCCCCTATTCTGCTGCCTCTAAATAGGTGCCCCATCTCTGTGAGCATCTGAACCACCCTTGTACTTCTTCCAAGATTGCTGTCCTTGGAAATTGTTTTTCTCGTTCTGTCGGTGTCCATTGCCATTTCCTTTCTCAGTTGACTGATTAGTAGAGTCTCTGTCACCCCGTTTCTCACCCCAAGCCTGTCTGAATTCCATGGTCAACTGATACTGCTGTAGAGCAGCGTCTACCACTTGAGCATAAGTAGTGTAGGCTAGACTACCTGTAATAGCTCGCTTAATAGACCACATAAGTCCCTTATGTGGTCTATTGCACTACTTCTCTTTTGTATCCACCTTCTCTGAAGCAAAAGGAGATAAGCGCGTGAACTGTTGCTCATATTCTGCCACTGTCATGTTCCCTTGATCTAGATTGAGGAACTCTGTCTTCATAGCTGTCCTGACTGTATAAGGAAAGTAATTCTCATTGAAACGAGCACTGAACTGGTCATAGGTCAATAAAGTCCTCTCCTTTGCGGTGGTAACTGACTCCCACCACTGTAGTGCATCTCCGACTAGCTTGAAGGTAGCACGCATCTGCTTTTGAACCTTTGTGCATTGAACCATGCGAAGATATCGCTTGATATCCTTCTTCCACTGATGAGCTTCTTTCGTATCGGTGGAGCTTGAAAATTTAGGTGGGCTCCCCTTTGTGAAAGAACTCCTAGCCTTTTCCCACGGATCAGTCTGAACCACTGGTATTGGTTAGGTATCGGCTATACTTGAGGCTGATTCCGAAGTGCAGCTGTTACCCCTGCTTCCATAGGCTAAGCAATGAGGTCATTGAGAAGATGAGGATACTCTGGATCTCTTCCCTGACCCTGAATCTGCTGAACTTCCTCTTACTCTTCATGCAACTGACCATCATCATCCTGAAACTCAGGTAAGTGCTTCTCTTCCTCCATTTGCTGACCTCATAGGAGCTCTTGCTGCCTACATGCCGCTTCCCTTCGCTGCCTGTTGTTCCGTTTAGATCTAGCGTTAACCATTCTGTTAACACAGAAAGACAGACATCAGTACCATTTAAACCGAACCGTAAAGGAATACAACGAATCCTAAAATTAAGCTCTAACCAAGAAAAATACGCTACGCGGAAGTCTTAATACGAAATACCCTAGAGACACTGAACCTAGAGTACTCTGATACTAACTGTGATACCCCTCGATTCTAAAGCCACGGGTGATCAAGTTCGAGCACAGATTTAAGGGATACCAAACAATTAAGTATTTAAACAAGCATGATTACAAGAAGAATTTAATGAATAAATAATAAAGCTAAAAGAATTCTAAATATTAAATCCTCAAAATTAAATAAGTATAATAATCCGACAATCCAAAATCTCCAAGATAACAACACGGTAATCCATCTAGTGGACCCCTAAATAAAAATCCTAACTGAAAATAAATAACTAAAAATAAAATCCAAATCTAAAACATAAGGGGAAATCCTACGTAATCGGAAGAATGAGTGACTATCTCTACTCAGCACGATCAAGCTCTAAGACTGGAACTGTCGAACACCTGAAAAATAAGAGTGGGTTAGACCCATGAGCAAGCTTTACTCTACTATAATCCACACAGAGACCCGATACGCAGCTACATCCTAGATTACTCATCATTAACTAAAGTAGTCCATATATATGTAAATACACACTATAGGACACTCACTAACCCATAGGTCTGTCTCAGCCTGAGTAGAAGGTAACATGCAAATCGCACATAACGTGGGCATGTATACCTAGACCTAACAGGGGACCAGGTATCTACTATATCTAATTATCCATCCTAAGTGATATACGCACCCTAACACATCCAAACAATGCCTAAAAATCCCTCATGTATGCCTTAAAACAAGAGAGCTTGCTCTCGAAAATTGGAGAGCAAGCTCCCCACAAAAGGAGCCGACTCCCCACCCTTGGGAGCCGGCTCAATGCCTTAGGGAGCCGGCTCCCTCAATCCATGGAGCCGGCTCTCTCTTTCTCTCACAGAGAGCCGCGGGTTGAAAAATAAAGGGAGCCGGCTCTTCCCCCTTGAGAACCGGCTCTGTTCCTGCTTCCTATCATCGTCTTTGTCCCCAACGATGTTAAAAACTCCCTGAAATTCTTAGTTTAAGTTCTTAGAGGTCCAACTATGTCCCATATCATCCAGAATCTCATATAAACTTAGTACGCATCGTTACAAGATTTAAAACAGAATATGAAACAATTTGTTCAACAATTAAATTTCAATTAATCAACACATCATATAAAGTTTAAAATCTGAATTACATGCATACAATAACAGTTTTTAAAGTCCAATTTAATCCTAGAGATTATCTAGGCATGCATAGAACACAGGTCAAAGGAAAAGAGTAAGAAATAGAATTTACCTTTGAGATTTTAGAATAAAATATCGGCGTCGTCTTCCTAACTTTTGCAGCAATCATTCACCGTTCTAACTCCTTTGTTGCCCCTTGGTTCAACCCATGAACAACGCTCCTTCGTTCTCTCCTTGGTTCAACCTTACTCTTAGCTAAACCCTAATTTTCCCTCTCTTTGTTTTCTCTCGGACCTCTCTGCTCGTGAATAGGGTTTTAACCCTATGCAGACATATAATGGTATATTTATAGTCTTCTACCAAAAACCTAATTCTAATTTTATTAAGAGAAGAAAAACTAAAACAAATAAATAACTAGTCGGCCACACCACGTGATTTCATAAAAGAATATAAAATCCTAAACTATATACTACATTTGTTTTTTTACCGAAAACTAATCTTAATTTAACATCATTAATAATGGATAATTAAATTAACCTCATAACCTAAATAAACAATTAATGAACACAAAGAATTAAATAACTATCCACATAAGCATGCATTAATGAAAACAAATAATGAAATTAAATAATTAAGCAATTACACAAATAGGCAAATAATCAAATAAACACATAAATAAATTTAAAATGTCAAGAAAACCATAAAAGAAATACCGAGACTATTCTTTTAAAATTAGGGGTATTACATCTTTACCCTCAAAATAAGGTATGCACATAATGCAAACTAAGTAATATCATATACAAACGTAACTCAATTCAATGTATCATTTATGTTATAATTTGAAATTAGAGTATTTTAAAAACACTTTAATATGTTAATTTAAAGAATTTAAACCAAAATTAAAATCACTTGGATTAACTTTAGATAACAAACAAAACACTTGTTTCCAAAAATAATGAAAAGAGTCACATCTTTTTTTTTTCTTTTTTTTTTTTTTTCCAAATATTAAAAAAAACATACACGAAGGTATAAATTATTTAACATATCTTCGAAATTTTTTTTGGCAAAGTTTAATATTAATTGCCACACTCATCACTTTCACCATCAAAAAAAGGTATGCACATAGTACTAAAAAACTAATAGTCACACATAAATCTAACTCAATTCAACATATTATTTATATATTTTTTAAATTAAATTTTATCATAAAAAACAGAACATCCAAAAAAATAGTCAACATTTTTTAAAGAGAATTTTGAAAGAGATTATGAGGTATTGGGCTGTCAACAACCTTTATTTTTTAAATGGTGATGTTATTCTCTTACAAATGGTGATGTTACTTTAGACTCATATGATGTTACCTTTTAGACTCCTGTAATGTTACTTATAAATGGTGATGAAATGTTAGTTATAAATGATGGTGAAATTTCCAAACAAAGTCTTAGTGTCTATTAATTGAAGTAAAATGTGACCAAATCAATGTCTCAAGTCAGTGGACACCAGGGATAATCACGTCAGGGGATTTGGCATCCATGCCCACACCCTCCTCTCTCACATTCTGCAATCCAACTTTTGCTTCAAATTTTTATTTCATGTATAAGGTAGAAATAATTTCATTGGCAATTCTCTCAATGCATGTATAATTGGTAACTGGTTTAGTAATTAATCATGCCTTTCAACCTTTTTTGAATTGCAAATACATACATATACATATACATACATACATATACATATTCATATATATATATATAACTATCTATTGCTTTTTTATCTAATTATTTTCTCATGCAAACTTGAATTACTAAACATATCTAGTGCTTTAAAGACTCCATAGCGAATAGGAAGACAACTACTTTTGGGCCAAATGGTGGCTCGGGAGGGCAACCAGGGGATGACGGTATTAAAGGAAAGATTCCACTGTGATAGCCCCGGATCCTCTATTTCCTTATTACATAGTAATTACCCAAAGCAAATCAGGATAGTTGACTACTAAAATTATAAAGGAAATTAATTATAATTATTATATTTTATTCTTTCCACGATTGTAACTATTGTATATATACTCATGTAACTTTTCATAGATATATACAAAAAATATTTACCAAAACATTTTCCCTCGTTACTTAATTTTTCATGGTATCAAAGCAATCCTAGGTTCTGAACACATATTCAACTATGGGAGAAAAAATCTCTACCAAAACGGAGCCGATCATCGACGCATCGGACCCACTAACCCTTCACTCCTCGAATCATCCTGGACTGTTTCTTGTTACTAAGCTGCCCAAGGGTGACAATTATGGGCAATGGAGTCGCGCCATGCGGATTGCCCTCAGCGCCAAAAACAAGATCAGCTTCATCAACGGATCGATACGAGCACCATCGCCAACCGACCCAAAGTTCCCGACATGGGAATGTTGCAATCACATGGCCGATATTATCCTGGATCTTAAACTCTATCCATTCTGACATTGCTGGAAGTGTCATCTATGTAGAAATGGCTGTGCATGTATTGAATGACCTTCGTGACAGATTTTCACAAAGGGACTGATACCCAAATCTACCAAATTCGCCAAGAAATAATTGAATAACGGTAGGAACATGGATCAGTTTCTGTCCACTACACCAAATTGAAAGCCTTATGGAATGAACTGCATTCCTACCAGGAACCAATCACTTGCACCTATAGAGGACTCAAAAATGTCGCCAAAGAACAGGAGAAAGAAAAAACCATGCAATTCTTGAAGGGATTGAATAATTCTTATGCTACTGTTCAATTTTCCATCCTTATGATGAGCCCCCTTCCTAACACCCAAAAAGCCCATGCTCTTATTCTTCAGTATGAGAGACAGACCGATGTAGCCACAGGACGAGAGAATGCAAGACACCAGGCGAACTACCAATCTGGAATCTTATCGAACCGATCGACCGAAACACCAAAAAGGGCAAGAAGCCAAGCTACCACTGCACCCACTGCGACAGAAGCGGCCACTCCATCTAACGCTGCTTCTATATTCACGAATTTCCACCCGGACATGCTTTTCATGGCAATGATGTTAAGCCGAAAGGGAAGAAATCAACCGCTCATAACTCCACCGCTACCGCCATCGAACCGGAAGGGTACAAAAACAATGTTCCTGACACTCTCACTATTGAAGATCATAACTGACTCATAAACCTTCTTCACAATGACGTCGGTAACGCTCAGTCTTATACTCACACCACAAGTACTCATCCATCTCCCATCCACGCAAATGGCCCTTGGATAATGGACAGTGGTGCAACTGATCATATCTCCAAAACTTTACCAACACTTAATGGCCCTTATACCAAGCATAATTTTGTGGAATTATCAAATGAAGGGTATACCGAAATTAATTATGTTGGGACTGTGGAATTATCAAAAAATATGACCCTTAAAGATGTGCCTTATGTTCCAGAATCAAAGTCAATTTGCTTTCTATTAGCAAGCTTACACGAGCCTTAGGTTGTAATGTGAAATTTTATCCTGATTTTTGCGTGGTGCAGGACTTAACTACAAAGAAGACAATTGGTACGGGAAGGCAGAGTAATGGTTTATACTACCTAATGGCAAACCGGAGTCCACCCTTATTCAATACCATTCACCACGCAAACAACC
The DNA here is from genome assembly GCF_030987335.1 of Cornus florida. Lineage (NCBI taxonomy): Eukaryota > Viridiplantae > Streptophyta > Magnoliopsida > Cornales > Cornaceae > Cornus > Cornus florida. The sequence continues at coordinate 87,972,549 of NW_026775571.1, read as the reverse complement.
TTTGGCATAGCGTCTCGGGCATCCTTCAATCGCTCCACTTCAGTTATTATCTAAAACTATTCCAGATATTTCCTTTGATTCCCATGAAATTTGTGATGTTTGTCGTCTGGCAAAACAATCTCAATTACCTTTTTCTAATAGTATAATTTCAAGTGATGAACCTTTGACTTGATGCATTGTGATATTTGGGGACCACACAAAATATATTCTCATTCTGAGGCTCAATATTTTTTATCAATTGTGGATGATTATTCTCGAGACGCTTGGATTTATCTTATGCGTTACAAATTCGAAACTCAAATCACTTATTAAGCAAATCACTTATTAAGAATTTTTTAGTTTGGGTTAGAATGCAATTCAACCGTAAGATTAAAACTCTCAGGTCTGATAATGGGGGGAATTTCTTTCCTTATTCAATGACAGTGGTAAATTTTTTTAAAGATCTTGTACTTGCACACCCCAACAAAATGGGTTCGTGGAGCATAAACATTGCCATCTTTTGAATGTAGCACGGGCATTACGTTTTCAAACCAACTTACCCTTAAAGTTTTGGGGCGAACATGTTCAAACAGTTTGCTATCTCATAAATCGCTTACCCACACCACTATTATCCAACAAAATGCCATTTGAGCATTTAATCAAAAAGTCACCATCCTACTCCCACCTATGGGTCTACGATTGCTTATGTCTTGCCACAAATCTATAACCCGTCCATAAGTTCGACAGTCATGCACGTCATTGTGTCTTCTTTGGGTATCCATCGGGGTAAAAAAGGGTGTTTTGTCTATGATTTAGATAAGAGGAAATTCATCACCTCCCGAGATGTCATCTTCCACGAAAACACTTTTCCATACCACATTCCGACCTAAATGACCTTCCTACACTACCAAAACCCATACAGATGACCAATGACATACCCATAAATTACCCCACACCAAATGAACCAAGTTCACCAGAAAACAACCCACCAACACCACAAAACAATCCTCAAACAGTCAGTCCCGAACTCACCCAGTCAACCGGACCCACGCCAGAGGCAGAAACAGTCCTCTGACAATCCACCAAGCCAAGCTGACCGCCCGCTCACCTTTAAGACTACTAAGTGAATCATGCAATGCCTTCCTTGCCTACGTCGCTTCCAGTTAAGGCAAGCACTCACCATCCATTGTCAAGGTATGTGTCATATTCTAATCTTTCTAATGCTCATCGCACCTTCGATTTTAATATATCTCACTTAGTCGAACTATAAACATTTGAGCAGGCTTGTAAGGATCTCAAATGGGTTGAGGCAATGAAGGTTGAAATCACGGCACTTGAGGCAAACAAGACTTGGTCTCTAGTTCTTCTCCCATTGGGCCAGCATCCCATTGAGTATTCAAAATCAAATATAACTCTAATTGCAGTGTTGAACGGTACAAGGCTCGCCTAGTTGCCAAGGGGTTTACTCAACTAGAGGGGATTGACTACACAGAAACTTTTGCTCTTGTTGCCAAGCTCACCACTCTCTGATGTCTAATTACCATTGCCTCCGTTCGTGGTTGAAGCCTCCATCAAATGGATGTCTAAAATGCCTTCTTACATGGAAATCTTACTGAAGAAGTATATGTGACTCTTCCTTCAAGTTTTTGTCGACAGGGGAAGCCACTTGTGTGTCAACTCCACAAATCCTTATACGGGTTGAAACAAGCCTCACGGTCATGGTTCCATAAGTTTCTTACTGCCATCAACAAGTTTGGCTTCCAACAATCTCAGGCCGACTACTCCCTCTTTGCAAAGGTGTGTGGGGACTCTTTTACAGCCATCCTCTTATACGTTAATGATATGATCATAATAGGGAATGATCCCAAGGATATCACTAATGTGAAGACTTTTCTTGGGTCTTGCTTCAAGTTGAAGGATTTAGGGGGGTTGAAATATTTTCTTGGGGTTGAAATAACTCGATCTCAAATGAGTATCTCCATCAATTGACGCAAGTACACTCTCAACATTTTTCAAAAGGCAGGATTACTTGGTTCGAAGCCTGCCAAATTTTTCATTGAACAATCTTTGAAGCTCACTCCTACCGATGGTGACTTACTTATAGACGCGACACAGTATCGACGACTAGTGGGGAAGTTGACATACCTAACCATCACAAGGCTGGAAATCTCTTTTTCGGTCAACACACTTGACCTGTTTATGCAGGAGCCTAGACGACCCCATCTTGATGCTGTCCACCGCTTGCTTAGGTACTTGAAAGGTTTACCAGGACAAGGGTTTTTTTTCCCATCTAAAGGCGATTTGAATTTAGCTAGATTTTGTGACGCAAATTGGACTGGAGATATTATAACTTGCCGATCGGTAACTGGTTACTGTGTTTTTCTTGGAAAAGCTTTAATTTCTTGGAAAAGCAAGAAACAGACTACGGTGTTCAAATCTTCAGCTGAAGCAGAGTACATGTCTATGGCATCCATCACTTGTGAATTAACTTGGTTAAGACATTTATTGCGGGATTTACGCATTGATCATCCATCACCATTGACTTTATACAGTGATAACCAAGCAGCCATGCACATTGTGCTAATTAGGTTTTTTATGAAAGGACGAAGTCCATTGAGACTGAATGTCATATTGTTCGAGAGCGCATTAACCGAGGAGAAATCAAAACGGCCTACATATCTTGTGAGAATCATATTGCAGATATATTTACTAAGGCATTGGGTCAAATACCATTTCACACACTATTAAAGGAAAGATTCCACTGTGATACCCGGGATTTATTCCCATCCTTTATTTCCTCATTACATAGTAATTGCCCAAAGCAAATCAGGTTAGTTGACTACTAAAATTAAGAAGGAAATTAATTGTAATTATTCTATTTTATTATTTCCACATTTGTAACTATTGTATATATACTCATGTAACTCTTCATATATATATATGCAGAAATTATTTACCAAAACATATTCTCTCGTTACTTAATTTTTCAGATGGAACCTACAGTACGGTAAGGGAAATAATTATACAGGCGACCCCAACGGATATTATTTCCATCCAAGTTATTTATGATAATGAATGAGCACCAGTATTGGGAGAAAAACATGGTGTTGGTAATGGCGGGACACAAATCACGACAATATATATATATATATGCAATTTGATTTTCAAATCTTACTCATACACAAATTTATTTGTCATGCCTCCCATGTTTTGTGAAAGATAGCTAGCTAGACAACATAAATTCTCAAAAAATTGTAAATAAAAATAATTCATTATGGATTATACCACATTATATGTGTATATGTATTATGAAGAAAGAAAAAAGATAAAAGAAAAAGAAAATTAAACTCAGTGAGTAAAATGATTTGAACAAATCTAATAATTAAGCTACATTAGCATTTCAAGTTTCAAGTTTCAAATCTTCAAACGACATTCACATTACATTAATGAAAGTTAGATCTATTAACCAAATCTACTTCCCACCAGTTTCGGCATAAACTTTAGGGAATTCGAAACGTAATCAATTAATTATTTTATTTATTTATTTATTTTTGGAAGGTAAATGAACTTTATATAAAAAACTATGGAGCAATATAGAATACATGGACATAGCCCACGAATTGTAGACGGCCCAATAGCAAAGAGACCAACAAAGAAAAACAAGAGAAACACCTCAGGGCCCAGCCCATCACCTAGCAAACACATTCCTAGTCTAGGTTTTGTAGACTACTCATGTCTAAGCCGTGACTCATTCCGGTGCAAGGGTAAAGGGCGAAAACTCAATACAGCGCCCTAACTCAAACCATCTGGTGGCTCTGCCGGCGGCCGGATGAACGAAGCTGGGAGATTCCATTCAAGCATCACCCGTCTTGCCGATGGTGAGTCCCGTACTTGTTTCGATAGAAGCTTCTGCCTTATCATATCTGTAATTTTATTAAGGAGCGCTGATTGATTGCAACTTCGATTTTTAAAGGCTCTTTCATTTCTTTCCATCCAGATCCTATTGATGGCGGTTGAGAGCATGAGTTTGTTCACCGCATTTTGAAGATTCCGACCTGCCCAGCGTTGTGAAGCGCAATCAACAAAACCAGTCCATGAAGAAGCCGAGGAGATGAAATTGCACTTGAACTGCAGAAAGACCCATAAGGGCCTTGTGTATGTGTAAGCGAAAAACAAATGATCGTGTGATTCGTTCACTAGATTGCAAAACAGACATAGCCTTGAGCCCTGCATATCTCTCATGCTACTTCTGTTAAGTGTAGGAAGTCGATTCTGCACCGCAAGCCAAAGTGAGAAATTACACCTCGGCACCGATAGAGAATTCCACAGAAGATTGTTCCAGTGTCTCAGGGGATGAGGCGTCTCAAGGTAGCAGATTGTATGACTCATGGAGAAAGAGCCGGAGGGGGAGGGAATCCACATAACTGAATCCGGCGATGTAGTCGGCGGGCAAAGATTGGTGAGTTCAGGGACAAACTCAGCTAAAGAGTTGGGAAAAGACCACGCTTCATCTGAACCTAGAGAAGAGAGTTTCTGCCCAGGTAAGATTGCTGAGATGATTCTGACCTCCTCAGGAATTCTGGAATTGAGAGGCCCACCCGGTAGCCAATTGTCCTCCCAGAAATAGGTGAGGTCCCCATTGCCAACCAAACATCTAATTAGGTTCCTTGCAACCCCCCTCAGCTGTAGGACTCTCTTCCAGTTACTAGAGCAATTTTGTGGGATACTCAAAGTCCAGAAGCACCTATCCCAAATCAACTGAAACCTTATCCATTGTGCCCATAGATTGTCTCGCCTGTTAGATATGAGTGTCCATATATGCTTTAGAGATGCTGCAGTATTTGTAATTTCCAAACTTCGAAAACCAAGGCCCCCGCATTCCTTGGGTTGGCACACCTTACCCCACACAACTTTTGCACCTGAGTATTTGAATTCTGTTCCTGTCCATAAGAATTTCTTGATTATTTTGTTGACCTCTGCTAGGACCGATTTGGGTAACACAAACAAGCTAGACCAGTAGTTGACCATGCTATAAAGTACTGAATGGATGAGTTGGATTCTGCCAGCATAAGATAAAAAGTTAGAAAACCAGTGACTAATTCTTTTAGTGATATTTTCCACCAATCCTCGGCAATCAGCAGCCTTTAATCGAGCAGAGATCAAGGGTACCCCTAGGTATTTGAAAGGCAGTGAGCCTTGATCAAACCCCAACAGATCTCTAAATGCTTCAACAATAGGAGGCTCCACCCCTGAGACAAAGAACTGACTTTTGAAGAGGTTGACCTTTAGACCTGAAATGATAGAAAAGTGGTCCAGAGCCTGCTTAAGTGTAGAGGTAGAGGCTAAGTCCCCATGTGAGAAAAGTAGAAGGTCATCGGCGAAAATAAGGTGTGAGATGGCCAACTTCTTGCATCTAGAGTGAAATTTAAACGCTTGACTTTCGGCAATAAATTTGTTGGTTATAGATGAGAACACCTGCATAGCCACCACAAATAGGAGATGAGAGATGGGATCTCCCTGCCTTAGCCCCTTAATCAATTAATATTCCCAGTACCTCTTCACACTAACATAATATACTTAAACATCATAAACTTAAACATCATAAACATTTCAATTAATTAATTATTGCTATTATATTTATGTATATATATATATATATATATATATATATATATATATATATATATGTTAACAAGTATCTACTTCAAAAGTTTAAGTTATTAGAAATGGAGTGATTTAAATATATAACATGTGGCCTTCTCTTTTGGTCCAACACGTATTTTTAAAATAAAAAAAAATTAATTAGGGTGACAGTGTGGTTTGAACTCGAAATCTTTTGATTCTGATACCATATTAACAACCATCTACTCCAAAAACTTAAGCTAATAGAGATGATGTAACTTAAATATATAAATCATTCAACAATATATATATATATATATATATATATATATATATTGTTTCGGTTATTACAACTACAATTATTTCCTATATTTGTCAAGTATTTATCTTTCTTACACCACTTATTGATTAGCATATTATTTTGTAATGATATTTATTTTATTATTTAATTTTTGTTTGCCTTTAGATTTGAACAATTCGATATTTGACATTTCATATATATATATATATATATATATATATATATATATGTTTTCTCAAGTACATTGCCCCCTTCGAAATGAAATCTTGAACCCGTCATTGCATACAAATGATACATACATATCTTAGAACTCCACAATCAACATTATGAAGCATAAAACTATATATACATATCTAAATATACAAACCTATAAATTTGTGAGTTGAATTTTGTTTTGGTCCAAGTCCTCTTACAACCCAATTTTTATCTGATTATTGGGCTTTGGAACCCAAAAAAAATAAATATAAAAGATTCGACCCATTTTTGTCTTGAGGATCGTGGACCCGGATTCTAATCTTTTTAGTAACTAGGTTTTGTAGTGTGGTATGAGAAAATACTAAAAAATGAAATAGAGAGTTTGAGAGAGACAAAAGATTGTGGGCTTAAAAACTTGTGACCTCTATTTTTTTTCTTTGCACAGTGAATGTTTTTGTCGATCTTCATTGTGAACATTATATTTTTTTATTATGTTTATGGTTTGCCATGTTTTTCATAATACCTAAGTTGTCCTTGTTAATTGAAATCTTACAGGTGAAATTTGACTATCCTACTGAGTTTCTCGTTTCAATATCAGGGTATTACCAATTGTACACTGGAGATGAAGATCGTGTGAACTCTCTTACATTTCACACCAATAAAACCCAATATGGACCATAGTCACCATATGGTAAGCTTACAGTGGGTTAGTTTGTTTTAGTTCTTTTCTTTGGGGCTATAAAGGTTTCTTTGATCGATCAAATGCGTAGGCTTACGCTTACACAGGAGGAGACGGAACCAGTGTTTCTTTTGCCTGATGACACTGCTTAGGGTGTGTCTGTTTACCGTAATAGTCTGTTTGGCAAAGTCTGGGCTTCCAAGACTATTACGTTGGCTGGTGCTAAGTGTAATTTTGGACGTATGTTTCAAAAGTTGTGGGCAAAGGAGACTTCGCTTGAGTCTTCCTCTACCAGTCTTCTTGTGTACAACGTGGCGCGAAACTTGTTTCAACTTCTCATTCCGGATAGGTCGTGTCGGCTTCGGATTCTTCAGGGAAGTCCGTGGCTGTTTGATGGGCATTTGTTGGTGTTGAAGGAGTGGGAGGATGGTTTACTATCTTCTAGGATGTCCTTTCACTTATCCCCGTTTTGGATTCATTTGCTCGATATTCCTGCCAATTATCTTTCTGAAAATGTTGGGTGGAGGATTACGAATACTTTAGGCCAGTGTTTAAAAGTTGAACTTCGAGATAAGGGTATGCTGGAAAGTAAAGAAACTTTGTTGGTTGATAGCTGAGTTCTTCATCTCAAAGTGGAACTGGATGTCACTAAGCCTCTTCGTCATCAGGTGCGGTTATAGGGGCCGTTCGAAGCTGATTTCTGGGTTTAAGTTCGATATGAAAAGCTTCCGTCTTTGTGTTTTGCGTGTGGGGTTATCGGACACCATTGGAAGTCTTGTTCTTCTGGAACCTCGTCGATTACGCCGAGGAAGTTGGAATATAGGCGTGGTTAGGGGTGGAAGGGTATCTTGGAAAGAATCTTTGGCATTCGGCCGGGGATCAGGCTGGTTCTATGGGCGATGGGGTTGGGAAACATTGGCTTTATGTGGAGGGAGACGATTCTGGTTGTGGTGTTGGCGGTACTTCTCCTGGTTTATTGTTTGATTTGGGACCTGTGGTTCCTATTATTTGTGTGGATGGAGCGATTTCTAATGTTGGCGCTGGTTCTTGCGTGCAGGATGGTGATCGGATTGGGGAGGGTTTTATTGATCTGGTTGAGGGTTCTCCTACTGGCGTTGTTGGTGGTGTGACTTTTCCCTCCACCTTTTTCGCTTCCTCCAGTTGTTGTGGGTGAGAATAGTAAGGGTTTTCAAGATGTGCATAGTTCTCTTTCGCAAAGCTTTGTTGCTGTGTCACAGGATCAAAACCATGTTATGCCTATCAAAAGGAGTGCTTGAAAAGGTAAAGGTGTTAGTGCCTCACATAATGGCAACCAGTCTATTTCTTTGCCATCACCTACCGGACAGGGTTCTTCCATGACGAGACCTTATCGTAAGCGTCGTCCAAATTTGCATGGTTCGATTCATGGGTCGACTAAGGTGGTGGGTAAGAAGCCAAAGATGTCGGTGGGGCATGTTCTGGCTGGTTTATGTGCTGGTTCGGTTTTGGCCGGAGTCGAGGGTGATCTCCAGTGTGGCGCCAATAGGGATGCTAACCATTCTGATTCTTCTCAATCGCATTCGTTTTCGACCTAGTTGGCGCTTTTGGTTGGCAATGCCGCGACTCCATGTTTTGAAGCCAACTAATCTTTGGTTGCTCTGTTTTTGGTGGTTTTTTTAGGTTGTGTCTTGTTGGGTTGTTTTGCTTTTGTTGTTGGTCTTGGATGTTTGCTTTGTAGGTGTTGTTGGGCTTGTGTTTATCAGTGATAAAATTAAAAAAATAAAAATAATAAATAAATAAAAAATCAGCCATACCTCAAAGAGGAAAATATATATTTAATATTAGGAAAATTTTAAATAATTCATATCTTTTCGATAAATTAGCTGACAAAACTTCCACAGAGAGCTTGCAAATAATAGAGAAAACTAACTGCCACTGCTACAAGGTTACTATAACAAATTCAAAAGCATGAGCAAAGGGAGACATATAATTGCCTTACCATGGTTGCTAAGACAAAATTAATAATAATAATAAATAAAATAAAATAAAAAATTCCTAATAATTTTTATTTCTTTCTTATTTCTAAATTTGCTATTTTTGTAATATTCATTTGCAGCCCACTTAAACCGAGCAATAAAGACTAGAATTTGCCTAATGAAACCTAGGGTTGTAATTCATACTTTACAGCTAAAATCTACATTGACTAATTTTTATGACCCTCAAAATGTTACCAGTTCACCGCTTCACCCATAAAATAAATAACCCAGCTCGTCATTACAGGGGTTAGGGAGAATCATGTACACTCATGCAGTCTTACCTCTGCATGGGAAGAGGCTGTTTCCTCTATTTGTTTTCTCTCTTAAAATAAATGAAGAATGCTTAAGTCATAAAAATACAAAATACAAAATTTTTGAAATACTTTATCACAAATATTTATTGGGAATTATCCATTTCATTTTATCATCACCACAAGCATTTTTTATATTATTATTGAAGGAATATATGAAATATTTATTTAATGAAAAAAAAAAAAAACTCTCGAGTTATTTGATTTCATAAAATGGACCCCTTCATCAACAAACTCAAATTATAACCGTTTAATAAAACCAAAACCGTAAAATTATATAAATAGAAGTGAAACTCTAATTTAATAAGTGTCCTTTCAATTTATGTGGGCCATGCAATACGATGAAATTAAGTAGAGGTATTAAAGAAATTTGTACTGTGTATTACACTATTACGAAAAATATGTCATGATAGGTATTATTTTCTAAATTTAATTGTTGTAGGGTTTATACAGGTTTTGGTCATTTGTAGATTCAGTAACTATGAAAAAAGAGACTGCATGAGGAGCTCTGGAGCCAGCCATAAAAACCTCGGAAAGGCCTCTTGTCATAACTTAAACAAACATACTCTACCAAGCCTAGTTAATTTGTACATGATCGATACACGTACATTTAGAAGACAATCACGAAGGATACATAAAAACAAGAGGATATATCACTTGTGAGATATTAATTTGTAATTGATAAATTTTGGTATCAAAACCTGTTCGATCGTGTTATAATTTTTGTTTAATTTTGTGAGTTTTGATGATAGAAGCGGAACAACAAGTGCAATCAATATGCATTCAATTTTGATTCAGTTGAAAACATCTCGCTAGAGAAGGTATGTTGGTGCTATTTTTGTTTTTTGTAAGTTTTGGCTTAAGCACTTAGAATGACATAGTTCAATATGTAAATTGTTGTTGCTAAACCAGTCACGTTCTGAAATTCTTAAATTCGTTTTTCATTCATTACATACTGCTTATGCAGAACCACACATCTATTTGCCTTAATGAGAACTTGAATTTCCACTTCCCACTTTAAGACTTTGAGGTGATACCACTCGTAACTAGACTACAACGCAATTGTAAAATAGTGATGATCATGATAATTTATTATTACGAGGTCATTTACCATTGAGGGATAAGTCCAAAGATACGAGTGTTAGGAAACGTACTAGTTTTAAAAAATTTTCGAGGGATTTAAATTCATAAATCTTGATTCATTACATAGAGACAAGTTTTATGCAAAAATAAAACATGATGTATCATTCAATTAAAAGATTGAATACTTACATCAAGGTTTGAGTAAACCTTAGATCTCTCCTCTAAAGTGAATGTTCTCACTTATTGTAGATTCCTTAGTAAGATGCATTCTTCTTGGATCTCCATCTTCTTGGTAATTGTTTTGCCTTTAGGAATCACTCATATGCCTCCATAAATGACCTTGGAAAACTAGGCTTGTGGGAGCCTCCATTAGATGAGAACATAAACCCTAATTTTCTAGAGAGAGAAAATATATTCCTTTTTCCTTCTACTAAAAATCACACCTAAAATATACATAAACCATGTATATTTATAGGCAACATAAAGGTAAAGAAAAGGAAACAACTAATCCTTCTCAATCTCTAATTCACATGTCTCAAATCTAATATGATTCCAATATCAAGTTGGGTTATGAGTGAGAATCCATTGGGCCTATTATTTTATTGGCTACAATGAATTAATAATTGGCCCGGTCCATGAACCCAATTCAATTAATTCATAAATTAATTTCTACTCCACTAAAAGAAATTAATTGAACTCCAATTAAATAATAAATAACCTCTAAGTCAATATTACACTTTGACCCCTCTATGCATAATTAGTTATCGGATAAATAAAGCCATCAATCCGACTACTTAATTAATATATTTATTTTGGTACCTTTGATTATTTCTGACTCGATCACAATAAAACATTTGTTTGACAAAAATAATAATTTAAATAAATAAATATATAATAAATCATTTTGTTCAAAAATACACGAAGGCCTTCGAATTTACTTTGTGATCAACCATAATCAATACAAAATAAATACAAGTAGCAATGATGCAAATATTGAAAATATAACCCTCTAACTATTAATTACATAACTACCCAAAGTGTCGGTCTACGGATCCCGAAGAATCCGCCGAATAAATCAAAGTAATTATTAATTAATAAAAGAGTCTATAATTTTCTCATACTTAAGAGTCAAATGCCATGACGGTGATAGGGAGCAATTGCATACGACGGCTCTCGCAATATATCTCAACCTAACGCGGATCTAGTTCAAATCTTAATTAATTATGAGTCCATCCATAATTACCGACTATGAACCATTTATGATTACTATTTATATATCATGCATTGATTGCCATCACAAACATATATATAAATATCTCTTGTAATCAAATGGACACTATCAATTCTATAATGAATCGAAATATAATACATTGAATTCACCAATTGTATAAAACATAAATATTTCATAAACGTCAGGAACATATGTCACTTTAATCCAAACAGGAATTTGCTATGCCAGGGCATATAAATCCCAACAGCTCCCACTTGCCCTCATAGCCAATTCAAATTGCACCTAACTCCAATGTTATCCAGATGATGATCAAAATTATTGATCAATAACACCTTTGATAATGGATCAACAAAGTTGTGTTCCAATGCAATGTTCTAGCCACAAGTACATTTTCCTCATAGCCAATCAAATTGCATCTAACTCCAATGTTATCCAGGTGTTGATCAAAACTATTGATCGACGACACCTTTGTTAATGGATCAACAAAGTTGTGTTCCAATGCAATGTTCTAGCCACAAGTACATTTTCTTGCTGGACAATATCATGTAAAACATGATACTTCCTATCGGTGTATTTTGTTCATCTATGGAACCTTGGGTCATTGGTTTGGACTACTTCTGCACTATTGTCGCAATATAGCTCGATAGGCAGGCTAGTATGCTCCACAACCTCTAAATCAGTGAGATCAAACCAATAGGCTTCTTTTGCCGCCTTTAAGGCTGCAATATATTCCACCTGCAGGTTTGAGTCAGCAGTTGAAATCTGCTTAACAATCTACCAACTGATTTCCCTTCCATTAAGTGAACATACACTAAGTCATGAACCTCATAGTATCTACTTCTGATTGAAAATCAGAACTAGCATACCTGACTAGGACCATATCATCACATCCATAAATGAGTATGATATCATTGATTCTCCTTAGGTACTTAATGATATTTTTCACAACAGACTAGTTGTCAAGTCCAGTATTGGACTGATATTTACTGACTATCCCTACTATGTAGCGGATGTCCTGTTTGGTATAGACCATGGCATATATGAGACTCTCATATGCCGAAGCATATTGTTCTAGTCTCATTTGCTCAATCTCCTTTGATAGTCTTGAAAAACTACTTACTAGAGAGAGCAATCCATATCAATAAAGCAAGAACTCATTCTTTGAGTTATGCACACCAAACCTGATAAAAACTTTTCCAATGTAGGATTATTAAGATAAGCCTATTTTCCTTTTAACCTGATCTTGCAAAAGCTTGATCCTAGGAATATAGCTTACATCTTGAAAATTCTTCATTTAAAAGTAATTGAACAACTACCTCTTTATCGATGACAAAACTTCCACATCATTCTAAATGAGTAGGATGTCATATATAAATATAGAATCAGAAAAATAATGACATTCCCTTGTACACTCATAATTTATTCACAAAAAAATCTTCTGGTATCTTTTTGTAGATTAATTTGTCTTCTATAGGAATCACCCTACTAGAAAGTTCTACAAGATCCCAGAATTTATTAGAATACATAGATTCCAACTCTGATTTTATAGTAACTCGCCAAAACGATCTGTATCCATATCGGTTCACGCTTCCGTGTAGCTTACTGGGTCCAACTCATGTTTAACAGGGATATCCATAATGGTCTCACTTAAAAACATGATTCTGTCGGATTGGATGATAATCCTCCCACTACATTAATGTACCGATGCAGGAATCTGTGTACAAGATGATGCTGACGCATCAATAGAGAATTCATTTATTATTCTTAATCTCTATAATAAGTGTGTTCAAATGTGGTACATCTGATACTCATACCATATTCTCTAACATTATGCTACTAGGTATGTAATTCATAATATGATCCTCCTATAGATAAACAGTGAGTGTAAACAATCAACTTTTATCATTGAGATCATAAAATAATCCATCCTAGTGACTTAAGAGTAGCTATCAAATCTAGCATGCCTATGATTTGCTTCCAACTTACTTGTCCATATCAAACGCACATGTGCAAAACTACCCCATACGTGCATGTGATTCAAACTAAGATTTAGTCAAAAACACAGCTCAACGGTATCCTTGAAACAGACTAAGATGGAATGCAGTTCATAATGCGCATCGATGTCATTAACGCTAAACTCTTAAATGAAAGAGATAATGTGGCAGAACTGATCATAGATCTAACCATGTTAAGTGGAATTCTGTTATTCCTATTTGACACCTAAATGCATTTAGCGTCAATTGCGGAAAACTGGTACATAATACCTTCATTGACCATATAGTCTTTGTACTATCCCAAGAAATACTCATATCCTCGATCAGATCAAAGTGTCTTGATAAGTTTACCTAATATGTGCTCCACATCAGTCTTAACCTTCTCAGAATATACCAAGAGTTTAAGACTTGTGTTGCATCAGATAAACTTATCCAAAACGTGAGTAATCTTGCTTGGATGTTCATAAGACCACACGTGTCAGTGTGTACCGACTCCAATTGTCCTTTATGTCTATTTCTTCTGGCTGATTAAGCCCTAAGAGTTATCTATCCTTCAAAACAGGGTTCACAAGTTTGGTTTAGGCTCCCCTGCCTCACTAGGTAATTAACCTTCATTGACCAATCTTTGAATCTTATTTTGATTGATAACAACCCAAAAATAGACATTAAAAATACAATGAGTCAGGAATAACAATTTTTCTCTTAACATTCAATCTAGAAGATGCAACATTAGTTTTTACATCCTGCAAATCTTAAGAGTTTGTGATTATAGTATATTAACCATCTTTCAATGCACCAGAAGCAATAGCATATCTATTCAATTTTATAAAACCAGTTTTACAAAATAACAACACAGTTTTTATAAACCACAAGTGAAACAAAAATTAGATTGCGTCTAACTTCTGTGCATAAAGATAGTTCTCTAATACTAATATCCTCGTACTCTCTAATTTCAGATGTAATACTCCCACTGACCTAACTACAACCTTGGCATCAGGTCAAAAGATAAATATATATCCATATCATCAAGGCTTCTGGATTCCTGAAATCCTTACGATGAATTGTAAACATGTTTAGTGGCTCCAGAATCTATCCATCAGGAATTAATAGATGCAATCACATAACATAGCTCAATAATTAAATATATATTTTCCTATGCCACGTCATTGCTTAGACAGTTCGTCCTATAGTGTTTTAGTTAACGGCAAAAGAAACAGTTTCATTCACCCTCAACATACACTGCCTTATTCCCTTTAACCTTTTAGATACCTATGTTTTGTGCTAGCCTAGTCCTATTATCATCCTTCTTCTTTGCTTTGCCCGTCCACTTGGGCCTAGAAGAAGATGGTATAGACTAGGTTAGATTGATAGGAACGCCCAAACTCTTGATTATCCCTTCATCTGTTACCAATTCTATAAGAATATCAGCGAGTGTGAACTCAAACTGATTCCTTATTTAGTTCACTCTAACAGAGTCGAACAAGTTTGGTAACAAGGCAATAATCATGTCAACTTGAAACTTACCACCCAAGTCAGCCCTATTGATCTCCAACTAATTTTAAATAATAAATAATCATTTTCCAAAATTTGATTTCATACTGGAGTTCCTTAGGCTATCTTGATGCTATTCAAGTCTGATATAGTACTTTAGCATACTCTCTATCTAATCTCACCAAAACATCTTATTGACATTTAACATGATGCTTGAAGAAAATAAAATAATGTAAATGTTAGCTTTAGAGCGTATTCGAGGTAAACTCTAGAATATTGCACCAATTCATCTCATTTGTCTTATTTCACTTATTCAAAGCATTAATGTTCTCTTGGGTATCTTAAAGTAAGAGGATTAGGTTTTAGGAGTAGTAAATACATTTGTACCACCACGTTGTGAATAAAATATCTAAATTTCTTTTCTAGTCATTATAAATGAAGTCCACATACATTGAAATTAGCAAGCAGATAAAATGGATTAGACATAATTAGTCTGAATATAAATGCATTCATACAATATGCAAGGTGAATTATTAATACTGTCATGCATATTTAAAATTAAAATGAGTTTGTTTACCACATAATATAATAAATCTCAATCGAACAAGAGATCATTATCATTATTGGTGAACAATCCCTTTTAATTAATGTGGGTCCCTCAACTCTGCAGCATAATAAATCAACCAATCAATATGTCAATAACTTATCCTGTTGGAGGAGTTCATTATTACTATTGTAGAGATTCATTTGCTATTAGGTGAGCACTTCCATTAAAATAATATGTGGGTCCCTTAACCACTGCATGAAAAATCGGATAACCAATACACCAATAACTTATTCGGTTGGCGAAGTTCATTATTGTTATTGGCGGGCAAATCCCATCATCTCCATATTTCTTAAGACAATGTCTTATCTATCTATATGAAATGATTCCCGATTATGTTTAGCCTTTCTAAAATCACCTAGTGTAGACCACTCCGTTGGGGAGCTAACACTATTGATTTTAGATTGAGTGTATAACGTTATTAAAGCTCTAACAAAAAATAAAACATTAAATATATTGTCATTATAATCTAGACTCTTTAAATCATGCGTAGGGCCTTATTTTTAAAAATCTAATTACAATGAACATTTAATATTTTTATTTTCATGAGACAACCATTCTTGTAATATTAAGACTCTTCAAATCATGCGTAAGGCCTTATTTTTGAAGATCTAATTACAATGGTATTAATAACGAAGGCCATGGGGCAATGTATAAAAATCCCCGCTCCCACTCAATTTTTTTAATCATTCATAATTAGGGTTTTCATTTTATTCAAATACATGATATGATGCATGTTAAACGTCTTGATTTTAATCCAATTAAATTTAGAAAATATTTGGACTTTAAATGATTCACTAATATTTAATTTGAAGAACACTTTAAAAATAATTTACAAAAATAATTTTTCGTTTCCCAATAAGTGCTCTCAAATTAATTAGTAATCAAATCCAATTAATTTTCATAATTTAATTAATATAAATCAAGTCATTTAATTAAATATCATGGATCCAATGCATGAATAATAATAATAAACAATTAATTATTCCATGAATCAGTTAAATAAATAAATAACAGACAGAAGCAATTTAAATGGCCAATGGATTCAGCTTTTAACATTTATATGCTCTAAGTAATGCGCGAGGGTCTATCATTAGCCGCGTCACATAGGATTATTTCCCATCAATCCCTCTTGATCTCCGACCAAAACCTTGCCGCCGACAACTCTCCGGTCGCCGGAAAATCGCCGAAAAATTCCAGAAATTAAATTAGGCCTTAAAAAATTCCAGAAAAATTCCGGAAAATTTCTAAAAAATCCCAGAAAATTCCTGAAGCCTAATTTAACCCTCTTGGACATTCTTGAAGCTTCATAGCATCCTTTGACGAAGATTACATGGCTTTAAAAATATTTACAATTTGAAATACAATGAAAAAAATTAAATTACATCATTGAACTTTCAAACGGCTAAATCAAAGCCTTAATTACATTCATCCAAAGATAAAATTACATTCAATATTCCTATAAGCTTCATCCATAGCCCAAAACACATATCATCATCCATTCACAATTATACATACATCATCATGTATCAATATATATCAATATATTAATTCATACATCAACATACATCAATAAATAAATATATGCATATCAAAATTGGATCCATGAATGATGAATTTTCATAAAATCATGATCTCTAGTAATGAATCAAACCATGCTCTGATACCACTGTTAGGAAACGTGCTAGTTTTAAAAAAATTTCGAGGGATTTAAATTCATAGATCTTGATTCATTACATAGAGACAAGTTTTATGCAAAAATAAAACATGATGTATCATTCAATTAAAAGATTGAATACTTACATCAAGGTTTGAGTAAACCTTAGATCTCTCCTCTAAAGTGAATGTTCTCACTTATTGTAGATTCCTTAGTAAGATGCATTCTTCTTGGATCTCCATCTTCTTGGTAATTGTTTTGCCTTTAGGAATCACTCATATGCCTCCATGAATGACCTTGGAAAACTAGGCTTGTGGGAGCCTCCATTAGATGAGAACATAAACCCTAATTTTCTAGAGAGAGAAAATATATTCCTTTTTCCTTCTACTAAAAATCACACCTAAAATATACATAGATCATGTATATTTATAGGCAACATAAAGGTAAAGAAAAGGAAATAACTAATCCTTCTCAATCTCTAATTCACATGTCTCAAATCTAATATGATTCCAATATCAAGTTGGGCTATGAGTGAGAATCCATTGGGCCTATTATTTTATTGGCTACAATGAATTAATAATTGGCCCGGTCCATGGACCCAATTCAATTAATTCATAAATTAATTTCTACTCCACTAAAAGAAATTAATTGAACTCCAATTAAATAATAAATAACCTCTAAGTCAATATTGCACTTTGACCCCTCTATGCATAATTAGTTATCGGATAAATAAAGCCATCAATCCGACTACTTAATTAATATATTTATTTTGGTACCTTTGATTATTTCTGACTCGATCACAATAAAACATTTGTTTGACAAAAATAATAATTTAAATAAATAAATATATAATAAATCATTTTGTCTAAAAATACACGAAGGCCTTCGAATTTACTTTGTGATCAACCATAATCAATACAAAATAAATACAAGTAGTAATGATGCAAATATTGAAAATATAACCCTCTAACTATTAATTACATAACTACCCAAAGTGTCGGTCTAAGGATCCCGAAGAATCCGCTGAACAAATCAAAGTAATTATTAATTAATAAAAGAGTCTATAATTTTCTCATACTTAAGAGTCAAATGCCATGACGGTGATAGGGAGCAATTGCATACGACGGCTCTCGCAATATATCTCAACCTAACGCGGATCTAGTTCAAATCTTAATTAATTATGAGTCCATCCATAATTACCGACTATGAACCATTTATGATTACTATTTATATATCATGCATTGATTGCCATCACAAACATATATATAAATATCTCTTGTAATCAAATGGACACTATCAATTCTATAATGAATCGAAATATAATACATTGAATTCACCAATTGTATAAAACATAAATATTTCATAAACGTCAGGAACATATGTCACTTTAATCCAAACAGAAATTTGCTATGCCAGGGTATATAAATCCCAACAACGAGTGCGTACATACTGATCTAAGTCTAATTGTTGCTTATGGCTTATTTTTTTATGATGGAAGGTATTAGGATTGTTGGTCTTGGCACAATAGTAAGGTCATTCTAGTACTGTCTCCCGGAGGTCAATTCTTCACGAATTCGAACTTGATTGCTACAAAATTGTGCCTAAATATATACATTACAATGGTATGAAGTTGTACCACTTTAATAAATTGATGCACTTTTACCAGATTGTGGTTGCTCAAAGAATTAAAGTAGTATGCAACATTTGCAGTAATATAAGTTAATAATGTTTCTGTGTCAAGACATAAGCACAAAATTTTCTTCCTTAATATAGATTAATTCATTTGACAATGTTTGAATTTCAAATATAAATACATGAGATTAAGGAAAAGGCAGTGAATTAAAAGTGCATGCACTCAAACATGATCACATCTTTTATTCTAGCCAACATTTTCAAGCATGGTACAAAAAGAAACACAACTAGCTAGAAAGATTGCCCAGGCGCACACATATTTTTTAGGGGGAATCACACACATGAATCATATATATAGAGAGAAATACATGCACTATGGCTGAGTATTAAGTACTGCTTCAATAGCCTCCTCAGCAATGATTTTATAAATGCTTTCTGTCAAATGAACTGCATCCCAGAATACGTATTTTGTACGATCAGTGCATGTATTCAAACCCCGGCATGAATCCGCGTATTCTATAGTTCCAGTTCCACAACACCCCTTTTTAGTTTCTGAGAAACCTGACAATCAAACAAAAACTACAGTCAATCCTGTTGAACCAACCTCCGAAATAGACATGGCATTACTCGATTCAATTTTCAAAAATTTGCCTATTAAGAAGTTCAAAATTTTATTTGGTCGATGATTTTATACTTTGAAATTGAAATTAGAGAAAATTCAGTTCAAACGAAGAGAAATAAAAATTACTGAATTATACTAACCATATTTCCCGGGGTTTTGTATTGCACTCTCTATGATACTGTATATATCTATATAGCAATTTCTGATGTTTTTCAGAGCGGCCATCTTTGCTTTTAACTTGGAATTGAATGAGAGGGCAACTTTGTTGTAACTCTCATCACAGATGGTCTCATCCTTTAGGGTTTTGACAAGTGGTGAACATCCGAATGGCGGTAGCCCCACGACAACCAATCTCCTTACTCCTAGACGATACATTCCCTGTGACCAAAAAGGGATACAACTTATGCACATATAACTCTAATTTTTATTATGGAAAAGAAAGAAAAAAAATTGTGTGTGTGTGTGTGTGTGTGAGAGAGAGAGAGAGAGAGAGAGAGAGAGGGGACCTTGATGGCACGAGACATGCGAGAGATGAGATAATTCTGGTACTGTTCAATGGTGAATTGGTCGGAGCGAAAGGAATCAAGGTAATAGTTTTTGAGGAAATCATTGGTGCCCATACTGAGAACAAATAGGGCATTGCTGGTTATTTCTTCAGCTTTCTTCTCTCCCACCACTTGTCTCAACTGTACCTTGTAATGCTTGAAATACTCCAGTTGCTTGGTCAAAGGTATTGCGTTCTGCAGGTTCATCAAATCAATATAGATTAATTAAGAAAACTATGTTACTAATATATATTGATATATATCATGGTTCGCAGTATGGATCACGATTATTCACGGTCATGATCGCAGTGTAACGAATTCGGATAGAATTAATATAAATTGACAGATACCAATTGCATATTAAACTTAAAAAAGCGTCGCGTATAGAACAATAGAACAATACGATGAATCATAATAATAGTGATATATATATATATATATATGTGTGTGTATAATTCTTATAAATGAAGTAATAGACCACTTAGCCAAGTGGCCGGTATCTCCTCTGCTTTCAAATCACATATTATACTTGTATATATGAATATAAAATATGATTTTCTTTTTTTTTTTTTTTGGGTAAAAAGCTATCTCCTTACCATTTATGACACTTTGGAGAGACCATATAAATATATATAATTCTTAAATGGGATAAAGTTTAAAACCGTCAATAAACATATGAGCATGCGTATACATAAAAATGAATCTTACACATCAGTGAGTAAAAAATTTATTCACATAGAATATATTAACTGATCGGTTTGATCTAAGTGTAAAAAAGGTAATTAAATAAAAAAATAAAAATAAATAAAAAAACATAACAATCATATTCAAGAGTATTCACCAGTGTGAAAGATTCAAGGGTGTGTAAGAAATTTATATACACCGGTTAGATATAATTCAAGTATAAATTAATTACATATTGATGACTAAGTGATCATTTCTTATAAGATTGCTCACCGGTGTGTAAAAAAATTATCTACACCGAGCATAATGACGATGATGCTATATACCGATATATGGACTTTTTGCAAACCTACTCAAGGTTGTGAGAGGTTTAATTGGAGAACTTACTGAAAGATTGGTGGTGTAGCCATCGTAGCCAGCACCACCTGATGCGAAACTAACGCCATTAACCAGATCTTCCTTCTTCAAATTTGGGTCGAGAAAGCCTGGAATTGTTTCTTTAAAACCTAATGTGTTGGCTACAAGGAAAAAGTAAAACGGGGCAACAATTATATTAAAAAGCATTAATTAGAAAGTTATTTATTTAATTAAGTTGCATAACAAATGATATATATATATATATATTCCTTGCAAAATCTATTAGGGACACACACATATACGCAGTATATATTTATTATATATACAAATATATGCATAATTTTATATGTTTTGGTTGGAGTAAAATATATATATATTTTTAGTTAGTACATGTGCATGTCTTCATTAAGGCTTAAATTCTTGACATTTCTTTAAAAAGTAAAAATCTAACACAGTAGGGCACTGCCCGTTGGAGTAATTTTGCTCTATTGCTAAATAATATTAGTGGACAAAGATGGATAGAATACAATTCTTATAACAAGAAGGATAATAATTTAGAGTTTGAAAGTTTGACAATTTCGATTAATCTATGAGTGGTGGGGATTGATGTTATTCTAATCACATTAACAATCTTGACATCATATATATATATATATAAGCGCCCCGTATATTACTGTCTCAGTCGTCCGCATTTCCTTTTCAGGATACTCCAAAATATAAGTCCACTCCCATTTTTGGAAATAAATTTGTTTTAACTTCCCAAATTGCCCTTTGCATAAATTTTTCTTTTTCCAGCTTAGTTGTACACTGTACTCCATAATACACACCAAAATATAAGTCCACTCCCATTTTTGGAAATAAATTTGTTTTAACTTCCCAAATTGCCCTTTGCATAAATTTTTCTTTTTCCAACTTAGTTGTATGTACACTGTACTCCATAATACACACATATATGAGTGATACACTTTAGAGAGAGAGAGCCCTCACAAGTCACAACTGTATCTGGAGGGAGAGATCGATTAAAAAATCCAATTGCTTTTCATATTAATAATTTGCTTAATGCATTAAGTGTATGTCTTCTGAGCATATTAATAATTTCATAGAATGAAAAAACTGAAAACATACAACTTGAAAATCCGTTGGTTGAAGTATTTCCAAATACCATCATCTAAAACTATGTTAAAAAAAATGTATGATTTTAAAGAATATATCAATTTTTGCAGTTTTTACAACAGTTTTCCATTTTTAGAATTCTTGAAAACTAATTTCGAAGTATCTAAAGGTCTGTTTGATTTGGTTTCCCATTTTTTAAAATTAAAAAAAAAAAATTATTTAGTTGACAGTTCCAGAAATTATTTTCCAAAAACTCAATTTAAAAATAATAATAAAGCTCCAAGGAAAATAAGGGCATGCTTGGTTTGTAATTTTGAAAACAGTTTTCAGAAACTCAAAAAACAGATAACAGTTTTCAGATAATTATAAAAAACGGTTATTTAAAAATAGGTGTTTTTATAACTGAGTTTTCATAAAAGAGTTTTTAGAAAACTGAACCAAAATTTTTTGTACAGTTTTCTTTTTTCAGTTTTCTGAGAACACAAAACTATTTCTATAGTTACAAATCAAACAAATCTAGATCTCTGAAAATAATTTTTTGATTTTAAATTTTTAAAGATTGTTTTTAAAAAATTGAACCAAACAAACCCTAAATAGCTTATCCAACAACTATGATCTGCAAGGACAGTGTAATAGCAAAATGGTCACTTCACGTGTTGAGAGTTCAAAGCCTTTGCAACTACTCTTGTGAATATTTTTGGTAATTTTATTTTTCTTAGTTGGTGGTATTCACACGTCTCCCTAGAGACTTTAACCTCGACCTTCCTTTAATAAAAAATAGGACTTTATATATATTTGTCTTCCTATATATATTTATTTTTTTTTTGGTAATTGTCAGCTGCATGCATTGGCGTGCTCTAAAAACTTGGAACACCATCATCATAATAATAAATAAAATTCTTTAATTTGCTTCAAACCCAACATTCTTGGGGGTTCGTACTGTGAACTGTCTACTAAAACAAGAAAAAAGATTTTTTTTTTTTTTTTTTGTATATATTTTTAAGGTTTAACAAAATCACACACTCATACTTTAAAGAGGTGAGTTTGTACAGCTGTCCATTTACTTAAAATATATATATATATATATTTTCAAACAAATCCGAAATGTGTCAATAATATTATTACTCCTAAAACAAATCCAAACAAATATATTTTTAGTATCTTTATGCAATCTGCAGAGCTAGCTATAAAATGCGTCAATAATATTAACATTCCAAAACAAAATATATATATATATAGAAAGACAAATATATATAAGTTTTACCAATGAAGTCTGTGGCAAGTCTGCCATTACTAAACCTTCCGGTAGCACGGCCGTTGAAGAAATCCTTCCCATAGGGTGGGAAGTTGCATTTAGGTGCCAATGGGAGATGGTTGTTATTGCCCGGATCAACGCTCGAATCTCCAAACACAAGGACACATGTCACGTTATTCTTCGCTGCAAACCGCCTCACCCGACGAATGTCAATGGCAGCTCGGACCTGCAGCAATGGGTTCATGGACAATAAGATTATGATCACCATAATAAATGTCACCCTCATTATGGAACCAGTACTAATTATGGAACCAGCTTAAGAGAAACTGAGTTTCAGAGTGTAAGAAGGATTTTGTTTCTGAAGTGTGAGCTTAGTTAACTACTCTGATCTCTTTAAATAAACCAGAGCATTCGGATGTGTTAGGTTTAGCATTTATGATTGTTTTTCCATAATAGTATAGAGTGATACATTGAGTTTTTTAATTTTCTTAGAAAAAACGTGTGTACGTTTATATGCGAAAATAAAATAAAAATATATATATGATTTTTGTACTGAATATTTGCAGTGACTAGTTAAACTTACTGGCAATTAGACAATTTTTTTTGTGAGTATCACAGCTCATAAAGTAATAGAAGAGAATAATTGATATTGAATTCACATCAAAACCGATGTTGAATAAATACTATAATTAGAAGAAGTACAGTGATAAAGTAATGTGCTCTAAAGAAGTAGAGCTGTCTTTTTTTTTTTTTCTTTTTTTCCCTGAATGAGTTGTCCTCTTCATTAAAACTATACATTCTTTTTATGGACCACTAAATTGTAATGACCTAGACAAGGTTATATATATACATATATATAGATGTTTTACTATCTCAATTTTGAGCTAATAAATACAGTTCAGACTCTTGTTAAGAGTAGTAGGATATATATGCATGTATGCACGTATATATATATATAAATACATGAACTCCAAAGTATATTGCTAATTCAATTTGTCACTAATATATTAGAATTATCTGCAAATTTCTTTAATTTTGTAGATTTAAAATTACCCTTATTTTTTCTGAACATTTCATAACTTTCCTTACGTCAATTAGTGTCAGAATCATGATTTACCTTGTTCGATGGTGATTGATGATTTTGACAGCACCTACTTTGCTGACTATGATCACAAAGTAAAGACCCATTCATGCATGCTAAAAAACAATTCATAACTTCCAACTACTTCATTAGGAGTCTTGGGTAAACTATCCTAATGTTGAGCTCAAGTGACGCGGCCCGGAGGCATATGAATGAAAAATAGGTTGGCTGGTTATTTCATTTCAATTTTTAAAAATGTAAGAAACATATGTTGTTTTATTATTGTGACAAACCTAACTATTTTCATATTTTGACTTAAGTATTGTTCATCACGTGAAGACCATCTCCTAGTGGATGAGAGAACTAGTTGATTGCGACGTGGCCCATGTTAATAGGTGCGGATCCATAAATCCTATAGGGACCAATCGTCAACCAGAGGCTAGTAAGGCAAGGAATTATAATAACTTATGTCCAGAAATTACATATTCCGGTACTAAAATATTCCAGACAATTATAATCACACATATATAAATAAATATGTTAATTTTATTTCATTTCTTTACTTATGTGACAAGTATAATTTATTTGTGTTGACAATGCAACCATTAGAACAACTTTGTGGACAATGGACAATAACAACACATAACCATTTGCATAATAGATGCGCAACATTAATTACTGTGCACAGTATTCAACTTGATGTTCCTGCAGTTGTGGACAATACAACCATTTTCGTTCTGGGATGCATTTCTTGAATATGACTGATAAGGGTAGTACATAACCTCTCAAAATATTGGTCACCGCAAGGTTAAACTCTTATAATATTGGTTTAGACATGTTGATACTCTTTGAATAAGTGTATTCGTATTCGTGAGGTGTGGTGATTTTGTTTGAGTGATAAAAAATTAGATCTTAAGGACACTTTATCCTACTTTTCTTGATCAAATTCTTTTCCTCTATCTCTACTAACTATCAACTTTCCTTGAAAATAAATAAATAAATAAATCAATTATTATTATTATTATTGAAATAGTTTGACCTTGTGCTATGTGCCCGACAACCAAGTTATATAACATGGAGACTTAAGGCAAGAATTCCAAATATATATTTTTAAATTGATTGGCTGAAATATTGCACTAAATCGACTTGTACCAAAATAATAATAATAATAATAATAATAATATAACTTATAAGTTCTCTGTATTTAACCACTTTACTTTTCTCCCATCTCAAAATAATTAAAAAAAAAATTAACTACTTAGTTTTTTCACGCACCTCAAATAAATAAATAATAAAATAAAACTCTAATTTTATCTTTCTTACTCTTTTTCTTCAAAATTTATTATTATTTTTTATTCTCTCCAAAAGAAAATTCCATTCCCTTTGTTCAATCAAACTCTTTTTTTTTTTTTTTTCCCTTCAAGGTTGTTTCATAATTTTTTCCTTTTTATTTTTTTCTTTGGGTTTATTTTTTTTCACTTGTTTTTGTTATTGTAGTTGAACAATTATAATGAAATTTTTTTAGGAAAATTGCATAAAACACCCCACTACTTTTAATTTTTGGCAAGAAATCCCCTGAACAAAGAAAATCGACATAAAACTCCCTTAAGTATCTGATTTCTTGCAAAGTAATGTTATAATAACACAAATGACCTTTAATAAAAATTAAAATATTTTTTTATTTTTTCTTTTTAAACTTTTTAAAAACAGAATTTTAAGAAAAAAAAAATTAAAAATACACATCATTAAAGTGAAAGCAGAGGGGGTTTTATGTAATATGCCTTTGAAAAAGAAAAAAAAGAAAAAAACCAATATAATGTAAATACCATTTTTAAAAACAATTCAAACATTTTTTTTAATAAAATCTTGTGCAACAAATTAGTCACCAAACAATTTTTTGTTACCGAATAAATCACAAAAAAAAAAAAAAAAAAAAGGTTATTGTTTCAGCTCCATATGAAATAAAAAATGTAAAATAGAACTGTTACCAAAAGGACCTTTAATATTCGTATTTTGTTTCTAATTTTTTTACAACAATTATTTTTGGAATTATTAAAATACTATATGAATTTTGATATATTATTGTAATGTCACTAAACTTTTCTTTTTTGACTTGTTATCTTACTACACCGTTAGCTTTGAAAAAAAAAAAAAAAAAGTATTCTTTTTAATAACGTGTCCTAGTGTAACGGGTGGGTGCCTTGCGATCCGATCCAAAAGTTTAAGCTATTAGGTGGGGTTAACACCCAACACATATATACCCATCCACTTTTCCATCCAGGTCTAATGTGGGACAAGTCCCCACTTGTAACATTCTCCCCCACCTGAAC
Source organism: Cornus florida (assembly GCF_030987335.1). Lineage (NCBI taxonomy): Eukaryota > Viridiplantae > Streptophyta > Magnoliopsida > Cornales > Cornaceae > Cornus > Cornus florida. The sequence continues at coordinate 87,945,768 of NW_026775571.1, read as the reverse complement.
TCGTAACTGCCCTTATTGTGGTCGGGTCATCCCAACTCGCAACCGCCATCGTTGCAGTTGGACCACCCTGCCTACCGGGGTGGCGCACCCGGACACATTCTAGCCGGCCGCTTGGCGTGGCATCAGATTAAAGTTTAAGTCTAACTATGATACCAACTGTAACGGGTTGGATGCTTCGTGATCTGACCCAAAATCTTAAGTTGTTAGGTGGGACTAACACTCAACTCATATATACAAATCCACTTTTCCCTTTGGATCCGATGTGGGACAAGTCCCCACTTGTAACACCTGGCTACACCAAGTAAAAATTACAATGTTTTTATAAATGAATCCTTAATAAGTTTACTAACTAAATGTTAATGGAAAAACTAAGTTACCCAAGTAAAAATTACAATGTTTTTATAAATGAATCCTTAATAAGTTTACTCCCCCCCCCCCCCCCCTTCTAACACTCAACTCATATATACCCATCCATTTTTCCCTTCGGGTCCAATTTGAGACAAGTCCCCACTTGTAACACCTGGCTACGTTGAGTAAAAACTACAATGTTTTTATAAATGAATCTTTAATAAGTCTACTAACTAAATGTTAATGGAAAGACTAATTTACCTCTTTAAATCCCCCCCCCCCCCCCCCCCCCCCCCCAAAAAAAAAATGCTAAGCTGAAGATAGTGGTACATGAAGTGACAGTCAATCTCAATGATCTTGGTAGACTTATAAAATATAGTGTTATATGCAATTTGAAAGACAATTATGTTATCACAGTAAAAAAGAGTAATGTTTCGTTTGGTGTACATAAATGGAATGGAATGCCAATTACAACCATACTTTTGTTTGGTATGCAATTTAAAGTGGGAATGGCCATTCTATAGGAAAATCCATTTTTGGAAAAAAAATTCATTCCGCAACTTAACCTATGGAATGGCCATTCCATTGATTCATTCTTGAGAATGAAAATTCATTCTACAACTTAATTTATAGAATGGTCATTCCATTCCCAAGTAATTTTTTTAAAAAAGTCAACTTCCCAAAAAACTCTCATGGTCCAAGTGCAAAAATCACCACCATCTTCCACCACAACCACCTCGGCCTTTCACCATCATCGCCTTCCACCACCGCCCCCACCACCAACTTTCACCACCATCTACCGCTTTCCACTACCACCACCGTCTTTCACCACCTACATTGTCTTCCCTTGTCGTAATCACCGCCACTACCACCGGCTTTCACCACCATTACTGCTTTCCACCACCAGCACCGTCGCCTTTCACCACAGCCACCGCCTTCCACCACCATTATTGCTATCGCCTTTCACCTCCGCTACTGCCTTCCACTGCCATAACCTTACACCACCGCCGCCTCTGCCACCACCACCGTTGGCATTGCCACCGCCACTGCCTTTCACCTCCTTCCAGTAGCATAGCCATAGAGGGACAAGTGAGGGCAGTTGCCCCCACTGAATTTTTAATTTTTTAAAATTTTATATAAATTTTTTTTTATATTGGTATAATTGTCCCCTCTAAAATTTGACAATGCACATATATATACCATATATATATAACCAAAAGCTTCTAAAAATTGACAATGCATATATATATATACATATAACCAAAAACTATGATATTTTTTTCACTTTCTCAAAATATTATATTCTTTTTCACTTTCCAAAAAAAAAAAAAAAAAAAATCATCAAGATATTGTATTATACTTTTGACTTTACCACAAACAAATAGATTGTTTCTATTACATCATCAGTTTACAAACATTTTTCACAATCCAAACAAAGCAAGCCGAGTTACCAAACAGAGACTCAATGCAGCCGCAAACAGGTAATCTGATATTTTTTTTATCATCTAAATTTTACAATTATTATTTGATATTATAATTTTAGTTAAAAAAATTATTGGTTATTACTATCAAAAAAATTTTAGGACCTTTTGTTCTTTCAAATTTTAGTTTACGTAATTGTGTTATTAATTATTATTCTGCAAATAAAACTTAGAATTTTTTTTTTTTTATTTGCAGCCCAAATCAATGAAATCACAGATTCAACTCTATCAAATTTTTTTTGATGGATTTAATTATCTGGTTATAACTTATAAGGTTAGATTTGGTTATCATGATTTTTTATTTTTATTTTTTCTACATATGTGATATATTAGGACAATTAGGTAACTGTGTTATTTTCTTTTTCATATCTTATTATTGATTCATTGAATATAATTTTTTTTTTTTAGTATATTTAATTCAATGAATTAAATTTTGAAATAACAATGAATAATGTGAAAAATCATTGTGAATGTACTGAATAGAAATATTATGAATCAATATTTTAAATTTTACATATATTGTTTTGGTAAAAATTTTATATATAATTGTTATTAAATACTGCCCCAATGAAGGAAATTTCTGGTCACGCCACTGCCTCCTTCCACCACCATCGTCGCCTTCCACCACCACTGCTGTCATCGCCTTCCACCATCTTCTATCACTACCACCGTTAACACCTACCACTATTGGTACCACCTTCTACCACCGCCACCTCCATTGCCTTCCATCACCGCCGTCACCTACACCACTATCTCCTTCCACCACCACCGCCACACTATTGCCACCGCCTTTCACCAACACCACTGCCTTCCACCATTGCTACTGCCACCACTTACACCACTACTATTTTCCACCACCGCCGCTACCACCATTTGTTTTTTAAAAAATATAGAATAATGTCATTTTGTTAATTTAATTTATTTTTTACTAACAATGATATTTTGGAGAATTCAATTTGAAATTTATTCCATTTTAAATTTAAAATTGGTCCAACCAAACACTAGAATGGTTATTATCATTTCATTCCTATACATTTCATATTTACAACCAAATAATAAAATGAGAATGGTTTTCTCCATTCCATTCCCACTTGCGTTTCATTCCATTCATGTACACCAAATACAACATAAAAGTAAAAAAGGAACATCCATATCAACAAGTAACAACTGCTACACAAAATTCTTGGCTCCAGAGTCATTTATAAAAACATAGACGAGTAGAGTATTGAGCTGGTATTTTAGATTTAAAATTATATAAAATTTAGTTTAAATTTTAAATTATTTTTTTTTTAATTTTAAAATAAGCCATTAGATGCTTCCAAACAACGTGACTGAAATTAAAAATAGTTTGGCTTGTAATGTTGTCTTTTATCTTTGATTTCAATTTTCAAAAACATTTGTCTTTTCATTATTTTAACAAAACCTAATTACTCATATTTTTCAGAAAAAGTATTTTTCATCATATGAAGATAATAGGTGTGGCGGTGAGGGTCGCCCCCATTCTATTGGTTTAGGTTCGATTTCCCTACCTCTAACCCCACTAACTAATGCTATCATATATGAAGATTACGTATTAGGGGATGACATGGCGCATGTACCAGGTACTAATCCATAATTCATGAGGGGACCAATTATCATTAATCCACACAGAGTAATGTAGGGGATCGATTGCAACAACTTGTTATATATATTTATATATATATATAAATACAATTAACCACTTGCACAATATACATACATGCAACATTAATTACAATTGATATTCTATAGCATCATGCCCACACATAGCTAGCATACCTGCTGTTGTGGATACAAAACCATTTTCATTTTAGAATGCTTTGTTTGAATATAACTGAATACTGATAACCTCTGAACATATTATTTTTTTTTTTTTTTGATAATTAAGTAATTCGCATAAATAAAAAGAGTAATTACGAAAAGGAGGGCATTTCCCTCAGCCCGAACATTACTGGGCAAGCAACAAAGAACAAAATGTCCACATAATTAGAACCTTATAATATTAATTCATTAGGTTACACATTATTGATATTTTGAGTGTCGACAACAATTGAAGTAAAATCTATTAAAGTAGTTTGACTTGTGCAATGAAGAGCAACAATTATATCAATAGGTGTATTTTATTATGATAAAATTGACTAATTTTATATAAATAATGATTAATTTTTTTGTGACGTGGAGAATTTTAATGACATCATGATAATATTAAAGATATTAATTATATTATGATGACGTAAGTTTTTATTCATATAAATTAGTCGGAGTTATCCGATTACCCAACCCCAAATTATTATCCATGTTAGAAAAGAAAAATGTAAAAACCATCGTGCATTAAATTGATATAGTTTTGTAATTTAGAAAAGAACGACGCAACTTGATTTCTTTACCATAACAAAACAAATAAAAAAGTTTTACTTGAATTAAGACATTTCTAAGACCAACTTATAGATTAATACCTCACCAACCGAAAACAACTTGCAATCAATTCAGACAAATCCCCTGACATAATTTATTAATGTGGTGAATTTGCAATAATGGACTGTCTCATACCAAAAGTCAGGTGTTTTTCGTACTTAACCATTGAATAGAGACATTTTTTTAAAGAGTAGTGATGGAGAAATCGAACATTTCTACCGAAATAAATATCGAATCTTATGTGGCTTTATCCATGTCAAATAATTTCATTACCTAACTCTTTATCATCGATCTTTTCTTTCCTAGTTTTTCCTTTTTCTCTCTCTTCCTCTTCGTTCTCTCTCCTCTCTATCTCTACTTCTTCACCAATTCTTCTTATACATCTCCTCTTTTGATATACACATATATTAAGTATTCTAGAGACAAGATCCAAAATTCTTTATCCTCGCTCCTTTTTCAAGATCACCTACTTTTCTCTATTCATAAATCTTCCAAGAATAAATCTTTCCAATTCTAGATGAAAACTATGTAGATTTTTTTTTTTTTGAGTAAGTAAATATTCACACAAGAGTTGTTATTAATCCAGAGAAGAGAAACGGATAAATTTTCTCAAAGTTTCCATTTGATTTTTATGGATACAAAATCTGAAGGAGAGAAATAACATTTGTAGCTTTTATTTTCTTTTTCTTTTTCTTTTTTTGTTCTATTTTGGTTTTGTGATTCTGTATTTGCAAAATATGAAGAAATTTAATTTTTTTTATTTTATCTTAAATTTTACGAAATCAAAAAGAGACAAAACCAAAATCAAAGATAAGATTGAATACAAAAGAAAAATCGAGAATTAGATGAAGAGAGGAGAGAGAAGGGAAAAGGTAGGAGTTATCTTTTTAGAAAATAATTTGACGTGGCTGAGCCACGTTAAATTCGATCTTTTATTTGGTTGTTTGTTTCGGTTCTCTTATCATTTTCTTTTTTTAAATATGTTAAAATGATTCATTCAATTAGTCTTTTGATTTTGGAAACAAATATGCTTTTACATAAGTGACATACCGGTAACTTGTTTGTATTGAATACCAACACCTTCGAATATGTGTTGGATACTTTATTAACTTATTCATAATTTTAAAATATGTTTTTTATTTCTAATACATATTTGATACTTTTTAGATACTTCGATCATGTATATGATATTTTTCATATACCACAAAACATGTTTTCAATAAGTTTTTATTATTAAAATATATTTTTTTCAATAATAGTTATCAAAGTATATTTGTTAATAAAAATTAAAAATTTATTTTAAAAAGAAGTATTGAGATATATATAGTAAGTTAATTAAAAAATAAGTAATGATATATATTAAAATATTATGTCTAATTACTTTTTTACATAGAACATATTAATGATTACATTTAAATTCATACTATTAAAAAAAAATGACCAAAATTAATTTATTATGTATATAAAAATATAATTTTTTATATATATTTATTATTTGTTGTATCACTATACCCGTATCATTTTGTATCCACATTGTCAGGGACAGACCCATGTGAGGCCCCAAGGGGGCACTTGCCCCTACTGGAATTCTAAAATTTTTTATGTTTACCTAAAAAATTTTAGGTAATTATATAAATACCCCCATAACTTTATCCTTTGCCTCCACTGAAATTTTAAAATTTTCTATTTTACCTAAAAACTCTTATATAATTATCTAAGTTCCCCCATAATTTTATCATTTGCTTACATTGATTTTTTTTTTTTTTTTTTTCTCTCACTCACGCTCTCATTATTGTTTAAAATCGCCCCCAGTAAAACAAATTTCTGATTCCGTTATTGATATTTGTGCTTCTTAACTTTTAATTAAGTAATTAACTATAAAGAACTTACTGCTCTTATCATGAGAGGGTCTTCTCAATGGGCTTGGATCCTCTAAGTTAAAATTCCTCTAAATTGTCATAAGTTGAATTTTTTTTACAGAATGACACGTGTCATTTAAGATATATCTATGGCTTATATTAAATCACTTCAGCTAATTTAATAAAAGTTAGGAAACTGTACTGTTTTAAGATAGAAAAACTTTAAAATGCCTTAATTACTGTACTTCAGTTTAAATCTAAATCTGCATAAAAATGCATCTAGTTATTACCAACCAAATATTTAGTATAACTAAATAATGAAGAACGTCTCTTTTATGTTGATATTATAGCAAACTATGCTCAAAACTTAAATTTTACAAAATTCATCTAATCAGACATTGTATGCTATTAAATTTAAAACCTACTATTCAAGTTTCTTTAATTAAATCACCTTATTCATCTAAGCCAATACAATTATTTCAAAAAGAGAGTGAGGGAGCAATCTTTTTTGAGAAAAAGTGGAAAAATCTTATAGGAGAGAGATGTTTACGTTTTCGTAAAGTTTTTTAAAATTAACTGATGTGGTTTAATATAGGTCATAGATATATCTTAATGACACATGTCATTATGTAGAAAATTTAACTTATGATAATTTAGAGGATCCAAGTCCGTTCTTAATAGCGTTACTCTACCAAATATAGGTTGTTAAAAACTTCCCATTGCCCTGAAAAAACAATTGACCATAAATATCAATATATATATATATATGACGCATATACATACATATGTATGTATGTATGTATGCATTCCCGAGTGTTCTCCCTAGATCTACTCCTAAATAAGACAGCTATATATAGTGTTTTGATGCTTGGAGTACTAAGTCCAATATATATATCAGTTAATTGGTACTATGAGTGTAATGACCCACTCCACCACATGGTATGATATTGTCCGTTTTGGACCTGAGCGCGCACGATTTTGTTTTTGGACTTTACCCTAAAAAGCAGCATACCAATTGGAGTAACACACCTACATATAAGTGATGGCCCTGTGGGCGAGTGTGCCGTGGGTGGGCGAGTGCGAGACACTGACAGGCTACCATACTGACGAGTTACGAGTGCACAATCTCACATCGCCTGGGAAAGGAAAAGGTGAAGTGCTTATATGTAAGTGTATTACTCCAATTGGTATGAGGCCTTTTCAAGTAAAGCCTAAGAGTAAAACTGTGCGGGCTCAGCCCAAAGTGGACAATATCATACTATGTGGTAGAGTGGGTCGTTACAAATGGTATTAGAAACTGACCCAGCCGAAAGTGTACCGACAGAGACATCGAGCCTCCAAGGGGGGTGGATTGTGATGACCCTGTAGACAAGTGCGAGACACTGATAGGCTACTACACTGGCGAGTTATGGGTACACATGTCCCACATCGTCTGGAAAAGAAAAATGTGAAGTGCTAATATGTAGGTGTGTCACTCTAATTGTATGAGATATTTTGAAGTGAAGTTTAAAAGTAAAATCGTACGAGTTCAGGATCAAAACTAGCAATATCATAGCATGTGATGAAATCGGTCGTTACAGTGAGATTTGGACTGGCTTTGTCCGACAATTGCAACCCTTAATTGAGCTGGCAGTTTGGCCAGCTAACCGTGTTAATTTCAATATACACCTAACGAGGGAAGGAGAATCATTAATGCATGCAGTTCAATTATTGATAATTTTGCTTACAGATATCAGACACCATATATTACTAAAATTGTATGAGACTTCAATTCTATTTATGACTCAATGGTCCTGTTGACTCACTGTGAACACCATTTATGTTGAAGCAAACTCTTATCTTCCTCCTTTTCAACAAGCAGAATAGAAGATCACATAATCATCAATGCGGGACAGGAAAGGTAAGTAGTCCTTAAAATTTTCCTTTTATATGGTGTTCATTTGTCACAAATGATAGCTTGCTTCCTTTAATTTAATTCTGTATAATTCTCACAATTTTGTAGAGTTGATTACAGATCGGATCGGTTCAATTTAGGATAAAGTTCAATTCGAATACAGATTAAAGAAATTTGAAACCGAACCGATCTGTGAGACTTTCAATCCGAACCAAATTGATCTGTAAAAAAACGGATTGGTTTGGGCGGATTAGGCTTTTCAAATAATCCAATATAATTACACTTTATGACCCATTAAAATCTCAAATTAGTAATTAAAACTAAAAAAATAAAATATATTTGTAAATCATATACCAAATTACATGCTAACCGTAGTAGCATTAAAATTTGTAAATAATAAATTTGTAAATTATATACTTAATAATAGGCAATATAAATTATCCAAATAGAATAATGAATAATAAAAAAAATAGAAATACAGTAATGTAGGAAGGAAGGAAGACGTGTGGAGAGAAAATAAGAAGGAAGGAACAAATTTCCTTTGTTCAGTAAAGATGATACAAAGAAAGAAAGGAGAATAGAAGAATGACTCATCTTTCCTTCTTTACAAATTTTAATCCGTTAAAAAATGAGCGAAAGAAATGAGGGAAGACAAGTAAACTATTATAGAAGTTTTAAATTAAATACCTATACTCTATAAATTACAATATTATAAATAGTATTTGATACAATAGTAAAAACAATTAAAACTTTTTATTTCCTTATCTCTTAATAAGCATAGTAAATTATCATCATATTCTCTTATCTTCTATCCAACCGAACAAAAAGAAGAAAATATACAATCTCTTCCCTAGGAATGTCTAATCCATCAATTTTCTCTCCCTTCTATCCAAATGTTTTTTTTTTTTTTTTTTGTTTCCTACCGAATCGAGCATAAGTATATTCAATATTGTATATATATAGTATAATATATTAATATATGATTTAAGCAACGGCTCGAATTGGTTTTTTCAGAGCTCAATTCGTTAACCGAACTGCGAATAGCGGATTGCTATTTTTCTAAATTATCACCGAACTTTGAGATCTAAAAACCGAACCAAACCAGATTGGTACGAACCGAATTGACGAATTATTTGTTCACCCCTACAATTTTGTATATTCCCTTTATTTTTATAAATTAATACTGCTATTGTGCTTTTCTTTCCGTCACTTGGCATTATTTCTTCTCTCAAAATATTATCTACTTTCTTAAGTTTGTCCTATACTTTCTTATTATGAATTTCATTCACCATTCCTGTGTAAGGTTGATTACTTACCAAATCATAAAATGCATTATATTATTCATTCAAAACAAAACAAAATTAAAAATTAAAAATTAAAATAAAAAAAAAAAAACATATTACTCTTACTAAAATGGTCCAACTATTTTTAAAAAAAGTCATATCAAAATAACTTAAAATGAGATTACATGCTTGGTCAAAGTTTTATTTTGTAAATTGAATTTGATTAAATTAGGTTAAAAGAAAGATTAGACAAAAGTTTGAAAAAGAAACTTGTGATTTTTTATTTTTTTAATTCGTTTAACAAGAAAGTCGTGTAAACATTTATTCATATAAGAACTCAAACTCTCATCATTCATTTTGTGATCTATACTGTAATTAATTTTTTATAGGGTCAAATACAAAAAAACATTCATATACTTATAGTGTTTATCACACTCTTTATGTACAAAAAAAAATCTCTTCAAATTTTAATTTACATATTTAATGGTATAACTTGTCTAAATTACTTTTAATAACATATTTTATATATATTTTTAAAATATATATTTTGTAAAAAATAAAAAATAAATAAATATAAAATGAAATGACGTAATTTAACATAGAATAGTGTGATGCGCACTCCAAACGTACTATAATTTGCTTAATGAGCCATTAGTGGGTTCAGCTAACCATGTCACGTCCATTTACTACGAGGGGCCAATTTATTTCTACTCATCATAAATTTATGGACAGATAACGTACAAAATTATTAATGTTTCAACAGGATAGATTTTGTTTGTACCACATGGATAAGATTTGAATCGTTTCAAAAGGTCCCCACCACTAAACTTTTTTATTTTATATATATTTTTTTCATTTAGGGGCAAGAATGTTAGGATTAGTATCACATGAATATTCAATTTGTTACTACTAATCAGAGAGATCCAATTCATTAAGTGCGTATTTTTTTATTATTAAAAGAACAAAATAGAATGGAAAATAATAATTAAAAAAAATAGAATAAAAATGAAGGAAATTAAATATTTGACTTTTTGTTAAAGGGAAAAATAACTACTCCATTAAGTAGAAGGAAAGAATAGAAAGAGGACTTATAACATTTTGATGTTGTGTAAGTATGATAAATTATGAAATTAGATAGTATATTTATAACAAATTATATATTAAATTTTTGTCGTATTAAATTATTATCAAAACAAATTGAGCAAATAGTAATTCATATTGATTTCTTTCTAAAAAGACATGAATAGATAGAAATAGGAGATTTCCCCATCCCAGCGACTGGACAGGGAGTAGACTTCACCTTCGAGGAAGAATTCCATGGGATCCCTCTTTCTCGATGCTTAGATAATGACAGGACGTCCCTTTGCAAACAACTGATTATTAAATTTGGATAATAAATAAATTATTGGATTAAATATTTGTTTATGATTAAATTTGATTCACAATTCATATCCGATTTATTTATATAATACATTATCAAATTTGAATAATTAACAAATTGTTAGATCATTTCAATCTATATTCTATTAATGAGATCATTTCAGATTTATATTAAAATTTGATTTATTACTGGTTTAAGTATTTAGGTTAGTGTCTACCTTTGTGTGCTTTTAGAGGAGAAAAAAAAAGGTTTTTTTTTTAGAATCTAACTTTTTAAGAGGATGAATTTTAATATTTTTCTATTGTATTAGTGGTGAATTAATTATCAAATATGTCTACAGTGGATTCACAGAATGTGATGGTTTATTTTTTATAAGCTTAATACAAGAAGGTTAAATTGATAATGTTATATATATATATATATATATATATATATATATATATATATAGTGTTTTGAGAAAAAATTAATAGCACTATAACTTTTCAAATGTAACTTTTATTTTGGGACAGCTAAACATAAAAAGGTCAACTTTTAACAGGGGACCAAGGGAGTATACATACCTCGGCCCTCAACCATGGGCTGGCTACCTTGTGGGTTGGAAGTTGAGGGCTTTTACTTCTCAAATTGCAAGTGGGATGAGTTAGGGTTTCAATTACCCACCCAACCCACAATATATGGAGCCACTTTTGTCCCCCCAATTGGTTGCAACAAAGCAATCCCAAGCTGTAATTGTCTAGTCCCACAATATATTTTAAGAAATATTCTTTTCAATTTGAATAAAAAAAATAAAAATAAAAAAATAAAATCAATGGTCACTGAAATTATCTTTTAGATTTCATCTACTAGTCGAATTATTTAATTGGACCAAAATTTTGATATGTATATGTTTTAATAGATTATAAAATATAAGTTGATATATTTTAAAAGAGAATAAATGATCTCTTACTTAATCAATGAACGACAATTTTCTCAACATCAACTATTAGTAACCGTTAGATATAGTAATATTTAAGCCGTGAGCTATGTAAGATGATAAAATCAGAAGTGGGGTTCATTAGCATTTAAATTAAAGCATGAGAGATGTTTTGAAACCAGTTGACAAAAATTATATGATTCATCCACTAAAGTAAAAGTGGGGCTGAGACATTTAAACGTTGCATTTACTACAATAGAAAAAGATAATGAAATATTAATATATTAATAAAATAAAGCCTTTGTTACTAAGATATAGACCTTTATAATTAATAATATGTATGTATTTTCATCTACCATAACGGTGTGTCAGTGTAATAATAAAGTTGCTCTATTACATTTTTGAGAAGTGAATTTAATAATTTTTTGTTATGTTAGGGTTACATCGTTGGGCTAGGCGAATTTAATAATTCTTTGTCATATTGGACAGGCTTGACCATTAACAATTCTTTGTCATGTTAGGACAGGACAGGCCATGACAGGTCAAAGGTCAGCAGAGTGTGGACTCAACCTTAACTGGGTTGGGCCAGTCTAGCTTTTAGGTGAGATCTACCATATCCAAACAATTGGGTGGTATTCAAAGTGCTTCAGACCGTAGTCGGGCTGAACCGGGCTGGGCCAGTCTGGCTACTTAGGGGACATCCATCCAAAAAGTTGGGTTGCTTCAAAAGACTCCAGATCCAACTGTCCAAGTGACTGACCATTGTAGCCAACTGTTTGGCGTTAAAATTCAATATTAAATTTTATTTGATAAACTTATTCAAATTGTGATCACAACTTGTTCCCAGAGTACAGAGGCGTTGACAGAGATTCAAAACGTAAGTCTTTAAGATCTCACTTTTGAACCACATTCCTAATTTGAATGATACGTGTGCTGTAGGGCGGATACATGTGCTCAAAGGGCCAAAAAAACAAAAAAAAAAAAAAATTGTGATCACAACTTAAATATATATGTTCCACTTAAAAGGAGTTAAAATTTTAAGTCAATGGAGTTTCACTCGATCATTAAGTACTAAATATACTCCTATAGAGAATTCAGTTTAAGGTTTTCGGTTAACTAAACAAATTTACCCCTACAAGAAATAATAAATCATGATATAGCTTCTAAAATTAAGATTATATCAACACCACATTAGTCTTCTCAATAAAAGCCATGCTCATGTAAGAGAGAATTAATTTTGAGTTGTAGGTCAGAATATATATAGAGACCTGTTTTTACTATTCTCATTCGAGATCAATCTCTAACATCTATATGAATGAACAATAATAATGCGTTGCATGTACTGTGGTTTGAAAGACTCGAGTTTGTTTGATTATTTATAAAGAATTACAAAAGGCAGTTCTTTGATTACGGATTAAATTTTTACAAAGAAAGGGAATGACACAATTTCTTCCCTAAGAATATTTCATTTATCTCTTCTTCTTTCCCTTTTATCCAAATTTTTTCCATCCTACCAAATGAAGATTAAGGGACTGTCATCACAACATTTAGAACTTAAAAGTGCATGTTCAATTGGCTATCTAGGTCAGTATTCAATGGATGTGATCAACTGTCAAGATATTGCACACTTTCTTCTCCGTGTTCAGAGTCTTGTTTAAAACGTATCTACGAATGCCTCCAGATATAAATCTCAGCAAGAAGACGATAGAGTTGAATGGATATTAATTGGACTGCCCCAAGTGGACTTTGTGGATATACTCAAGTCCCTGGCCCAGGCCCAGGAAGGTTCCTCCAATACCAAACCTTCTGGAAAGGCTGCTCTGTCCCTGACCTGGCCCACGAACTTACTTTCTTCCAATACCAAACCTTCTGGAAAGCTTGAATTTATGCAGATTAAACACAAATTATATAATTTTCTCTATTCGGATCGTAGTATTTCAACATGAAAAGCTTTCTATTAATATTTTTCAAGAAACAGACATTAAGGATTTTTCTCTATTCGGATTTTCCAAGAAGAAAATTGTATAGTTTTGGCTGGTGCACAGTACAACGATTGTTACTTTCTAAATCGTCATTTTTGACTTATAAGATAAGGAGATTTGAAAAATGAACAAAAATTTAAATTTGAATCCTCAACAAGGAGAATTAAATTTGATACTAACAGGAAATAAAAGTGACTTGCTTGGCATTGAAATTGGATACTGAATTTACTGACTAGAGTAATTTCTATGATTTCTTTTCAAACTACTTCATTCTGGTGGATAAATTTCTTTTGTTAATTTGGTAAAGAGCTGGCGGTGAAACCAAGAAGTTTCAAACTACTCTTACTTTATTTGCTAGAACTCTAGAAAGACTCAAATTTCAATGCAGAACATTCAAATAATTATATTTGTCTTACTTTTTATTTATTTTTAACTAAGTAGGTAAAGACTTGACGTGAGAACTAGTGACTAAAATAAATAAGTAGAAAAGAGTTTTATTATTTTTAAAAACTGACAAAAATCTTTATTGAACTCTATTTACGAGAGTAGCTATAAACATCGGTCAATTGTTATTTTATAACCATTGGTATGGTATAACTTACCCATCTTAAAAATGGAGGGGAAAAATTCGAGGCGGATGTGTATCTAATTTTATATACTAAAACAATCATATATATATATATATATATAGTAGGATTATAACGAGGTAATCAAGCAATCCATTCAAAACATGAAAACTCATGCACAATTCAAATGTATTTGGTCCATCAATATTTAAGGTTTTTGTATTTATTATTTTATTATTATTATTTATCTCATTATTGTTTAGATAGTCGCTTTGAGCGAGTAAATTTCTAACACCATCACTAATAACAATGTGTGCACCAAACGTGCGCAAAGATTTATACACATGTACATTGGATCGATTCTTGAAAGCTCAAGTTGAGTAACCTTAGAATAAGCACTCTTTAATACTGATCAGTTAGAGATTTTTCACAATTTTAGAGATATGGTAAATTATTTGGACCTACACTAAAAATGAAATTAAATTACACAAACCTCTTTTTTTAGTGATAGATCGTTAAATGCACTAATAGATTTGTCTAATTTATTAAAATGCCCTCAAGTTGTCATGGTAAATGATTGTAGTACCATCTGTATATGTGAGAGAGAAGAGATGCACAAAGGGTAATATGTGAATTTCAATTTATTTAGTAAATGACATCAACAAAATTTGTCATTGACTTGCGTTGACCATAACCGAAGAAAGGTTTGTGTCGTTAGTTTCATATTTAAGGGAGAGCCGAGTAATTTTCTAAATCATAGGAGAGATGACAGTAATTATGACAAACCAAAGGAAAGATACGTATAATTTACCTTTTTAGAGCTTACCAAATGCCATGATTCAATACTTAGTTTTTTTTTTTTCTTCCGGATGATGGTCAGATGGTGTGACAAGAGTAGATAATAGTTTAATGCATGCAGTATTATCTTTGCATGTGGAGAGTCCTAAGAAATAAAAACTTTACCTAGTCAATTTTAGCTTACGAAAAAAAAAATACTGAAAAATCTTCTCTAGTCAGAACTTTCAAGAACAGATTATTCAATTATAACAGCGTCAATTTTACTACTAAATAAAAGAATATTTGTGATGAAAAAAAAAAAAAAAAAAGGATAATTGAAATTTTCAAAAAAAAGCAGCAGATTCGACCATTCCAATTTGATGCTGCATACACAAAACATTTAATTTTCCATAAAAATGTCGGTTGCAATTTACCGTTGTTGTAAACAAATGAAATTGACTTTACTTGGTACCTATTTTGGATATTGTTTTGAGTAATTTGGTCAAAGACTTTTCTTTTAGTTAAAACCTGGAAGAAGAGTTTTAGAAAGTAGAATCTCAATTTAGAACCTTCCAAGCAATAAGATGGACATGAAAAGGACCACCACTGTTTCGTTTTGTCAAATTGGTGAAGGGACGAAGGGTTGTTGGTTTAAAGCCTTGAAGAGTTCAAATTTGGTGGTATATATATATATATATATATATATATCAGAATGAAGCTTCCAGGCATATGTTGACTGACAATGTGAGAAACGCCTGTTCATCATGTTATTACACTATAAATAGACTATTTTCATCGCACAAATTGTAGCAGCACTTTATCTGAGTGATATAGAAGTGGTCCAAGTACTTGAGACAAGCATAATACAATATTAAGAGAGTTAGGAAAATTGGGGAATATGAAGCTTCTTTGTGTTTTTTTATTGGCTCTCCTTTTCTGCATAATGCAGAAGCCAACACTTGCAAACAAAAAGGCATGCTATACTTCCATTCTGATTTTCTGCTAGAATCCATGTTTAGTTTCCCTTTTCATAGTAAATATCTATTATCTCTCGTAACATCACCTTTTGTTTCAGTCGCATCCCGATTATGATTCAAAAAAAAAAAAAAAAATGACATATTTTTTCTTACAAGTTGTGTATCCGGATTGTAAACTCTTTTAGGGCTTGTAGCGTGGGACCAAGATCCCCTCCTTTTGGAGTGGCCTTGTGCATAGTGTTATGTAACAAAACTACACCATTTTAGTGCATAACATCACACTTACCTTTTGTTTCAGTTGCATCCCGGTTATGATTCAAAAAACATAAAAAAAGGAAAAAATGACATGTTTCCTCTTACAAGTTGTGTATCCGGATTGTAAACTCTTTTAGCGTTTGTAGCGTGGGACCAGGATCCCCTCCTTTTGGAGTGGCCTTGTGTATAATGTTATGTACCAAAACTACACCGTTTTAGTACATAATATATATCAAGGAGCACAAAGTGAGCCGCGTGGACTTCATATTTGTGCACCAAAATAACGTCGGAAGACCTCTCCAAACGGGAGAGAATCCACTTCTTTCGTTTTAGAGATTAAGACAAAGGATTTTGATAATTTTCTATTTTTTGCAAAGTGAAATGCTTTAGCTCGATCCACGTAAATCTTTATGTCTTGTATGGTGCATGTTTATTTTTCTGCTGTGTTTTTTGATTGTGATCTTGATTTCGCGGCGTTTGTCTTAACATTTGCTTGGTGCATTATATTCTTCAGCAGTCATATGTGGTGTACCTAGGGAAACATTCACATGGAAACACACCTTCTTCCACGGATTTTGTTCAAGCGACCAATTCTCACCATGAGCTTCTTGCTTCCTGCTTAGGAAGGTAATATATCTATATAATCTTAGACTACTATCATTAGCATTCTCGATCCTTTTCTTTTTTAATCTAACAATGTTATGTTATTATAGCAAAAAGGCAGCAAAAGAAGCTATTTTTTACTCATACACCAGACGTATCAATGGTTTTGCTGCAATGCTTGATGATCACGAAGTAAGAAAACTCTCAGGTACCAAATTTTCATCCACAGTTTGTATTGCCATTCTTTATGTTCGACCTCTATACATATTCTCACTATTTTAAATATATATGTATGTATATGTATGTATATATTCATGTGTAAATAGCTCCATTTTTGTTGTAATAATAGAGCATCCAGAAGTAGTATCAGTTTTCTCAAACAAGGTTAAGACGCTGCACACGACTAGGACATGGGATTTTCTTGGATTAGAGAGAAATGGGGAGATTCCTGGTGAATCTATCTGGAAGAAAGCGAGATTCGGAGAAGATGCAATAATTGGAAACCTTGACACTGGTGAGCCTATCTTTATATTATCTGGTTCTCTTGCCTTAACCAACACTCTACTAAGAACTTAAAGTGGCTTCGTTTTAGTCAATGGGTGTATGACCATTCATTTTGATTTTATGAGACAACTTCCAATACTTTATTAGCAAACTCTGATATCCAATTTCACATATAACGACAACCATGTTGAATTTTTGTTAATCACAATATTAAAAGAGTTGCTGTGCTAGGGATGCTGAAAATTATTTGTTCATTACGGTTGAATTTAATTAATAATAAAATTCTTTTCTTTTTTTTTTGAAATAAAATATTTGGAAGGAAATCAAAATGGGATAATAGCTCAGCTGAATAGAGAAAGACTAGCTACTAATTCACAAGTTTTGAACATGAAGATACAAGAAAGCTCTTTCTTTTCTACCTTTGCTACATGAAAGCTCTGTAATTGACATATCCAAAAATCCTAATTGAAAAAGAAACAGATAAGTATATAGACACACATTTTTTTTCCCCATAATACATGACATGTATGCAATTATGTAGACTTTTGAAATCTTGGGGACTAGAGTACGTAGAGCAAAGAATCCATCTTTAATCCGATTCCGCCTATTTCTTTCTGCATCAAGATTCTTTGAGCGATATTGTTCCCTTTCTGTCTTCTGCTTGGGCTTTGAATTGTGTTCCTCAACAACATGATTGTCACGCCCCAAAACGAAATGAATTTTGGGGTTTTTTGACAAATTTTTGCTGCAATTAGGACTTTTGGATCCTGTATTCTTTTGATTTTTTCTTTGTGCATTTAATTTGATTTCATGATGTTTTCTTTACACCCTTCTCAATTTTGTGTATGGCTGGTTAATAGGAGTCTGGCCCGAGTCAGAGAGCTTCATTGATGAAGGAATGGGACCTGTTCCTTCTAAATGGAAAGGCTACTGCGAAACAATAGATGGAGTTCAATGCAACAGGTTTTATTTTCTATTCCTTCAGACCAGATCCCATGTTACATTTACATGTCTAAGTTTCTCAGGAATGATGTTTAATGTGTTTGGTATGTGTATTTTCCTGAAACTAACTGAGATTGTCACATAAAAGGAAGCTAATTGGGGCAAGGTACTTCAACAAAGGCTATGGAGCTCGTTTTGGCCCTCTTAATTCCTCCTTCTACACTGCACGTGATTACCATGGCCATGGGACGCACACTCTTTCCACTGCAGGGGGTCGTTTTGTTGCTGGAGCAAACTACCTCGGCTCAGCCAATGGAACTGCAAAGGGTGGTTCACCTAAAGCTCGAGTTGCTTCATACAAGGTCTGTTGGCCCACCAGCAGTGGTACCTCCTGCTATGATGCAGATATATTAGCTGCCTTTGATGCTGCTATACATGATGGTGTCGATGTCATTTCCGTTTCCCTTGGTGGTGCGCCTGAGGATTACTTCACTGATAGCATCGCCATTGGAGCATTTCATGCTGCTGAGAAAGGAATTCTTGTAGTTTGCTCGGGAGGAAATTCAGGGCCAAGGGCAGGGTCCATTTCAAATTTGGCGCCTTGGATTTTCACTATTGCAGCTAGCACAATTGACCGGGACTTCCCATCCTATGTCATCCTTGGCAATAACAAGCAATTCAAGGTTTGTGATTACTTATGAACCAAGATGTATCTAGCTAGTCTTCTCCTGATTTCACAATTTTACAATGTGCTCTCAATATATTTTTTAAATTTTAAAGATTTGATGTTTGATAAGGGATTCAGCTTCGCAACCAATACCCTACCACTGAAGAAGTACTATCCCTTGATCCGTTCCGTGGATGCTAAAGCTTCCAATGCTTCCGTTAGACAAGCGTATGTACAAGTGATTCTCATTTTATCAGCAGAATAATCTAGTATTCACCTTGGTTACATGTATAAATTACTAGTAATACACTTGGTAGTGCAATGCATTCTCTGATGGATAGCATGTCTCAATTTCTTGATTGAATGTGGCAGAGAACTTTGTTTTGTTGGATCCCTTGATCCAATGAAGGTGAAAGGGAAGATTGTGCACTGCCTTCGGGGTGTGAACTCAAGAATCGAGAAGAGCTTCGTGGTTGCTCAGGCAGGTGGTGTCGGAATGATCCTGGCTAATCAGCTTGCGACTGATGCAGTCTTTTATGAAGCCCACTTCCTCCCCACTTCACACGTCTCTGCAGCTGATGGCCTAGCCATTTTGTCCTACATATATAATACAGAGTATGTCATTTTCATAACTTACCAAAAAGAGTCATTTTTTTTAGGTCAAGCTAATGGGGAAAAAATATAAATAAATACATTGCTTAACTTATATTAGGTATGTTAATTTTTGAGAAATATGTCTTGTTCAGGTCACCGGTAGCTTATATTAGTGGTGCAACAGAACTAGGCATGGTACCAGCACCAGTTATGGCGGCATTCTCCTCTGCTGGACCTAATACAATCACTCCACAGATCCTTAAGGTGGGTATTCAAGAAAATCTGTGGCTTTATTCCTGTTAAATTTATCGGATTTTCGTTCCTAAAATGAGACTAGAAATGAAATGCAAGCACAGAATAGTAACGAATATCAGAATATGAAAGCTTTATCCCTTGATGTGCATAACCAAAGAAAGTGAATTAGAACATTAAACAAGCAAAATACTATACCAAATAAGAGTAGCTATAAGAATATGCAGCAAGTACTAATGAACAGTAAATGCGTCATTGCATCAAACAAGCAAAGCCACAGCTGAGCCAGAGTTGAACATACTAATAAGATGTTAATTGCCTAATTTTGTATATGTATTATTGATGCCAAAGTTTGTATATTATAGTTTGTGCATTAGCTTCCACTAATTAAAATGGCATCTATCAAATATTTAGCCACACTTCATTCGGAGTTTCCTTTGGAATCCAATCCCCCTATTGTGGTTGTGCATTTGATTTTACTCTTGTGACACCAAAAATTAAAAAAACTTCCAACTCTTATGGTCATTTTTATCTTCAGCCGGACATCACTGCTCCAGGAGTGGGCATTTTAGCTGCCACAACAGCAGCAATAGGTCCTTCACGTTTACAATTTGATGAGCGTCGCGTTGCCTTTGGCATCTCTTCCGGCACTTCTATGTCATGCCCTCACATCTCGGGCATTGCAGGTCTTCTCAAAACCATGCATCCTGATTGGAGTCCATCTGCTATCAAATCCGCAATCATGACTACTGGTTTGTGCCCCTTGCCTATTTAGTAAGCCGAGCAGTGTCCCTAATTAATCTCAATATGATTGACTAATGTCTACTAGTTGTTGTTTCATTTGTTGACATTTCAGCTAGAACCAGAGGCAATGTGAGACAACCTATTACGAATGCTTCATTCGCCAAGGCAAGCCCTTTAAACTATGGAGCGGGACATGTGAGACCAAACAGTGCAATGGATCCGGGGCTGGTCTATGACTTGAACATCACTGATTACATGAACTTTTTGTGCGCCATTGACTATAATAAGACTCAACTGGCAAAGCTTGTGCAAGAACCATACAAATGTCCCAAAAGTCCCAAAAGTCTCACAGATTTCAACTATCCTTCTATCAGTGTCCCTAAACTTTCTGGCAAGAAAACAGTGACTCGAACCTTAAAGAATGTTGGAACTCCAGGCACATACAAAGTTCGCGTTGATATGCCTAAAGGAATACTAGTAAAGGTTAAGCCTGAGTCTCTAGAGTTCGAGAAATTGGGAGAAGAGAAAATGTTCAAGGTCACTCTTGAGGCTAAGGGAGACATTTTGCACGGTCAGTATGTGTTCGGAGGGATTGTTTGGTCTGACGGGAAGCACCATGTGAGGAGTCCTATCGCAGTGATGGCGCGCAGGAAGAGCTAAAATGGCGCCAAGCTACGTACTTCGGCAAAGGTTTAATATTTTGTTAGAATGGTGTTTCAATAAATAAATTAGTTGCTATCTATGAAGAATAAACAAACATGTGGAATTGTATTCTTATGTAATTAATTTTTTTTCTTGCTTGATCTTTAGAAGGTTAAACAGAATAGCCTGTCCCAATGAGCTAGGAACTGTGTTACTAGTAGTGCAATATATATATATATTGTCATTCTCCAGCACCAGTAGCAACATTAATTATGTATTCACACACATACACACAATATATATATATATATATATATATATATATACCAAGTGCCTCAACTCAGTTGTATCTCATTAGCGTGAAGATTATGTTTTAGCTGCGAGGTCCCAACACTTGTCAATTCACTAGATGGGGGCAAGAACAAATAAGTCAACATTGACGTTGCTTCATCAACCAACAAATTATGTGCCATACACATCAAAGATTAATTTGAAGACATCCATATCACAAAATGTTGTATTGTATATATATAGTTATTCTCTAGTCATTCATAACTATACACATAATATAAAGATTTAGACGATTCGACGAAAATCTATACTGCTTTCAAAAATATCGAGTGAGCAACCAAAACAAAATTCACACCACAATGAAAATGCTGAAGTGTGGTTTTCATTTTCTTTTTATTTTTTCCTTTGTAATTCTTGAAAATTTTATAATTAGAAACAAATTTATGAGATTTCATGAGAAGTAGTGATATGGTGGAAAGTTACATCATGGAGGCTCAAATTTGTGTTTCGTGGACTATAGCTACAATGATACACATGCTTCTTAAAGTGTGCATGAAAGTATATACGTGTGTGTATATAATACTGTATAAATGACAAATGATTAGAAGATGGATGGAGCTAGCGAACAGAGGACATCGCACCTTTCCTAAAATGAAATCCAAATAGTAATATTCCAAGTACATCCTCCAACTGAAATTTCTTGTTGCCGACAATGTACAATGCATTAGCCTCTTTTTTTGTTTTTTGTTTTTCTTTTTCTTTTTTTTGATCCATGGACCATGTCTTACAACACGCCAAAAATAATTAATTTAAATTGAAAATTAAAAAAAAATAAAAATAAATAGAGAATGAATGTAATTTATGAGAAATATACGAAGACGTTGTATTCTTGTCACTATAATTTACTTTACTTATTCATTCTTCAAAATATTGAACTTCAATTAGAGTTTAAACAGTTTCTATAATGTTTGGATTATCGGAAATAAAAAAAGGGCATTAATATATATATTATATTTTTAAAAATAAATGGAATCTGATCACTTTGTATGTGTGGATGAGTTTATTACAAAGAAGAAAAGAAAGCGATACAGTGTCTGTGTGTGTGTGTGTGTGTGTGTGAGAGAGAGAGAGAGAGAGAGAGAGTGAGAGTCTTTATATGTATGATCACTTTGTATAATGGTATGATGTCACGTGGAATAAAAATCAATTGGCCCACATACATTGATTAATTCAAAATAAGAGATCATGCAAGAAAAAAATCTTTTAAAAAATACTTAATTTTACTTAAAATAATTACTGAACAAGATGTTTCAACTATTTCTTATAATTAAATGACAAATTATTAGAAGATGGATGGAGCTTAGCACATCCAACTTGCTTGACATCTTGTAAGAACTCAATCTGTCGTTCATCAAACCTAAAAATAAATTCAAATAATATGCCAAAGTCTACTTAGATCCTCTAACTTAAATTTCCTTTTAAGTTGATGTAACTTTTTATTTTTATTTTTTAATTCAAAGGTTAAAGATTTTTTTTTTTTTTTCTTCTTGTTGTCAATTATTGAACTTGGATTCCTTCTTACACGTTTGTGTATTGTATTTTACTATACAATTAAATCGAGACTGCCACACTACAGAACATCATTAAACTAAAGATTTAACACTAATAAATCGAGATATAATTATTATGAAATATGTTGCATTCTTGAATTAATGTCCATTAATCTCTATTTAAGAATTTTATTCTCAAAAATAAATATATTACATGAATATTTTCGGTCTACAATGCATCATGTTGTAGGAGTTTTCAACACAACTAAAGTAATGTGTTAATTAAAATAAATTAAATTGTGTTGAAAACTCTTTTCAATTGTGACGATCCTGGTTTTACAAGTCAGTACGTCCTGTGATGACTTGTAAGATGACCCGAAACAGATCCGGAATGCGAAAGCGAAAACAAAAACAAAGGTTGAAAATAGACTAATTATGGTCCCAAAGGTAAAATGGTCATTTTACAAAAACAATGAAGTTTCTAGAGACCTTATTTATATCTTCGCTTCTGTATTTCAGATCCGTTTCGAGTCATTTTACGAATCATCATAGGACGCACTGACTTGTAAAATTAAGATAGTCACATCAATACTATTAAATCATATTCTAGCGTCACATAGATAATCAAAGAATCAGATCCGCTTATATCATTACGAGCATGTCCTGTACTAAATGCTATTATTTTGAATTGACAAAATAATTATATAAATATGTTAAAATTTTAATTTAATAGTGTAATAACATCATAATACAATGTACAATATATCATTAGAAAAGTTTCAGCATTTTGTGATTATGTTTTATTGTATTGTGATATAGTTATCTTTTAACAAACAATTTCCACACCCCCCACCCCCAAAAAAAAGGGTTAATAATTAGGTTTTCCCTATTGAGAATCTAAACATACTCATTGCTGATGTAAATTAATAATAAATTGACACGTCCTATTTTAATACCAAATCATAGATAGTTTTTGATTTGGTAAGTGAATATCTACCCACCATCTTTAAATTAGTAATTAAAAATCATATGTCAATTTATTATTAATCAACGGCAATTAGTGAGGACCTCTTCTGTCTCAAAATAAGTGTCATTTTTTTTATTTTGTTTGTCTCAAAATAATTGTTCATTTTTTCTTTTCAAACTATATATTTTACATCTTTCCATATATGTGTAAAACTTGAATATTCAAATTTTAAAAAGATAATTTAATAACTATTTAAGAAGATGATGCATGTCCATTTAAAAATAACTACTCCTCAAAAACACACTTAAATGGAGAAACTAGTCATATTTAATGAACTGCTGGTAATGCCACCTAAGAGTGATCGGAAATTTTGATCAAAATCTTTATTTTATAGGAAAAATTAATCGAGGCAATAATATGCAAGTGGGGCCCAACGGATGATGAGTAGTCCTTCCTTTTAATAATGACACAGCCATATTAAGTTGAGCCACTTTATTCTCTCCATCTAGGTGATCATCACGTCCTTGTGTAGTAATTTAACGCGCTTCTTGCCTTTTTTGAAGCAAACGCCACATTTTTCTTTGGTCGTCGATGTTTTCAATCCTACTTATATTTTTCAATCCTACTTATATTTTTCTTATACCACAATTATAGCTAACCGTTGTCTATGTCTCTCTCATAAAAGTCACACATCATACCCAAATCACTTTCTTTTTATTTTTATCACTATTCACTAGTAATTTGTTGCATACATATATCTATCTATCTCTCTCCGTGTATAAATTAGATGCACTGTCACGGTAATAAATGTATAAAATTATTATATATTTTATACAACTTTTTACATAATTACATTTAACATATTTTATTTCCCATTTCTCTTTCTTATTTCATTAATTAATTAATTTTATATTAAATAGATTTGTAAAAATTATATGGGATCCAAACATTCATTCTATTAACTAATTAATAAATTTTAGAATTTAAAATTTTTGTATTATCTACAAAAAAAAAAAAAAAAAAAAAAAAAAAAAAAATTATACACATGGAGATGCCTTTTCTTTTGTATGAGGGGTGCTAGGGGACTGTCGGTACAATTACTCTACTAATTTATAACAATTCTTAAAATTATATGTCCATTAATGACATGTCTCTTATTCTCTTATTTTTCATGAGACATTAAAAATGTAAATTTTTAGGACAAAAGTACCTTCTACTTTTCTTGATCCATCTACATAACCACTAAAAAAGGAAAAAGAAAAGAATCCATTCCCATAATATTGTTAATATATATACATGTAATCAACCGTGGGGAGAAAAATATACATTAAAAGGACTCTTTTTATCTTAAAATTTTATATTTTTAATGTTTGTAAGAGACATGTAAATTAATCAATGTAATTTAAGAAATAGTAATTCAATTAGAAGGGCGATTGTCCTAACACTTCTCTTACCTTTAACACTTATTAAATTAGGGGTCTTAATTTTTAAAGCTTATTAAATCATATCCATATATAATGCTTATCATATAAATGGCGTGAAGAAAAAATTTCTTACGAAGCAAGCTATATTAATTCTCTCTATATTTATATATTTACTTTGAATGTAAATTCACAACAACAACAGTGAATGTAAATTCACAACAACAGTGTTTTTGTTCTCTTCTCGAAGAGCCAGTGATTGTGGTTTCTCTCTCTTATTACCACATCCTCATCTCTCTCTATCTATCCGACCCCTCTCTCTCTACTCTGGTACTAACGCGTGGCTTGAAGAAAAGCAAAATTTCGATTTGAGAGAGGGATTTGCTTCATTGATTTTGCAGATTGGTCTTGTAATTAGGGTTTTTTGGGGCGGTGGTGGTGGTGGTGGTGGTGGTGGAGCGAAAGATGAAGCTGAGAAAGCCGGTGGTGTTCTTGCTGTTGGTCACCGTTGTAGCCCCCATTGTTCTGTACACTGACACACTAAGCTTCAAGACTTCCCGCTGTAAACCCTAATTCGTGCTAACATTATTCATTTTTTTCCCTCTATTTTTTTCGATATTATCTCAAATTCACTTGCTTTTTTGATTTAAGTAATCGATTTGGTTTTATGTGTTAGCTAATTTGTGGTCGTCTTCTTTTTTTTCTTTTGCAGCTAGAAGTGAATTTGTAGAAGATGTTTCGACTTTTGTGAGTTGACGATTTACTGAAGTTTTGATGCTATTTGACTTCAATTGGAACCAAAATTAGAAATTGGTTTTAAATTTATTTTTGATTTTTTATTTTATGTGCAGACATTCGGTGGGGAAATCATGCCACTCAATGTACTCCCGCAGGTGAAGATCTCATAATTTGATCATTTTTTTCTCTGTACTTCTTCTGAAATTTCAGATCCTTACCGTTTTGATTTGTTTGAATGTGTTTAAACGTGTGTAGGAGTTATCAGTAACCCTAAAAGAGCCACAGGGGATTGTTTATTCGGAGAATTCTAGCAAATCTCTTTCGGATTCCGATGGAGAGAGCACTCACAAAAGTAGACAACTCACTGAAGGTTGGTTTGTTTTTTTCCAAGCTTTGAATTGATTTCAGATGATGCCCTGTTTAATCTAAGCTGGGATTGCTTTCTGAGAATTAAAGAATTTGGGTCAATGGCCTTTTAGTTCATGTTTCCTTTAATTCTTATTATTTTTGTTTGCCAATAATTTATAACTGCAATTACCAGAATCAATGGAGCACCAAACCAGTGGAGATGACCATTCTGTAGAGGTTAACCCGATAAAGCAGGTGACTGATGGAGTTCATGAAACAAATCAGGGTGACAACATCTCTCTGAAAGCTGAACCAACAGGCGAAAAGGAAGGCGGGGAGAAACAAAGGGACAAGGAGAAAGAAGTGAAATCAAGGGCATCTGAGCAGAAATCGGATGTTGCCACTAAGAACATGGTAAATAATGTCTTTGCTTTTTTACGTGTTTTTTTTTTTTATTGTTCTTGTTATCTTTTTGTTTTATTACTCTATCAATTTCACTCCTTTTGAGGAGTAGCCAGCATTAAAATCCATTTCATTGCTCCATTTTTGGGTCTGAAATAAATGTGTGGTTCCTTTCGTGCTTCTGAGTACAGTTATTATGATGAAAGATTTGGATGGTGCATGGTTAAATTTGTTGTTTGCTTCAGGGTTCTTTTGCAATCTATTTCTAGTGAATTCTGTTGTAGTAGCTATTTTCTTTTGGTGTTGGAAATGGTCATCCTGTGAGGGTGAAACCACTCCGTCGGAGTGGTTGGCTATAGTTGATCTGACTTGGTCTAAAATTTATAGTATTACGATAGGTAATAATAGTACTTTCTAAAATTTTAGGCTTGTTTGAAGGTTTTTCCAGACTTTTTGAACTGAAATATTTGACTAGTAATTGTCATGACCATGTTAAGTTTAAAAAATAATTGATGTACCATATCAAGAAAATTAGCATTGTGCAAACTTAATTCCTTAATTAATGCTTAAAAATCAAAGATACTTTTCGTGATTGATGATTTGATTTACCATTATGCAAACTCAGACTTTTGATAGTAATAACATTCCTTGGATGAAACAGCGTTATTTTTAAATATTATATATCCTTATTCCTGTTTGATCTTTAACCACACATCTTTTACTGAACTGTTGATTCTGCTCAAAGGATAATTAACATAAAATTTCACTAGTTATTCTTTAAATGATATTCCAACTATATTCACATTTTGGATGTAATTTTTTTCTTTCCTTTGGTTGGCTGTCCCAGGAAATAAAACGTGACCAACCATCTTCCCGAACCACTGCGAAAGTTGCAATCAAAGAACCTATAAGGACTAAAAGTGAGAAACAGAATGATCAAACAGTTTTTCCAGATGCTCGTGTTCGGCAGCTTAAGGATCAGCTTATCAGGGGAAGGGTATACCTTTCCCTTGCAGCTACAAGAAACAATGCTCACTTTATAAGGGAGCTCAGGCTACGGATGAAGGAAGTTCAACGAGTGCTTGGAGATGCTAGCAAGGATTCTGACCTACCAAGAAAGTATGTCTTTTTGCCATCTTTTGTAATAGAATTTAATGCATCAAATGGCTAATTGATATTCTTATTAGATTCTTTGTTCAGAATGAAGCAATGTAACATTCCTTATGCTTCAAGTTTTGCATCCTATTTTCTCTTCTCTTCTCTCTCTCTCTCTATATATATGTGTGTGTGTGTGTGATCAATAAGTGTGTTTCGCAATTTAAATGCAGTGCCAATGAAAAATTGAGGGCAATGGAGCAAACATTAGCAAAAGGCAAGCAAATTCAAGACGACTGTACTGCTGTCGTAAAGAAGCTTCGTGCCATGCTTCACTCTTCAGAAGAGCAGCTGCGAGTCCACAAGAAGCAGACAGTGTTTTTGACACATTTAACTGCTAAAACACTTCCTAAAGGTCTTCATTGTCTTCCTTTGCGCCTTTCAACCGAGTACTTCAGCTTGAATTCGTCTGAACAGCACTTCCCGAACCAAGATAAACTAGAAGACCCCAGTCTGTACCACTATGCACTATTCTCAGATAACATATTGGCAGCAGCAGCAGTTGTAAACTCAACAGTTTCCCATGCCAAGGTATGATCTGTTTGTTAATGAAATTGTCACCTGCTGATTAGGTTTGCTGGGGTTGAAAGACAATTTTTAATGGTCTTCATTAAGAATTCAAAATTTCCTCTATTCCTTTGTTTTATAAGCTGACAAATGGGGTATTGATCAATTAATATCAACATCTGAAACATTTGCTTTTGGTTGACATCTTAAAATATTTTTATGTTAACATTACATGGTGTTCTTGACAGGATCCTTCAAAGCATGTTATCCACATTGTTACTGATAGGCTCAATTATGCAGCAATGAGGATGTGGTTTCTGGCAAACCCTCCAGGCAAAGCTACGATAGAGGTGCAAAATGTTGAAGAATTTACATGGTTAAATTCAAGTTATAGTCCGGTTCTCAAGCAGTTGGGGTCGCCATCCATGATAGATTATTACTTTAGGACTCGTCGTGCTGATTCTGATTCAAATTTGAAATTTCGGAACCCAAAGTACCTCTCAGTCATGAATCATCTCCGGTTTTACCTGCCGGAGATCTTCCCCAAGCTCAATAAAGTATTGTTCTTAGATGATGATATAGTGGTGCAGAAGGATCTCACTGCTCTCTGGTCCCTTGATCTGCATGGGAAAGTGATTGGTGTGGTTGAAACTTGTGGAGAAAGCTTCCATCGGTTTGATCGTTATCTCAACTTTTCAAATCCTCTCATTTCAAAACAATTTGAACCCCGTGCTTGTGGATGGGCATTTGGAATGAATATCTTTGATTTGGAGGAATGGAAGAGACAAAATATCACGGAGGTGTACCACTCATGGCAGAAACTGGTAAGAGATATTTTGCAGGCTATTTTTGGATAGACAATTCTCTTGTTTGTCTTAATTTTATGAATTTCATTATAACTTAAAAGGACCACATTAAATGAAATCCCTAAAATAATGTGGATGAATAATAAAACTGAAGACTTAAGGTGCGCATCTGTCATGCAGTGCAACACCATATAAACACTAGTCAGTTTTACCTAACCACAGTTCCTCGCATCATTTGAAGTGGTATAATCATATTAATCCCTTCACTTAATATAGGTTCAAATTTGAGTGTAGCAAAATCTTATTTTGAAATGACAAGTTTACTGTTACTACATTATTACGTCAAAAAGTATCACCTGTTGGTGTCATTTTTTTTTTCTTGCCACGGGGTGGGGGCGGTAATGCCTGAAATTTGGCTCTGGGTTTTTAATCTTGTTGACAATTCTGAAGCCAAACTTGTTTCGTATGCAGAATCATGACAGACAGTTGTGGAAATTGGGGACCCTGCCACCTGGTCTAATCACATTTTGGAAACGCACTTATTCCCTTGATCGGAATTGGCATGTACTGGGCCTAGGTTACAACCCAAATGTCAGCCAGAAGGATATCGAAAGAGCTGCTGTCATACACTACAATGGCAACTTGAAACCATGGCTTGAGATAGGCATACCCAAGTTCCGAAGCTACTGGGCAAAACATGTTGATTATGAGCATTTGTATTTGCGGGAGTGCAACATTAATCCATAAAATGGCTCTCATTGACTCTTTAGAGCATAAACATCCTACCAGTGCCATTTTGACATATATTTTTACAGGTCAGTGTGACTCTTTGCACTATTTTTTTTTTTTTTTGGTGGTTATATTTTTGTCTAATTAAAAACTTTTTAGTTTTTTTTTGCTTTACATTTTCTTTTAGTTTTTTTCTGAGAGCATTGTAGATTTTTGAAGCCATGATTAGTGTGAGATATTAATTATCGGCAATTGGCATCCTTTGTTACAGATACGCTGAAGTGCAGATGTACATGTAAACGAATGGGAACTAGTTTTTTGGCCATAATTCATTAAGCAGTACGTTATCTCCTCGAGGTCATGTATATGATATTTTTTTAGCTTCACCGCAGCTCCTCTTTTGGTATCCTTTGCGCCAGTAATTGCAGGTTCTACGAAGTATAAGTTTTTTTTTTCCCTTGTATTGCACCCCCCACTCCCCCACCCAGCGATCCTTCTCAAGCAAATACATACATTGGATAACGAAGAAAAATCTTTGAATTTAGAAATGAATCACAATGCTTCATTGCTGCGTACTTTGTAGATTTTGTATGTGAGAAGAAATTGATATATTAGAATCATTTGGTATTCGTTTGGTTCATGATCTTCAATTGTCTCTTATTTAGCATTTTGAACTGCCAAAAAAAATCCAGATGTACAAACTTTTGTTTGTTTTTTTTCTTTTGGGAGACTACCTTGTTTCCTAGGGTTTCAGCTCAGGTAGTATGATGGGAAGGTGTTGGTTTAGTTATTGATTTTAATTTTCATCCTAGTTAAAATAAATAAAGAGGGTGAGCCTTAGTGCAATGTAAAGGTTGCTCCATTGTGACCGGCGTGCGGAAGTTAGTCTATGTACATTTGACCCTCTTCAGGCCATGGCAGAAGCCTTGGAAATGAGAATGAATAGCTTACAGCCTTGCAATACTTCCTGGTCAATACTTGATTTATTTGATATAGGCAGGAAAGAGTTTAAGAAAGTGTACTTCCATGTCATTTTCTATATATGTACATTGTTTAATCAAAAGAGTGGGATTATGAAATTAATATGCATGGGCAGGTCTCTTTTTGCCCTTTCCTTTTCATTTTTACTGCTTAACCTTTTATACAACCACTGGTTGGTCTAAATAAATGTAGCAATAGCTTTTGAACAAAGCTATTCAAAATTGCTTTCATTAAATAGACAGCAAGGTATTGGTTGCAACTATAATAATCATTGCGCACCGACCGTTGGGAATGCAATGCAAGACATCATCAATTTGAGCACTCAAGTTATAATACTGGTCGGCAAGCTTTATAGAGCATATGCGGTTTTTTTTTGGGTAAATTACACTGACACTCCCTGAGATTTGGTCATATTTTAACTAGACGAAGATTTTGGTTTTAACTTTCACTTATACTTCAATTTACTTTTTGGCCCTTAACACATGCGAATTGACCCTTTTACACTCAATTTTTTAATATAAAATATATATAATCCTAAATGACAAAAAGGTCCCTATATAGTGTATGTATATATATATATATATAAACACTGTTTGTACAGGCCGAAATCGTCACAAACCAAATCATGATCGTCGCCGAGCAGCGCCGCCTCCACTTGAATCGCTGGCTCACTGTCGTACATCACCGCCGACCTCGAAATTCAGATCCTCACCGTTGGCAAATCAGTCGTCGGTCATCACGTGACTCAGTCCGCTTCACCATCTCCGCTGGTTTTCACGTTGATGGAGCTGCAACTGGGTATTTCTTCACCGTCCGGTTTGGTCACCACCGTTGGGTCGTTCATGCTCAGGTCTTCTCGCCATGGGTGTTTGCAATCGCTGAAACTGGGTCGCCAAAATCTTCACCTCTTTCGCCGTCGACAAGCTCAAACCCACTAACCTCTTGACCTATTAAAAACCCTAGCTTCTCATGGAGACGAAGTTTAATCACGGCACCGACGAGGTTCAGGTTTAATCACGGCGACAACGTGGTTCATGGCGACGGCAGGTTCATAACGACATGGTTCATGTGCTGGGTTTCAGTTGGGTCTTGTGGCTTTGGGTTTTGTTTTGGGTGGGAGCGGTGGTAATAGAGGTGTTTGGGGGTTGCGGTGATGGAGGTTTTAGGTAGGTGGTGGTGGGGGTGGTGATGGAGGTTTTGGGTGGGTGGTGTTCAAGGCTCTTCTAAATCAAACCCAAATCGATTGTATTAATTCATGAGAACTCGCCAAATCTTCGAACCATTGTTAACCAAATTAATTTCCGGCAACCACAAACCCAAAACCCATCAAACCGTAATCTTTTCCGGCAGATCCCTGTGAAAAAATAAAAAATAAAAAAATAAAAAACGCAATAATATTAACAATTTTATTGATGAAAGACAACCACTTGCTTGTGAAATTGGGGGTTTCGATTCTCTTGGTGGGTCTTGCTTTTAGACTCCTCTCTCTCAAGCCAGTGGGTTTTCTGAATGTTGCAAAAACCCATTTTCTCCAGAAAACTTGAACACACAACCACCACATAGATATATAATGTGTGTATTTAGATATATAGTGTATATATGTGTGTTTGACTGTATTTATTAATTTTGTGTATAAATTAAGGTTTGGTGAGGGAGAGGAAAATATTGTATGTGTGCGAGTGTGACTGGTGGTGGTGACTAGTTTTGGAGGTGGCGGCCATGGGTCTGTAACATTCTTGATTGGTTTTGGAGAAGATGAACGTAGAGAGGGGTAAGGTGGGTGAAGGATATTTTTGTCCTAAAAAAATTAAAACATCCTACTTGTAAGTCAACAATTAGTCAAAGGGGGCAACATAGTCATTTTGCGTGTAAAGTACTCTGCCCACCCATAAAAAATGACATTTGGGGTGTGAATGAAATACTAAACCACTAATCCAAATATAAGTGAAAACTAAAACCAAAATCTTCATCTAGTTGAAATATATCCTAACCTCAGGGGGTCTCTGTGTAATTTACCCCCCCCTCCCCCCCTTTTTTTTTTTTTTTTTTTTTTTGCCATAAAGGATAAATTGGACGAAAACCGGTATTGGTAAATTGATATATATTTTTTCAAGTATCGTGTCAAAAAGCTTTCACTCTCATTGATTTTTTTTTTTTTTTTTTTTTTTTTTTTTTTTTTTTTTTTTTTTTGGTAATATCTTGTCAAAAAGCTTACCTTCTCTGCAACTTGAATCTTTAATCTCTTACTTTCACTCTCATTGATTTTTTTTTTTTTTTTTTTTGTAATATCTTGTTAAAAAGCTTACCTTCTCTACAACTTGAATCTTTAATCTTTTACTTTGGACGGGAAATATCACTAGCCTACAATTTTGTGTTATTGATTGCTGTGTTTCTTATGCGACTATAGAAAATGGAATTCTTTGTCATAGTAATTGTAGACATTTTTACCAAAGCACTTTAAAAAAATAAGTTTGAATACTTTAAAGAATTGTTGGGTGTCATAACATGGCATTAAGAGAGGTGTGTTAGAATTAAATTAATGTCATGTTCATTGTGCATTTTGGATTTATTCATGTATCTGTTACTGTGCATGTATCTAGTGAGTACATGCAGTAAGTGTGGTTGAGAATTATCTTGAAAAGTTCAATGGTTTGAACCGAGAAATATTATTAGTCTACAACTTTGTGTTATTGATAAATTTAGGGGGTTTAAAAAAAAAGAAAGAAGCATTAGCACTGGTAAATTGGATTGAACCAAACTGAACTGTACAGTTTGGTTTGATTCTTTGATGAACAAACTGAACTGTACGGTTTGGTTTGATTCTTTGATGAAATTGTTGATTCTTTGATGAAATTGTTCAGTGCTTATTCTAAAAATTAAAGAATGATTGATAGCAGTCCTATTTTGGTTTGAACTATAAGTGTTACTGATCTTTTATTGACAATGGTTCGATTCTAATTTGAAAAAAATATATATTAGGTCTCTAAACCTATAGAACCAAATCGGACCAATTATTTACGGTTTAGTTTGGTCCCACCATTTATAACAGTTTGGTTCAATTTTAATATTTCTAAAATTGTTAGAACTGATTTGATTCTAATTCATTTCAAAATCGGATCATAGTAAACCATATACATTACAAGAAGTTATTACATGATATTGAAATTATTATTATCACTATTAGTCACATAAATAATTGTGTTGAAAATATATAAATTTTATTTAATTTTTTATACTCACCCATTTAATAATAATTGGCTGAAACCGTGAGATAATTTCTCCCAGACTGTCAGATTGATTCACTTTCACCATTTTATGGTAGCGTGACATCATCCATGGAATGGATTTTTGTTTGTTGGGCAGTATAGATAGATAGACCAGATCACACCCCACCACTTTTAACACGCTGTTGTAGTAATTGAGAGCTGGAGATTCACATGGTCACAGTTGTGGCCCAGCCGGGATGTTGCACTCAACAGCTGTGATTAGGTTGATTAAGTCACATGGTTGGTGGGTCCCACTTCTCCAATTTATTAGTTAGCTCCATACAAAGTGACTAAATTTGCGGCTTTCGTAAGCCACAAACGTCCGCTGCATCGAATGCCACGTTGCCACTAATCTATTGCTAGCCATAATATTATACATATATTGTGTGTGTATATATATATATATTCCAAAGGGTTCACGTGAATTATATGCTGGTGGGTCTGGGTAATCATCTTACAACGTTCCTTTGATATTTGGTTTTTTTCCCTTCTCTCTCAGTCTTGGCTTTGATTGGGAAGGAGCAGTCACTATCAGCTGTGTGTCGATGATATCAGAAGTGACCCTAGTTGTCGGTCATATCTGCAGTGTGTCGGTCACTGACCATTCCGTAAATTACAGTGAATTTTTGTCGGTCGGGTCGTTTTGGTTTTTAGCAATTTCTACTTCACTAAAATCAAACAATTGAGTTTTGTCGCTTCTAAGCTAAAAAAACAAACAAACAAACAAACCAAAAAAAAAAAATTTTTTTGCTATCTTTTGAAACTTTATTTATTTATTTTTTCTTTTTTAGGGTGAGAATTTGAACATGCAAAATTAGTTCAATGATATAATCTTTCGATCTTGATAATTAACCGTATGTGCAAGTACTATATTAAACCGTCACCATGTAAACTTACAATAGATCATTCTTATATATACATATATATACATTGCTTAATAGATCATATATGTATATATATACTTATTAATAGATCATTTATGTGTGTGTGTGTGTCTATATATATATATATATATATATATATACTTATTACTTAGATGGAAAGCCTGCGAAGATAAGAAAGTGGAGGTCAATTGTTTGTCGGTTGCTATAGTTAACTTTGAATTTATTTTAAAAAAAAAAAAAAGAAAACCTTTGGAAATCAATCTCTTTGCTTGCCCAAATGAAATCATGCTATGTCTTTTACGTAAGGGACAAGTGTGATCCTCGGATGCCTCATATTAAAGGATAACTTATGTTCCTTGGACTATTAAATAACAAGTCAATAACTTACTATCAACGTGCCCTCAGGACTGACCAAGTTGGTAAAGTAACAATTTAGAAATACTCATGTCTCAAGTTCAAATCCATCCATCGACATGATAACTCTCGACTGAAATTGTTACTGAGGTGTGAAACTGTCGATAACATTTCCGATTTGTAGCCTAAAGTGGGTCCCAAAGGAATCTTGCCCAGGTGAGTTTTGGTGCCAGCCAAAAATAAGAAAATAAAAAAAAGAAGACTAACCATCAACGTAGTATGTTTTAAGGTACTTTCTTTCATTTGAACAACCATTTAGTTGGTGTTTTGGTACTTTCTCTTCTTTCAAATGTTGGTGTTTTGGTGCTTTCTCTCCTTTCAAAAACTGTTTAACCGTTAGTTGGTGTTGTAACACTTTCAAGAAATGTTTGGATAGCAATATGAATCCAAACCCCAACTTATTGGGACTTGCAGACTATCAACCCACAGAGGTCTCATCAGGGCCGGCCATTGGCCACAGGCCCAAGCCTAGGGCCTCAAATTTAGGACATGGGCCAAAAAAAACAAAAACAAGCATAAAGGGCACAAACACACGTATATATAAAAAGCTCATATTTGAAAGTTCATCTAAACCTCTCAAAATTTTGAAAATCTCAAGACTCGCCCTGCGTCTTATGGGGAGAAAGGGATTTATGTGCAGATGCCCAAAATGGGACTCCTAAGCCATTAATGTAGACAAGAGGAATCAATATTGTTGTGTTACTTGTGTAACTGTGCAAGTGGACTATGAGCATAGTCAAATAACATGAATTAACTTTTTCTTTTTGCCTTTTTCCCCCAACATCACTATTTGTTCAACCAAAATTAAATTCCAAGTGTTGCAGTTGATGTTAAAAGCATAGTAGAGATGATGGTTCCAAGATCATAAAATTTGATACTCTACCTTCTCATTTGAAGATCAAGAAATAAGCGTTTAAACAGAACTCGGTATTAATTATCCAAGTCTCAACTGAGCATAGTGATCCGGATCTCAAATGACTGTTCCATTGGGAATCAAAGCATCTTTAATTACAGTAACAATCCCACTCTTGATGAAGTACCCCTCTGTTTCTCTTGCCGCTTCTTGCACGTTGTCACTGTTAATGATCTGCAACAATAATAATTGACCATAAAAACCAACTAAACCTTACATTCATATCATTATCTTCTTGTGATGCGAAGAAAATTTCAAAATCGGGAACCCTACTATCAAACATGCATCTCTATTATGTTCTTGGTGTGCATCAAATATAAGAGTTAAGGGAATTACAAACAAATTAAGAGGATACTAGAAAACAGAACCTAATCTTCTTTTCTTTGTTCCCCACAACGTTTTTTTCTGTATGTCTTGCATTAACTAGCCTCGGGGAGGATGCAGTAGGTTGATAAATGTACTCTCTAGCTACATTATCTTTGGGGACACAGCACATTCTGAGTGGATAAGTTAGTAACAACTTGGGACAATGAGCAACCCAAGAACCATTGAGCCTGAAGATCTTGTATCATTTAATCTGCAGACTTGCTTAACATTATTGTTAAACTATCTGAATCATGTTAGTTCAAGAAAAAGGAAAAAAAAAAAAAAAAAAAAAAGGTCAGATGTCTAAAATCGTTTATTATTTGAGAAATCATTATTTTAACTCACTACCACTGACTAGGGTTTTAAGTAAGGTTCAACGACAGCCACATAAGATGATAAATGAGCATTTTTATCATGTTGAATTATTAATTTCAGTGGGTTGACGGTAATATACCATGAGCTTTAACCTCCATTCTTGAACCTCATGAGTCTTGCTATATATACATTGTATTGTTTGATTGTTTATTGATGGAGATATGATGAAAGATACCAGAAAGGATGATACAAAACTCCATCTCCAGGTACTTCTTTCAAAACATACCATAATTAATGTGATATTATATAAAAATATACATATATAGTTCACAGAAAATTGACACAACATTGTATATCCTAGGTCATGCCCTTCCAAGTGAGGTCCGATCATTATGGCTTATCCTTTATTCATTGAATACACTACTACAACAAGCATTTTGCTTATGGCCTTCTGTTTTATTTTTTCTTTCAACCCAAGTCCTTTGAGTTATTACTTTTCATATTCTGAAACCAGATATATATCAAAAACTTAGCAAACTACAATTCAAAATAAGCAGCAAAAGTGACACAAAATAAAGAGAGAATATAAAAACACAACCTTCACATTGTCTCCAATCCGAGCATTTTTGTCGATTATTGCTCTTTTGATGTGACAATCCTTTCCAATACCAATTGGAATACTACCTTTTGCTGCTAAAAGCCTTCTGTCTGCATCAGTCTGGTGCAGGAGGCAATAACAACATGATCATCAATAACTGATATTAGGTACACAATTACTTGGGAGAAAAAAAAACATAGGTACATAATTTTCAAAATAGCAAAGCTCAAAGTTCTTGTTCAGCAAGCATAGACACATCATATTTCATTCATGCTCCAAATAACCAGTCATTAAACTTTCTAGAGATAATTACCTCGTAGTAATCGGCCCCCATCAGTAAACTGTCTTCAATGACTGCACCCTCAGAGATGCAAGATCTTAGACCGACAACAGAGTGGTGAATCTTGCAGTTCTACATAGAGAAGAAGAGTCAGTAGGTCAAATATCTTACCTAAATCTCCAGTATAGCTACAATCACCATCCAAATTGCCCAACCGCAAGCAAATTCATATCATAATCCATATCAATCTATTGTGTTTAGTAAGATCCTACTTTTAAGTGTATATTCAAAGACGGGCATCAAAACTCATGGTAGAACATTTGGCATAGCTTTGTGCTTATCACCCTTGAGTGAAACTTGCACGAAAAAAGATGAATTTTAGTGTTGAGATATTGGAGTCCTAAACAGGCTTAGTTCAGTGCAACTGTCAAACTACAGATGTGAGAAAACAACTTCAAAGGAACCTACCTTGATTACGCAACCCTCGCCAATGACACTGTCTGTAACATCAGCATCAAGCATTTTGGAAGGCGGCAAGTATCTGGGTTGTGTGTATATTGGAGAAGAACGATCATAAAAACTGCATCAGAAGATCAAGTCAAACAAATGCAAGCCATGTTAAGATGATGCCTGTGAAAAAATAAATGGTTGATTCTCTTGCTACTGTTTATCAAGACAACTGACCTGAAATCTGGCACTGGCTTCTTCGTGATCCCTAAATTTGCATGATAAAAAGCCTCTATGGTACCAATGTCTTCCCAGTAACCATCATACAAGTAGGCTTGCACCTGAAGTATAAAACAAAATTGTAGCCCTCGGAATCTTTACATCGTTAATGCATAGGAAGGATAAATAAATCTTGGAATTTACAACAAGTAATGTTATATCTTTTTTTCTTCAATTAATAATATTAAACATTATATCAATAATTTGGTATGTAAACTTCTCAACTTATAATGCACTGAAACGAGGTACATCAACAAGGGGCTGCATTTCAGCAATCTCAATGAACATGAAACAAATTGTATTACGTAATTCGACATTTTGACATGTGCTACCAGTCCAATGTGCTTTACACAATATTAAAAATTTTACACACATCTGTAAATACGCATTCACAAGAACAGCCTTTAGGATTCCATGAAATGACTGTGTTCCAAAATTTCACCATCTTTATGGTTAAAATTCCATATACAAGATTAGTTATGCATTCAAATTCTATGGAGACAGAAATTGACCGATCCAATTTCCAAAGACACCTAAAGTAATTTTTTTCAAGATGAGTTTATTTACATAAATTTCCTAAAGAATTAAACTACACAAGTCACATTTACCACCTTGTATGAAACTGTTGATAATGCTCACTGCATAAATTAGTCGGATAATATACTTGGTATGTTTATTGTGTTTACTAATTCCATCAAATCACATGAAAACATTATATAATATTACTAGGCCAAACTACAAAACATCCTTCCTAGCCAAATTAATTGCAACTCAGTAAGAAGTATAGAACAGAATTGTTTAATCATGTTATTGGGAAATATTTTTGCACTATTTTGCAAGATGTACAGGACAGTACATGCCCTAATGAAAGCATCTCAAAACAACAATAACAATACCATCTATAACATTAGGCTTACCCTCATTCCAATTGAAGTTGCTCCTGGAATAACTTCACTTCCAAAATCATTGGCTCCAGGGAATTTCTCTCTAAGTAAATTCAACATCACATCTTTACTGATAACATATATGCCCATACTTGCAATAAAAGGCATCTCCTTCGCTCTCTCATCATCGAGACCTAGAATGGTAGTATCAACCTGAGATGAAAATGTAACAGAAAACAGGGGATGAAGGAAAAACATCAGCCCCATTGTTTAATAATTTAAGGACAGAACAATCATATGCATTAAAAGAAATTTTCAAGCAATGAAATTATAAATTGCTGCCAATGTGTACCTTCATTGCTTGCAGTTGCTCTCCTTTTGGCTTCTCTGCAAATTCAATTATCCGTCCTTCCTCATCAATTTTCATAAGACCAAATGCGGTGGCACGTTTTTCATCCATTGGCAGAGCAGCCACTGTTATATCAGCATCAGTTTCTCTATGTGCTAGAATGAATTTCTCGTAATCCATACGGTACAAATGATCTCCAGCAAGAACCAGAAATTCCAAAACGTTTTGTTCTTCCAATAGCCACAGATACTGCCTGACAGCATCAGCTGTGCCCTAAAATTTCCAAAACTAAACCACAGTTAGATAATCAAATCAAGTATGCTTTATCCAGTTGCTTAAGTACAGGAGTATACTTACCAAAAAAAAAGAACAAAAGAATAAATTCAAACACATTTCATCAAAGTTTTATTCTGGTAAATAGGACTCCAAACTGAATAAGGTATGCAATGAAACATATCTAAAGAATCAATTATTTACCAGATACCATATCTAGAGATAGCGATCAAATTCCCCTTAGTTGCACTTGAATCAGATACAATAACAATAATACTTATAACTATAACAATAACAATAACAATAATAGTAATTGGAATCAGATCTCCATATAATCCACACAACAATACCTTTTCCCAGAAACTATCTCTTTCCTTAGCATTACCCTTAATGTGGAACACATCACTCTTCCTCGTTGATGCAGTTAGGAAACCATCTGAATCGATTTTTCTTTCATTTTATCTCCAATTGTCGCTACTACAACTGTCCAATTGATGTGTTCATTTATAACTATTTCCTTTCTTTATTTTTTGCCACATCCGTTTCAACATTCTTATTTCAACCAAGCATTTTGTGAATTTGATACTTTAGCCGTCCAACACTCTTTCCCATAAAATATGTCTAATAGTTGTTTTAGGTAATTTACCTTTCAATTTTAGAGATATAGGTCGATCACATGATACGCCAGAAACACTCCTCCAATTAACCCATGCTACTTTAATTTTATAATCATCTCCGTTTTCTCCCTATTTTTGAATATCAGTCATGGTTAGTCACAGATTTTCTCTTTGGTATCTCTTGACCCTCAATATGCACTAGGTCCCCATTTGTACTAGTACAGATGATGGGGTACAATCATGCCATACGGACCATCATAATGGAGACACGTGACAAGGTGGAGTGCCCACAATGATGCTATCTGGGCTCTATGTGGTAAGGTGGGGTCTCGAAGCCACAACAGGCTCATGACCGGTGACTGTTGCAGTTTATCATTGACCTCAGGAAACTGACACATTAATCAATCACATAAACCAGATTATAAGATTTTAGGATGCTTTATGGTCTCAGTATATTCCAAGGCAGAAGCTATCAAGTGACAACTCCCGGACATACAGGAAGCACATGTACAGAAAAAGAAAAAAGTTCAAAAAAAAGAAAAAGAAAAAGCAAAGGATAAAATGAATGCCAACTATTTTTCTTCAGTTCAATCAAACATGTTCCACCAAATTTTTGGATGATTATTACTAAACAACTAAATCATTAATACAGAGTAGAAGATTGAGTTCACAGCACAAGTTGATAAAAATGCATGCTTGAAATATTTGACATGATCGTTTCAATTCAGTATCAAGCTTTTAGTGACACCTAGTTCAGGTTTCAATAAGGATCCACTCTGATAGATAAAAGATAATTTGATATTTTTATTTCCCCATTACCTGGAACCAGTTTGGGTTTTCTGGGCTCTGCTGAGCTGCAAGAACTTCAACAAACCCTTCATTCTTATACCCACCCATGTTACTTGCATAAGCCCTCGATATGTGTCGGTTGAGGGACGCAGAGTTGAATTGTGTGAGTACATAAATCTTTGTTACGTTACTATTCAAGCAATTGCTCACAGGTATATCAATCAACCTGTAATTTGCTCCTAGAGGAACAGCAGGTTTTGCACGTTTTTTGGTAAGAGGATATAGACGTGTACCCGCTCCACCCCCAAGAATGATTCCTAGAACACTCTGCATGATCAACAAGACAACATTAGTTCTTCAATCCACCTTGTGGTAAAGTAGAACAATAAACTGAAATATAAGAAAAACAAAGGAAAGTTTATAAGTAGTGTCTAAAAGGTCGATATTTTTGTGGTACCAATCAAAGTATCATTGAAAGTGCATAAAACATCCTAATTAGGGTGAAAAACTAATAGTTTCTTTATTAACAGCTATATGGGCCCACAAATATCAAAGCCATAGACACACAACAAAAAAAAATCTACAAAGTAGATTGTATGAGCACCAATGCCTGAACCAATTGAAAAGCTATTTAAATGTACCTCCCCAGATTAGTAATTTCCTTTTTCTAACCTCTAATGATAGAACTGGGCAGAGAACTATCAAAAAACCAATTCAAATCTTACCTTGCAGCAGAAGTTGCAAAGAAGTACAGGCCTGTTTGATTTTGTTTTCAGGGAAAGTTTTTTGAAATACAAAAATTTATTTGGTCGACAGTTTTATGAAACTATTTTCTGAAAACTCAGATAAATAAATAAAAAAGGACATGTTTTTAGATAAAATATTTTATAATCCTCTAAAATCAGTTTTCTATTTTCTAAGTCCAAAACTGAACCAAACAAACCTATGTTCATCCTGATTTTCCCCTTAAAATTTGAGAATGCATACCCGATTTATCAATGATAAAATTCATTTTGCTATTGTTCTGAAGTCGCTCCAATCACATTCACATCTGTGCATACAGTAAAATGTAAAAATGAACTTAGGCATCTGTATTTAGAAATTCTTTATTTTTCAGATACTAGACATGCATCTGCAAGGATGATAACTTGCTTGTAAGGTTGCTAAATAGAATGCAACATCAAGAGGCTATTTAAGTAATTCTCAATTGCACACACTAGTTTATTGCCTCTGGCATATGGTGTTTCATCCACACTCATTTTAGATCCCCATCCAAATAACCTCTTTTAATGTTGGGTAGCTCCAGACCTTAATGGTAAATCAAAACCAACTGTGAAAACAGATAATTAGCTAATAAATAGTGCAAGTGCTCGGTATCTGATCCGCATTTATTTTTACGGAGAAGTGGAGGGAGGGGGGAATACAGAGGTGCACCTTAATCCATATGTTAATCAATGCGTGCTGATGTTATTTTAGCAAAGGATTTCAGATGGTCACAGCTCATTCATTGAGCGCGGTTTGATTTTTGAAGGAAGTTTAGATTCATGAGAAATTTATGGAGCTCCTTATTTGTGTTTCCATTTTTGTTGCATACTGAAGTGCTGGTTAGGCAGCTACGAGCCATCATGTTGACATGATTTTGGAGATTAATGAGTAAAATCCTGTCAGGATTAATATAGAGAAAATCTATCAAAATATTAAGTAGCAATAAGTAATGCATGCAATTTTTTTGGTTGGGACTCTCAAATGGTTTGCAAACTCCGCTACAAGCA
The DNA here is from genome assembly GCF_030987335.1 of Cornus florida. Classification (NCBI taxonomy): domain Eukaryota; kingdom Viridiplantae; phylum Streptophyta; class Magnoliopsida; order Cornales; family Cornaceae; genus Cornus; species Cornus florida. Next base: position 87,902,329 of record NW_026775571.1, on the reverse strand, counting down.
ATGCAATTAAAAAATAAAAAATAATAATAATAATAATAATAAAAATAAATAAAATAAAAAAAACTTGTGATTGCAATAAGTGAAGTACTATCGAGCATAAACCTGTTATTGTTATAGTATCATATAATATACATGAAGCTGCATTTCATCAAGATGAAAACAACCCAAAAATTAAAGGGATTACTCTCGACTGTGTAGGAAATTAAATTACAGTATCATCGTCATCATTCTTGTCTCGTCTTACTCCCATATGAATGGGTCAGCCACATGAATTCTCTGTCTCACCATATTTTATGTATTTAAAACAAAAAAGCAATGTGACACATAAAAAGCATAATATATATATATATATATATATGAGAATAAGTACAAGAAATGGACAATAATTACACATAAAATGCATATATATCATATATGAGAATAAATACAAGAAATGGATAATAATTACTAAAGAACCTAACAATCACAAGAAGAAAAAAATTAATGATTAATAGAAGAAACATAAGCACTACAAACGAATGAGTGTGTGTGAGAGAGAGAGAGTACACCGTACACGGCTAGCATCAGGTTCCAGACAAGTCTGGGAAGAGCTTGAATCGGAGACAGCTTTGGGAGAAACCACAATAGGATGATGACCCACTTTGCGTCGGTTGAGTACCGACCCAGAATTCAATCGAATTCTCTCTCCGAAGAGCTGAGAAGCACTTGAAGATGAAGAAGAAGAACAAGAAGTAGTAGTAGATAAATGGTTGTTCTTGTTCTTGCTGTGATGATGATGATGCTTTTGGTTATTGAAACAATGCGAGTTCGCAGCCACTTCCCGACTGAAATCAGACGACGAAAACCTCGAAATTCCAAGAGATGCGATTGACATTTTGATTTTCTATGATATTTTCTTTGTTTCTTTCTCTGCTACTGGTACTACTCCGCCTACTACTTAGTGAAGAGGGAGAGAGAGAGACTGATAGATAGAGAGAGAAAAAGAGAAGCAGCGGTATATACCATATCCGCGTATCTTGAGATTTTGTTTGATCGATGCAGACTTTCGAGTGAACATGAGCCACTGATTTTTTTTTTTCCTCTTTTAATTAATTAATAATTTTATTATTATTATTATTATTATTATTATTATTTTCATTTAGAATTTTGTAGTAATTAACAAATTGTATGTACTCACTCTCATTTCGCAAAAATATTTGGAGAACCTGACACACAAAAGTAATTGACAAATAACACTCTTTATGGGATGAGGATAGTATTCCCTCCATCCCTTATTAATAATCCATTATCTCATTTTATGTTGTCCCTTTTTAGTTGTCACATTTCAAAAATCAATACATTATTTTTTATTACATTTCTAATTTACTCCTAAAAAATTAAACTAATTAAAATTTCAAACTGGTTGACATGTGAATAAATCGGTTGACATCTATGCATGAATCGGTTGATGTATGCTACAAACCGGTTGACATCTTCTATATAAACTAGTTAATGTATGTTGCAAACCAATTGACGTATGTTGCAAACCAGTTGACATCTTCTTCATAAACCAGTTGATGTATATTGCAAACCAGTCGACATTATTGAGCTTTATCTTAAAATTTGTTACTGCCTAGATACCGGTTGACATAAGCTTAGTAGGCGTCGACGTAAATTGGCTTCTTCTTGGATTTTGCAGTTTTGAGCCCTTTTCTCTTGTGCTTTGTAAATATTAGGGGTGGCAAATGGACGGGTTGGGTCGGGTTTGGGTTGGGTTGAAAATGGGCGGGTTAATATGGATCAAAACCCATATTCAACCCATTAAGAACGGGTTAAAAATAGGCGGGTTGAAAACGGATAGGGTCAACTAGTTATGACCCGTGGACCCATTAATTATTATTTTTTATTTTATTTAAACTTGATGGGAACATTTTTGGTGCCTTTGCCGGTGTTGCAGAACTAGTCGGAACCGGAGCATGATGCTCCTTTTCTCTTAAAACCTCACCGAGCTACTTTTTGCAATATTTACTTCTTATAATTAAATTTTTGAAAACCAAATTCAATGTGATCAGGTGGATTATAATAATTTTAGAGAGAAATCTTCCACACGCGCACGCACACAAAAATTTACAATTTGTGAAAATTTTTATTTGGAAGATGTAATTAGGGATTTTTAATTTTTAATTTTTAAAATTTTTTTTTATAAGGTTTTAATTTTCTTTTTAATTTGGAATTGCCACGTCAAATTCTGCAGGCTTGCCCGTCACCATCTCATAGCCGTCACCGCTGTTGCACCAAACAACGTCCATCACAGCCTATAGCATCCAAGCACTGACGCCGTCAGAGGCCGAAATCGCCGGTGCCACCACGGATCTCTGTCGCCGTCATCATCGATCTCATCTGCCTAGCCGAAGCCGATCTCTGCCATCACCGCCGCTGCTCTAGCCGCCGCCGCCGCCGCCGCCGCCGCCGCCGATCTTCTCTACCGAGTTGAGCAAACAACAGAGATAAGATCTCTGCCGTCGCAACTCCGTGTCGAAGCCGATCTCTGCCACCACCGATCTGATCTGCTGCCTCAGTTTCCCTCAATCAAATCCCATCCTCTCCCTGCAAATCCCAACCTCTCTCCTCCTCCATTCACCTCATCTTCTTCACCGGATCTGTCTTGGCCGAACTCAGATCACAGAGGACCGGCAATACCCACCGCCGGCCACCGTTCCTATCCACATCCGAAGCAGCTCTTCCTGCGGTTCAATGTTCTTTTAATTTTTATTTTTTAATTTATTTTTAATTTTTTAAATTATTTTTTTTTTTAGAAGAAATTTCTAGAGAGAGAAACTTAGAGAGGGAGGATTGATAAGAGACAAATTTATAGAGAGAAGATTGTGCGTGAGAAAATTTTAGAGAGAGAAATGAGTTGAGTACAATATAGAATGATGTGTGTTATGTGTTTATTATGTGATGGGTGAAATATGTCATATTCAACCCATCTTGACCCTCAAATTAAGTGGTTAAAAATTACTCAACCCATCTTGACCCTCAATTAAATATGGTTCACCCATAACTATTAAAAAACGGACAGATATGGACGGGTTAATGGTTCCTGACCCATATTGCCACCCCTAATAAATATAATGCCTTGATACATTGAATATGATAAAGTACAACTTGTATGCATGAATTTAGTGAGATTGAGCTTCAATAAATTCCATATTTTATTTGACAACACTGCATAATATTTTCTCTTCCTTTATGTAAGTAACCCAAAATTTTCTTCTTAAAAATCAAATCATTTTCAAACAGATGGAACATAGATTCTTTTTGCACTCTTAACACCATTCTTTACAAAAAAAATTTGCATTGGAGGGAAATTTTTCCCTCCACTCGTACCCAAACTTCTTACACAAAAACTCCTTTACGTAACCCCTTCATAAAAAGGTAAGAGAGTAAAACAGAGCACCCATTTTCATTTATACTCTAACACCATTCTTTACAATTTTTTGTAAGTACATACCCAAACTTCTTATACAAAACAAAAGTCTACAAACGTACAACAGGGCACAATACATTCTCAAGGTTACACAATACATTCTGGGTATAAAACAAAAGTAAGTCTACAAAAGTCCCAAGGTTACACAATACATTCTCTCATATTTAAAACCAAAGTCTTCTTCTTTTTAAAAAGAAAAACAAGGCACCCATCTTCATTTATTACACTACAAAAACCTGTAAAAAATAAATAAATTTATATATATTGATATACTCACATTACAACTACAAACCACAAAATACTGTATCAAGAGAAAAAAAAAAACTCACATTGCTGTCACAAAAGGATGATCAATGTCTTAGGTGACTTAGAGCATTTTCAACCACTCACGTTCATAGTAAAGCTGAGAAGGAAGATTACCATGATTCCTTAATTGACTTTTTTTCATATGTGGCAATTTGTAGTTGTTTGCCCTATACACCTTCATTGTTTCAATCATGCAACCCTGTAATGTTAAAAAAAAACATTATCAAGAGTTTCTGTCAATAATTCATTGAAAGATTTTTCTATTGCATCCACCAACTCATCAATGGTAGTGGGAGCTTGTTGGTATTGAAGCGATTGGATTGCTCTAATGTATCCAAGACCAAGAACATTCAAATCTAGACTATTAGGAGGTTGGAAAGTTAACCATATATCAAACCCATCTTTAGTCGCACCTTCTAGGAATTCTGCATCCAACGGATCAATGTGTGGTTTTGCATTATCTTGTTGAATATAAATGGTTTCCATCATACCCCCACAAGGCCATTTAGCTCGAATCGCTGGTAGAACTTTCTCAATTAAATATGATCGAATTATATCTTTAGTTATCGATGACATCGGTTTTGTCTCTAATGTACCAACCATGCGATTTTTGCTACTTCGTTTGGCAGGAACTTTGCAGATAAATGGAAAAATTCCAATCTTTCTAGAGAAAACTTCATGGCCAGAAGTATCAAATCGTGGCTTAGCAACTGCGGTGAGAAACATAACCTTTGTAATGAACCTTTTACTTTTGCAGGTACGTACGGGTTCATTTTCTTCAGGAAGGAGATAATATTTCTCGGGCTCTTTAGACATATAAAACCATTTTTCATCAATGTGAACATAATTAAGCATATTGCAGAAAGTTGGCCTGTCATGAAGACTACACTGCTCAAGCATTGACAAACAAAACAACAACCTTGCTTTCTTCTTCTTTTCAGTTAAAGATGGCTTCAAGGCATTTGAATGTGGTCTAATTAAGCCATCTTTAATTCTTCTATGTAATATAGATTTAGCAACTTGCATAACAAAAGATAAAGATCGAATGTTTGTACGTTGTCGGAGAGGAATTTCTGATACCTTATTGAGATCAACTTGCAACCGTTTGCGACCAACTCTGTTCCGCTTTTTGCTGGAAACATCAATTGCTAACCCATTTGAAAGATTTTCCACAAGCTGATGCCAAATTCGACTAATCGTTCTGGCACAAATAGAAAACATTTTGGTTATGGCAAGTATGGTATGCCTTTTCAATTTTCCGTTTTCACTTTGCATCAATAGAATGTCAGCAATTGCTTAACGTTCTTGGTTCGTTAGTTCCTTTTTTAATTTTAGCCGAATAGAGTTGTTCTCTGCTTGAGTTTCCATTTGAAATGGAAACCTGAGAACAAATAAAGTTAAAGAAAGAAAGAAAACGTAGGTGTCAAAAGACAGAAAATTTTATAAAGATAAGAATGAGAAAGATAAAGAGTAAAAGAAAGAGATGAACTTACTAGTGTAATAGTAGCAAAAAAATTTACTATAAAGATAAGAATGAGAAAGATAGAGAGTTAAAGAAGGAGATGAACTCACCTGGTGTAATAACACAAGGACTGTGTAGATTTTGGTAAGTGGCAGAACTATATCGGTAAAGAAGAGAGAGTTTGTTTTGAGATGGAGTTTGTTATGAGTTGGAGGTAAAAAGAATTCTTAAAATTTTTAAATACTCCTATACTGCATTTTGTTTTGGATTTGCGCTAAATTTTTGGAATGGCGGTAAATGAAAAAATAATTTTTTAGGGAGGGCAAATTTGGAAATGCATCATTTGTCAATCTAATAAAATATAATAAAAATTATTGCCTTAAAAATTGTGAAATACTCCCTTGGACAATTATAAAGGGACAGAGGGAGTATCAAATAGGGTAAATAAAGAGATTTTCAAAAAAAAAAAAATGATGAAATGTCACTCATAAATAAATAAAAATTTTAAAAATTGGTAGTAAATAGTACTACTAATGGTGTCAAAAATAATAACAAATAGTACTATTAATGCAAGAGAGTTAAGTAGGAAACAAATTTACATGTCACCTCAAGTTGAATAATTTAATTTTATATAAGTTTCATCATTTTGGTAAGAAATATTTTTTTAAGCTACAAAATTCTAATTAATATTGGATATATACAACTTTATATGTGGGGTCCACATGCAATTATATAGGTTGAAATTTTTTGAGGCTTATGGTATAAGCTTCTTTTTGTACTTGGTGCCAACAAAAACTTTGCCTATAAATAGGCTTATTTTGTATACAAATGGTGGTGTAAAAATAAAAGGAAATAGCCTGTTCTCTCTCTCTTTTTGTTCTCTCTCTCTTTCTCTCTCACTAAAGCTTTGTTTTCATTTCTCTTATAATATTACTCTCTCTCTCTATATATATACACACACACACACACATATATTTATTACACGTTATCAGTACGAACTTGATCCATCTGAGATTTGAAGAAGAAGTTTTCTCTCCCTTTTTTTATCTCAACTATATATCTATTTTGTGATATTAGTTTTGATAGATTGTTAGGTTGGTTTGTTTTATCGAAAAAAATAGTATTTTTGACTCCAAAGGGTAAGAAAATTTTAATTATTAATTATTGTTCATAAAATAAGTTTGTTCACATAAATAATATATGTGCTCACACTATGGTCGGTTCTACCACCTTTATTATTTAATGATCTACTACTTATGGTCGGTTTTACCACTTTTATTATTTAATAATTTATAACCAATTTTTACCACATTTATTGTTTAATAATTTATTCATTATGGCTAGTTTTACCACCTTTGTTATTTAAATAATTCATATTATGTTATTGTTTCACTTAATGTCATTTTATTCATTTATATATTATGTTAAATTATATTTTTATCTTGTTGTTGCTTCTAGTTATTCCGAAAATGTCAAATTTGACAAAGTTGGAATTTGTGGCCTTAGACATATTTAGCAAAATTATTTATCTTGGATTCTGGATGCTCAGATCCATTTAGATGCCATGGGCCTTAGGAATACAATTAAAGAAGACAATGATGCATCACTACAAAATAAAACGAAAGCCATGATTTTCCTGCGGCGCCATATTAGTAAGGAGCTAAAAACGGAATACCTCACTGAAAGAGATCCACTTTGTTTGTGGAACAATTTGAAAGAAAGATATGATCATTAAAAAAACAGTTATCCTCCCAAAGGCCAGGGCTGATTGGCAGCAACTGAGGTTGCAAGATTTTAAAACTGTGGCTGAATATAATTCTGCCCTATTCAAAATCAGCTTTACATTGAAATTATGTGGTGATACTATTACTGATGAACTTTTGCTGAAAAAAACATTCACCACATTTCACGCCTCGAATGTGCTCTTACAATAACAATATCGAGGGCGTAGATTTAAAAAATATTCAGAGCTGATATCATGTTTGCTTGTGGCAATGCAAAATAATGTGCTTTTGTTAAGAAACCACCAATCCCGTCCAACTGGATCGACACCGATCCCTGAAACATATGTTGCCTCATCCCGTATTCATGGACGTGGACGTGGACGTGGTCGTGGTGGTAGAAATGAATATGGTCGTGGTAAAAATAATTACCATAATAATGAATATGGTCGTGGTAGAAATCATTCTTATTACCGTGAAGGATATCAATCCTCACATTTTTGTAATCAATGATCCACACCATATAATGAAATAAAACAGGAAAAAATGAAGGATGTGGCTCAACCTTCCAAGGCACATGATAATACTTGTTACTGATGTGGAATGACGGGGCATTGGCAAAGCATTTATCGTACACCTAAGCATCCGGCTGAAATTTACCAAGCTTCAATGAAAGAAAAGGGGAAACAAAAGGAAATGAATTTCCTTGATCATGATGAGCCAGTTGACATCACAAATCTGGAAATAAATTTCATTGATCATAATAAGCCAGTTAACATCACAAATCTGGATATATCAGATTTTTTTGAGGATCGTAATGGAAAGATAGACTTCCTGATTGGTGATGGAAATGTCCATACCAATTAATCCTATTTTCTTTTCATGTTCTGTCTACTATATTTTTGTTTTCCTTGTATTAAAGTTTTTATCTTCTAGTTTCTATTAAAGTTTCTTTTGTTATAAATGTTTCTTTTCTGATAAAGAAATTTGCATGAATAGGAATGGATCTGATTAGTTCCAAAATAAATGGTGAAGACATATGTCTTGAAGATAATGGAACAACACATACAATCCTTCGAGATCAAAAATAATTTTCTCACTTAACCCTGACAGACACTAATGTCAGTACAATATCATGTCCCACCGACTTGATTGAAAGCTCTGGACGAGCTAACATCATTTTACCACATGGAATAAGATTACAAATCAATGATGCCTTATATTCTACAAGATCTTGGAGAAATCTGTTAAGTTTTAAAGACTTGCGTCGTAATGGGTATCATATTGAGACTGCAAATGAATGAAATGTGGAATATCTCTACATTACTTCCATTACCTCAGGCAAGAAGTTAATATTAGAAAAACTCCCTATTTTCTCTTTTGGGTTATACTACACAACTATTAGAACAATTGAGTCAAATGTTGTGATATATAAAAAATCGTGTGACCCAAAACTTTTTATACTTTGACATGATCGACTTGGTCACCCGGGGAGTACAATGATGAGTCGAATTATTGAAAATTCACATGGACACCCACTAAAAGATCAAAAGCTCATCTTACCAAATAATCATCTATGCACCGTCTGCTCACAAGGTAAGTTGATTATCAGACCATCCCCTTCAAAAGTCATTGTTGAGTCTCCCCCATTTTTGCAACGAATTCACGGGGATATATGTGGGCCAATTCATCTACCTTGTGGACCATTTCGTTATTTTATGGTCTTAATTGATACCTCAACACGATGGTCACATGTTTATCTACTTTCTACTCGTAATGTTGCATTTGCTAGACTTCTTGCTCAAATTATCAAATTAAGGGCACATTTTCCTGATTATCCAATTAAGACAATTCGTCTTGATAATGCCGTTGAATTTTCTTCTCAAGCTTTTGATGATTTTTGCATGTCAATTAGAATTAATGCTGAACATCCTGTTGCATACACTCATACTCAAAATGGTATGGCTCAATCTTTTATTAAAAGACTTCTGTTAATTGGTCGTCCTTTGTTTATGCGAACAAAATTACCTGTTTTTGCCTAGGGTCATGCCATATTACATGCTGCATCATTAGTTTATATATGACCAACTGTTTATCATAAGTACTCACCATTGCAACTTGTTTCTGGTCAAGAACCAAATATATCTCACATACGAGTTTTTGGTTGTGCTGTATATGTTCCAATTGCACCACCCCAACGCACTAAAATGGGTGATCAACGTAGACTTGGGATTTATGTTGGTTTTGATTCTCCATCTATTATTAGATATCTTAAACCCCTAATAGGTGATGTCTTTAAAGCACGATTTGCTGACTGTCATTTTGATGAGACTGTTTTCCCACCATTAGGGGGAAAAAAGGCACAACAGCAATGTGATCTTACTTGGAATGCCCTGGAATTGTCTCATTTTGATCCTCGTACAAATCAATGTGAACGAGAAGTTCAGAGGATTATTCACTTGCAAAATGTTACAAATCAATTACCTGATGTATTTACTGATACAAAGAAAGTAACAAAATCACATATACCAGCTGTAAATATTCCAGCACGAATTGTTATCCTCAGGGGACCTTCTGTTAGTAATGCAGCAAATACATCTAAAACATGCCTGAAGTGCAAAAGATACTGCTCCTCGTAAGAGAAAATCACAAAAAAAAGCTGGCACTCTTAAAGAGGCCACAAAAGGAGCAATAGATATTATTGATCAATCTGAGATAATAGTCTTTGATAAGGCAGAGACTCTTGATGAGTCTCAGGTACCTAAAAATGATGAAATAATAAATATTGATGAAGTAAAGACAACAGATGATGATATGGCGCTTGATGAGGCACGTGCCCTTGATGAGTCACGTGCCTTTGATGAGGCACATATACCTGAAAATGATGAGATCTCACTAAATTATAAAACGAGATGGAATAGAAATAAAATTGTTGACGATAACATATTCTCATATGTCGCTGCTCTTGATATTGATAATGAGGATCCGGAACCTCAAAACATCGAAGAATGTCGACGAAGAAATGATTGGCCAAAATGGAAAGAAGCGATACAAGCAGAGTTGAATTTATTAGCTCAACATGAAGTATTTGGACCAGTAGTCCAGACACCTAAGGGTGTTAATCATGTTGGGTACAAATGGATGTTTGTACGAAAACGTAATGAGAAAAATGAAATCATGAGATACAAAGCCCAACTGGTAGCTCAAGGTTTCTCACAGAGACCTGGTATTGATTATGAGGAAACATACTCCCCTGTGATTAATGCACCCATTTTTAGATTCATGATACATTTGGCAGTCACAGAAAGATTGCATATGCATCTAATGGACGTGGTTACAGCATATTTATATGGATCACTAGATAGTGATATTTATATGAAAATCCCAAAAGGATTTAAAATGCCTAAAACAAAACCACGTAATATACACTCGATAAAATTACAGCGATCCTTATATGGATTGAAGCAATCTGGACGAATGTTGTAATACCCCTTATTTAAAAAGGGTAGGTTTGGAATTTATTTTATTGTTTATTTATTTAATTATGAATTGGTTTGTTTTAATTGAAAATTTATTTAAATTTCATTATGAGTTTATTTGGGTTTTATGTTTATACCTTGTTTTAGTTTAATTGTTTTCATGGTTGTGTTTTGATTGCATTTAGTTATTTTTTTAATTAGGATTAAATGCTTTACTTGATTTAATTTAACTGTTTAATTGATTTAATCTAATTTAATAAAATGGTTTGATTAATTTAATTTAAGTGGTAATTATTTTAATTTAATTGTATTTTTAAATAGGGTTTTGTTTTAAAAGTCAGTTGTTGCCGACGTAGGTTTTATTAGGTTTCTTTGGGTCGGTGAGGATTTTTAGGAGGGTTGGAATTAATCTAGGGTTTATTAAAACCCTATAAATATATGTGAGATGTCTGTATAGGGTTTTAGAAAACAAACAAAACCCTATTCACGTCTCTAGAGATAGAGAAGCAACAGAGTAGTTTTGCAGTGAGAATCGTCGGAAAGCTTTAGAAATGGCGTAGAGATTTTGAACAAAGATCTCAAAGGCAAGTTCTAACCTTACTCTCTCCCTTATACTCGTGTTCTTTGTATATTAAATTGGTTCCAGGTTTATTATATGATTTTAAAACAAAAATAGATAGGCTATCTGTTACTAGGACGCAAACTGTTAGTCCTAGGTTTGGTTTGATAAACTGTTAAAGTTTGGAACTGATCCTGCATTGTGCTTGGTTAAATCCATATTAGTAAGTATAATCAAGGCTTAAACCAACATTAGAATTTACTGGGAATTACTTAGAAATTTCTGGAAATCAAAACGGTGATCTGTAGAAGGGTTAAACGTAGTCGGAAAAGAGAACACGAGGCAGAGGAGGGGGAGAGCTGGCTCTCCCTTGATTGGAGGCGGCTCTCCTTGAGGTGGAGGCGGCTCTTAGGCAATTGGAGCCGGCTCCAAGGCTATTGGAGGCGGCTCCAATATTTGGGGAGCCGGCTCTACTTTTATTTTCCAGTTTTTACTACGTTCTGTTTGTGGTGTCTTCAGTTTTCAGTGAAGTGGCTTCTTGGGGGTTGATTTTCTAAATAGAATTATGACTGTAATGGATGGTTTAACAATGGTTTAGAGTAGGATTAAAGTCTCCAAGAACAGAATAATACAGAATTGAACTCAGAGCATTAAATGTTAAAAGTCTGTGGAAGTATTTCTGTGTGTCTTACAGAGATGTATGAATTTGGTGAATTCTCTGTGTACTTCCTGTTTAAGGGATAGTGTTGATTGAATAGGGAATTAAAATATTTCTTGAAGCACATTGGAATCTAATTTAGACACTTAAGAACTCTAGGTATGAAGAACAGAGAAGAAACGCTTTAAGTTTGCAAAGAGACGGCTCATAGAAGCAAAGAGCCGGCTCTTTGCAACCAAAGAGCAGGCTCTAAGCAAAGAAAGAACAGGCTCTTTCGGTTAAAAGAGCAGGCTCTTTCATTTGAAAGAGTAGGCTCTTTCACGGGCTTCCAGTTTTGCGTATTCTGCGATCAATTTGGCTACGGAACTCGGATTTTGGATGTTGCAGAAGCTGTAGGAAGCTATACTTGGGTGTTTTGAGATGTTCTAAGTCTAATTAATACTTGTGGGAGTGGATTAAAGTTTAATAAACCAATATGTGTTTATAGCTTAAACATTAGTAAGCATCGACGAAAGTTGTTCATTATAGTGCAGAGAAATTATAATTTTACTGAACTTAATTTATATTTTCTGTGGATGGAAAATGGATTATTATGATGCTATTAATAGTGACAAGCATGATAATTAATATAGTTCAGTTTATTGTACTTGTCATGGATTCGTGGACGAGAATGATGAATTATCTGCATGCTCAGAAATATGATAATTTATAATAGAGATATGGGATGAATATGATAACCTATATATTTATTTTATATTCATCATGGTATTAATTGATATGTCTTATGATTTTGGGTTATCAATTATTGGAGTAAGCATGTTAGTCTATATCTCTATTTATGCTTATTACGGCTCAGTTGCTATGTGCATTGTTTATGTTTGGTATCAACTGTTGGATGGATTGGATTGTATGTACTGGTATGGGACGATAACATACTAAATTTGGACAGCACAAGTTGCTAAATCCTACCTATTTGGAATGAGGGTACGGGTTATTAAATAATTCCTCCTTATATGTATGTAAGTCGGTGCGGTTGACTACGCCGAACGACTTCATGGATTTCTTGTGGATGGATGGAATTGGAGTTTAAATATATTTTTATGGCACCGTGACATGAACTTGAGTCTCAGAGTCAACGATTAGGATGCGTATATGCAGTTGGATGTGTAGTTGACTATGGGGATTGAGGTATACCCTGTTTAGGCTTAGGTACTTATACCCACTCAGGTGCGATTTGTGTGATGCCTTCTATTCAGGTTGAGACCCTCTTCATAGTTTAGCGAGAGTCCAGTAGTGTGGATATATATTTATGTATGGATTATTAGCTATTGTTGAACTTTTTAGTATGTACATGCGTATCGGGTCTCTGCTTGGATTGCAGTAGGATAGAACTTGTTCGTGGGCCTGACCCACTCCTATTTTTCAGGTGTACGTCAGTTCCATGCTTGAGCTTGTTCGTGCTGAGCAGAGACGGTCACTCATTCTTTCGACGATGTAGGATCTCTTTCCAGATGTTCGACTTGGATTTTATCTTCAGTTTTACTTTGAATCAGTTTGGGATTTTTATATTAGGGGTCCACTAGAGATGGATTCCCAAGTTGTTAAAAGATTGGAGATTTTGGATTGTAGGATTTTAAGTTATTAACATTTTAAGGTTTTTATATTGAGGATTTCTTTTATAGTTTCTTTCCGCTTATTCTTTTATTTCTTAAATCATTTTTGTAATCTGTGTTCGTTTAAAATACTTTAATTGTTTGGTATCCCTCGGGTTTGGGCCTGGGCCTGATCAACCCGTGTCTTGGATCCGAGGGGTATCACAAATGAGGTATAATCGCCTTAGCGATTACTTACTTAAAGAAGGGTATGTGAACAATCATATTTGTCCATGCATTTTTATTAACAAATCAGAATCTGGTTTTGCTATTGTTGCAGTATATGTTGATGATCTGAATCTTGTGGGACCATTAGACGAGATCGAAAAGACGTCCACTTATTTAAAAAAAGAATTTGAAATGAAAGATCTTGGAAAGACAAAATTCTGCCTTGGCCTGCAGGTTGAACATTTTTCGAGCGATATCCTCATCCATCAATCAACATATACAGAAAAGATTCTGAAACATTTTCATATGGATAAAGCCTATCCATTGAGCTCCCCAATGGTTGTCCAATCACTTGACATCAAGAAAGATCATTTTTGTCCTCGAGAGGATGATGAAGAACTCCTAGGTTCTGAAATGCCCTATCTTAGTGCAATCGGTGCTCTTTTATATCTTGCAAATTGCACAAGACCTAACATAAGTTTTCCAGTCAATTTATTAGCAAGATACAGTTTTACACCAACCCGTAGACATTAGAATGGAATCAAACACATATTGCGATATCTTCGTGACACAACTGATATGGGATTGTTTTATTCAAAAGCATCAAGTTCTCAATTAGTTGGATATGTAGATGCCGGCTATCTCTCTGACCCACATAAAGCTTATTCACAAACAGGATATGTGTTTGCCTATAGCGGCACTACTATATCATGGCGATCTATGAAACAGACAATGATTGCAACTTCTTCAAATTATTCTGAGATACTCGCAATTTATGAGGCAAACAGGGAATGCATTTGGTTGAGATTAATGATCCAACATATTCGAACAACATGTGGTCTCTCATCAATAAAAGATAGTCCAACAGTATTATATAAAGATAATACTGCATGTATTGCACAGATGAAGGAAGGGTACATTAAAAGTGACAGGACTAAGCACATCTCACCAAAATTCTTTTATGCACATAAACTCCAAAAAAGGGGTGATATTGATATTCAAAAGATACGTTCATGCGAAAATCTAGCAGATCTATTCACTAAAACGCTTCCAACTACAACATTCAAGAAACTGGTGCACAACATTAGAATGCGTTAACTAAAGGATCTTCAAGGTTGATCTAATGAGGGGGAACAATTGATCGAAGAGGTATTGGAATACTGTACTTTTTTTTTTCTTCGTCTAGGTTTTGCCTCACTGGGTTTTCCTGGCAATGTTTTAATGAGGCAGTTTTAATCTATACAACACCATTTTCAGATACATAAGAATAATATACTCTTTTTCCTTCGTTAGGGTTTTGTCCCACTAGGTTTTCCTTAGCAAGGTTTTAACAAGACATATTTTTAATGTAAATGCAGTGGACCCCAAGGGGGAGTGTTAGATATATGTATCTTTATATGTGGGGTTCACATGCAATTATATAGGTTGAAAAGTTTTGAGGCTTATGGTATAAGATTCTTTTTGTACTTGGTGCCCACGAAAACTTTGCCTATAAATAGGCTTATTTTGTGTACAGATGGTGGTGTAGAAATAAAAGGAAATAACATGTTCTCTCTCTCACTAAAGCTTTATTTTCATTTCTCTTATAATATTACTATATATATATATATATATATATATATATACACACACACACACATATATTTATTACAATTAAAGTATTGTTGTGTAATTGAGCGTTTATAATCCTCATACGTGTAAGGAGTCCATATGTGGGAGGATTAAGACTAAGGATGACACTCCATATACTAAAGGACTAATTAGTCATTCAATGGGGGGATACCTTAACAGAAAAGCAAAGATAGACTCATAGGTCATAGCTAGTATTTAAATAATGGATATTTATGGTATTTCATTGAAACAACAATTTTATGTTCTTAATTTAAACAAAACAAAGGACACTTTTGTAACTTCACAAATAAGATGGACAATTAGGTCATTTGACAAAAATTATATTCAAGAAAACTATATGCAGAGTTGAATACAATAGGGAGTTCTTTTTTAAAAATTATCCAATTTTAATTAGTATTGAATTAATTTCAACATTGCCATTTATCAGGACTGGGCTGTAAGCCTCTAACCCCAAGTGCCTTAAAGGTACAACTCACACTTAAACTCTAACCTATATTATTGTCACGGACTTGGACCTTTCTAAACTCTCGTGCAGCCTTGGAGTGGTCTATAAAGCTCCCAGTCCATGCAGACTACCATGTCTTCTTCTGCTGAGCGTCTGTGTGGCGCCTACATGGTGGTACCTCTGGTTGTGGGGCGTGACATTAACCTCACCTTTATGTCAAGAACTGTTCAATTTGAACCTAACTCATCCTTAAATTTTTTTAATTTGAGTTGAATTCAAGTTTGTAATTCAAACTAAGATTTTAAGTTAAAAAGTCCAGTTAATATAGGATGCCTATATGATCAGTCTCTGCACTAAAAAAAACTAATGTGAGATAATCATGTCAGTATTATACTTCAACACAACAATTGACAAGTCTAACAAATATTATAAACTAATATAAACAAATATGCAAGTGTAGACACTAAAAATTTTAATGGGCTTTGGTTTTGACAAATGGACCTATTGAATATGGGCCCAATGTTTAATTAAGTTATTTAATTGGCCCAAACTTAGTCCACTTAAATTATTTAATAAGCCCAGCCTAGATGGTTAAATAAAAAGATAATTATTCTTAATAAAATATATTTGGAATAATTATTTTTAAGGATAATTATCATAATATAACCGGCCCGGCTCAGTTATTATTTTATCCTTATTAACAGATGACACGTGTCATCATCCTATTAATCCAATAAGCCTATAAATAAAGGCCTGAAGGAAGAAAGAAAGACATAAATTCAGAGTCCAGAAATCTAGAGACTCAGAAATCCAGAAGATCCAGAAATTCAGAGGGGGGACAAATTCAGAAATCCAGAAGGTCTAGAAATTCAGAGACTCGAAAATTCAGAGGATCCAGAAATTCAGAGACATTAAATTCAGCATTCAGAAATCCAGAATTCCAGAGAGAAATCTCATTCCCAACATTAAAATCCAAAAAGCGAAGAACACCAAACACATCAAATCGTGTCATTCTTCATCAAATTTCACGATGATCAATAACAAGAACATCCAAAGACGTGCCGTTCTTCATCCAAATTCCCCGGCGATTCAAGATCAAGCTACATCAAATCCTCAACAAATTTATCGTTAGAGTCTATAACTTCCAATAAGATTCAGACGAAGAGCAAGAATACTACCAAAGACATCGCGGTCATGATGGACAACATCAATACCATCACAAAAGGTAGCAAGAAGGTTACAACTTTGTCAAGCGGTACAAACACCTCTGCAAGTTCAATGATATGAAGCATGGTCAAATCATCCGTTCCTACCAAAAGACAGTATGATGCAATGAGAGTTAATTCTACCAAATCTGTCAAAGTAACAACTCAAACTCATACTGCCTTCACCTCACTGGGGGTAAGGAGGAAGGTTCCTACAACCTCAAAGGTTACTCCAGTCACAAGTTCAAGTTCAAGGTTGGTCCACCTAAGGCTAAAGATTTTTTCTGACTCCGTCACTATGCCAGTCATGATGACGAGTACTACCTCGTACGAAGAGCAATTGACGACTATGGCCCGTGCAATTAAAAGATTACAACACTCACTCAAGGAGCAAGATCTGAAAATTGCCTCGCTGACAGAAAAGTTAAAATTGCACGATGACAATGCTGAGTCAAGCAAAGGCCGAATTCCTCATTCTAATTTCATGCTAGAGAACACTCCAATTGATGATCAAAATGACGTGTATGCCAATCTAACAATTGATGCTGCCTCTATCACCTTACTTTCTGTCCAACAACTTCAAGACATGATAGTGAATTGCATAAGAGAACAATACAATGGCGTCCCTCAAAGTGCTCACATATACTCAAAGCCTTACACAGAAAGAATTGACATCTTAAAAATGCCTGTTGGGTATCAACCTCCAAAGTTTCAACAGTTTGACGGAAAAGGCAATCCCAAGCAACGTGTCGCACATTTTGTAGAGACTTGCGGCAATGCTGGTACAGACGGAGATCTCCTTGTCAAGCAATTCGTTTGTTCCCTCAAAGGGAATGCATTTGATTGCTACACAGACCTCAAAGCTGGAGCTACTAACAATTGGGAGCAGATGGAACGAGAATTTTTCAACCGTTTCTACAGCATTCGTCGTACTGTTAGGATGCTGGAGCTTACAAATACAAAACAAATAAAGAGTGAACCCGTAGTTAACTACATCAACCTTTGGCTAGCTCTAAGTCTTGACTGCAAGGATCGTTTGTCTGAAATTTCTACAGTTGAAGCATGTATACAAGGCATGCGCTGAGAGCTTCTTTACATCCTACAAGGGATTAAGCCTCGCACATTTGAAGAGCTTGTTACTCGAGCCCACGACATAGAGCTTAGCATGGAAAATCATGGTGCTAGAGAAAATGTTCCTGATATATTCGACAACCTTCAAGAAGATCAGAGAAGTGAGTCCGAAGAAGAAGACAATATACTTCATAACTCGGATGACGAAATAGCTTCATCTTTCATTATAAGCATCATCTTGAAAGACTTGCATTAAGAAACGCACCATGCTACACTAATGACTTCGACCGAAAGTGTAAAATCACATGGGGCATCAAGTCAAGGAAACCAAGAAGAAAATCCTCAAAGTGACGATGAGATAGTCTGTGCCCTCCAGTATAAGCTTGGATTGTCGTCTGATTCTTGCAAAGTTGAAGAAAATTATTAAAGTGAAAGTGCTCCCAAATACGAGCCTAAACTGTCGATGACATTCCTTGACACGAGTTTAAATTGTCTATCTGAAAAAAAAATCAAGAACTCCTTGATACGAGTTTAAATTGTCTCCCAAACAAAAAATGACACTCCTTGACACGAGTTTAAATTGTTTACCTGAAAAAGAAAAAAAAATAAAGAACTCCTTGATACGAGTTTAAACTATCTCCCAAAAAACAAAATAACATTATTTGACACAAGTTTAAACTGTCTACCTGAAGAGAAAAAAATCAAGCACTCCTTGACACGAGCTTAAACTATTTACCTGGAAAAAAAATCAAAAACTCTTTGAGACGAGTATAAACTGTTTGAAAAAAAAAAAAAACTCTTTGACACGAGTATAAACTTTTTCAGAAAAACTCATGTCTCTATTGAACTACGTGATGACTTGATCCCTCTTTTGAGGGTACGTAGGCAGTTTAGAATTTTATTTTAAGTTCAGTATGACGCTAAAAAAAAAAAATTCTCAGAGTATGCAAAATAGCAAAGTGTGTTCGTCACAAGATATTAAAAGGACTAGTCGCAATTAATTAACTTAGTTTACTGTCAAGATATTGTTGTCGCTCGTTACAAATTTTCTACTTGGCTCGCTCTCAAGATGTTGTCACTCATCATGTGTTATCAAAAGTGCTCGTTGCACTTGTTAACTTGGCATGCCACCAAAGTGTAGTTGCAAAGAAAATTTTAGTCTGTTGCGAAATTGTAGCTGCAAGGAAGAAATTTTGGCCCACCGTCAAAATATAGCTGCAAAGAAGAATTTTGGTCCGTCGCAATAATTGTAGCTACAAAGGAAATTTTGTTCCCGCAAAGTGTAGTTGCAAAGAAATAAATTGGTTCATCGCCATACTGTAAGTGCCAAGAAAAATTCTACTCGCCACTGAGGTATTGCTGGAAAAGATTTTCGTTGAGCTATTATTGAAGAAAAAATTTTTGTTCGTCATCGAGGTGTGCCTGGAAGAAGTAAATAAAATTGACTTGCCGCCAAGGCGTCGCTGAAGAGTCTAGGTCATCGCTAAAGTGTTGCAGCAACAAAGTTTTGACTCAACGTCGAGGTGTCGCTGAAAAAAAAATTTGCTTGCCGCCGAGGTGTTGTTGAAAGAGAAATTTGATTTTTTATTAAGGTATTGCGTCAAGGAAAATTCACGGCGTCGCCAAGATATTGCTGAAGTAAAAACAAATCACCACATGGAGGTATAGGCATGCAAGCTTCGTCTATCACATCCTTACAGCATCTGCAACAACTTCTTGTCGTGGTGCTTGTGGCTCGAATATCATGGATCGATTACCACCGTGTGCTTCCTTTTGATAGTTGTGTTGAGAAATTACGATTTATTGGCTTCATCATCACTTTCTCATCAAAGAATGGTTCTATTTAGATCTTTCTATCAGAAGGTGGATCAAGTTGCAACCAAGATTATGGTGCTAGAAAAGATGTTCCTGATCATATGAGCTTAAACTGCACTATGCTCTTGGCCCGCATGAGCTAAAACTGTGTACGGCCCCAATAATAATAATAAAAAAAGAAAGAGTTATTTTCGTACCGAACTACGTCATTGACTTGATCCCTGTAAGGGTACGTAGGCAGCTTGGAGGTTTGTTCAAAGTTTAGTCATCCATGAGGTAAAAAAAAAAAAAAAAAAAAATATCTTCGTATACTCTTGGCCCGCAAGAGTATAAACTGTAAATGGCTAAACAAATAAACAATGAAAACATCTTTGTTAACAAAAATATGCTTATGAAGTGCAGAACGTAAAATCAAAACATCTGAAATCGAGTTTATCTCCTTATTCTGATTACAGCCAAGGTTGGAGAGCTCACGGGAAGATATGCAGGACCACTCTAGCAAATGATGGTATGGAGGATCAGAGTGAAGCGATTTCAGTGCAAAGTGGCCAACAAGAGACGTTCTGACATCCAGAGTAGTTCATTTCTTTATGGTGTCGTTCTCTCGCTCCAAAATCTGCATGGAAGATTTTTTGATTCCAACGGACAATGGGTCCTGAACGAACTAGTAAAGATGTGTTCCAATGAAACAACGGGTCCTTACGGACTAGATGCGTTCCAAAAGAACAATGGGTCCTGATGGACTAGTTGCGTTCCAAAGGAACAATGGGTCCTGAAGGACTAGTTGCGTTCCAAATGAACAATGGGTCCATACAGACTAGATGCGTTCCAAAGGAACAATGATTCCTTACTGACTAGTTGCATTCCAAATGAACAATGGGTCCTTAAGGACTAGATGCGTTCCAAAGGAACAATGATTCCTCACTGACTAGTTGCCGTTCCAAAGGAACAATGGGTCCTTACGGACTAGATGCGTTCCAAAGGAATAATGGGTCCAAATAAGGAAAGAGAAAGAAGGAAAAAAAGTTTGTGGAAAAAAAAAAAAGTGCGAAAAAAAGGAAAGAAAAAAAAAAAAAAAAAAGCGTGAAAAGGAAGGAAATAAAAAAATGAGAGTGAAAAAAAAAAAGTGGGGAAAAAAAAAAAGAGAAAAAAAAAAAATTTCGTTGAAAAAAAAAAGAGAGAAAAAAACAGAAGGAAAGAGTGAAAAAAAAAAAAAAAAAAAAAAAGAAAGTCGTGAAAAAAGAGGGAAAGAAAAAAAAAATTAGTGAAAAAAAGATAGAAAAAAAGGAAAGAAAAAAGAAAAGAAAAGGAAAGAGTGAAAAAAAAAAGGAAAGAAAAAGAAAATACCTATTATTCGCCCCGACATAAGTTTTATAATATATAACGATATATATATATATGTTCGGCTCGCGGAAAAGCGCTAGTTTTGCTTTCCAGGTGAGTGGAAAGTAGGAGTGGATGTCGGGCGTGCCAGAAACTGCTGTCGTTCCAAAGTGAGTATCCGAACAACTATCCAGTAGGAAATTGCAGGGATCAGGCGATTGAATGAAAGACTGGAATTACCACCTTCAAGGATTCTTTTTGCCTTGAAAAAGGACTTTTGGACTGAACTATGGCTAGTGGAAAAGAAAGCGGTATTGAAAGTGTCGGACTTCAAAGTAAAGGAATTGAAGTGTAGGACTTGAATTAAACATAATGAAATTGCATTACATGAATGTAAAGATATTGAAAATGCTGTTTTGCTGTGTGATTTGAACAGGGTTTTGCAAGTGAAGCCTAAGTGTTCTATTTATAGAATTCTCCATGCATGCAGCAACTTGGTGTGGTAGATTCAGCAGCTTCCACGTGGACTGACTTTGGACTACCACGTGTCCCATGATCTTTCAGCCTTCTCTAAATGTTGCCAAGTGTAAACCCATGTTCTCCCATGATCTACAACTGCTATATAATGGTCTTTGGCGGTTGAATGCATGATTGCAAACCTTCTCTCACGTTCTGGAACTGCCCAGATGGAAAGTCGACAGTTCCAGCAGCAGTTGTAGCAGCATTTGAGAACTTCCACTTGGAAGGTCCGGATCTTGCTACGTGTCCCATGTCTTCCTTATTCTTCTCATAATGTTGGCACGTGTAAGAACATGATGTCCCATGAATTTCAGTTTTGAAGGAGTGGTTTTGGTGGTTCAGTTCCAATTAAAATCTTCTAACCACGTTCTAGAACTGCCAAATGGAATGGGCCACGATCTCTTAACTGCCCCTAATTTGTAGGTAAGCCTGCCACGTGTCCACTTGGAAAGTCATGTCTTTCCAACTGCATGTAACTGCCTCCTTCTCTGCCTGCCACGTGTCCACTTGGAAATTCATGTTTTTCCAATTGCATGTAATTGCATACCTCTTTGGCTGACATGTGTCCCACATTTTCCTCATTTTTCTCTGGCAAATACATCATGTTTTCAGCCCACTTTGCTGATTTTTAGCAACCTCCTCACTTAAATAAGGCAAATGGTTGCCTTATTCTTGGAGTGACTCCTACAAACTAGGAGATATTATAGGAGTGGGGAAGTTGTCATTCTTAATGACTTAGTCAAAGGTACACATGGCTTTTTATATGTTTGCCACGTGTTCACTTGGAAAGTCCATATCTTTCCAACTATGGATCTTGTACCAAATGGCTTTATTTGATGAAGCCATGTGTTGCTTCATGATTGCACTTTTGCATACCACCTTTCCAATTGGAATTGGCTACGACAACCTTTCGAACTGAAAAATATTTATGGTGTAATCAATATATATATATGAATAGATAAAGTGAGCTTGAAAGAGAATGTGAGATGGATTGTTGCTTTGGATTTCTTATAATCTCCTGGAAAAAAAAAAAAATCCATGGAGTTTCAAATTTTCCTATAACTCCCATGTATTCAAGGAAAGCAAATGATGACAAGGACAAAGAGAAGGATTGTTGATTCATTGAGGGCTTGGTGACGCCTCATGTGCTACTGGAGTATCAAAGGATGATAAAGACCTTGAAAACAAAAAAAATTTGAAAAAATAAACTATCCAATTATGCGTACCTGCACGTGCAATCTATTGAAAGACATACACATTATGTTCATGATTCCATCATCCTGCCACTGTGTTTTGGAGGATAGGGATGCATACCTGGAAAATAAATAAATAAATAAATAAAATAATAATAATAATAATAATAATAATAATACCAATTAGTCGCCTGGCAGAAGTTCCAATCAGTACTACAATTGATGTCAAATCTTATGACATATGTGGCATATATATAGGCAATAAAATACCTTCCTATTTGTATTAGGATTTGTATAATTCAATTCAAATTGAAAAGGGAAATTATAATCCAAGTTGGATAGAAAAACCTTTTATAATTTAAAGACAAAGTTTGATACTTCAAGTCCCACTTGGAAAAGGAGACAAGTCCGGTCAAACATGGGACTCAAAGTGGGGGCAATTTGTAGACACTAAAAATTTTAGTGGGCTTTAGTTTTGACAAATGGACCTATTAAATATGGGACTAATGTTTAATTAAGTTATTTAATTGGCCCAAGTTTAGTCTACTTAAATTATTTAATTAGCCTAACCCAGATGGTTAAATAAAAAGATAATTATTCTTAATAAAATATATTTGGAATAATTATTTTTAAGGATAATTATCATAATATAACTAGCCCGGCCAGTTATTATTTTATCCTTATCAGGATGTGTCATCATCCTATTAATCTAAGAAGCCTATAAATAGAGGCCTGAAGGAAGAAAGAAAAACACAAATTTAGAGTTCAGAAATTCAGAGGGGAGACAAATTCAAAAATCCAGAAGGTCTAGAAATTCAGAGGGTCCAGAAATTCAGAGACTTCAAATTCAGAATTCAAAAATCCAAAATTCCAGAGAGAAATCTCATCCCTAACATCCAAATCCAAAAAGCGAAGAATACCAAGCACATCAAATCGTAACGTTCTTCATCAAATTCTACGGTGATCAACAACAAGCACATCCAAAGATGTGTCGTTCTTCATCCAAATTCCCCGGTGATTTAAGATCAAACTCGTACAACCCTTGGATCCAACCAACCAAAAAGAAGATCGAATCAGATGACCTTATTCTTTGGAATATTATTACAAAGGATTGTACTCCATCTTTATAAATTAATAAAATATTATATTTTACTCCATATTTTGTTCTCATTTACAGATTACAAAATTTGTGTGTATAGCAAGCAAAACAAATATTCTAAACTACCTATCAATGTGCAAGAAATATGAATATAATTTATACACACGTAGTATATTTTTTACATCTAATTGGGTATCTCGAGTTAGTATATTTTTTACATGACAGGTTGAGGTTGGGGTTGGGGTTAGGGTTGGGGTTGCCTTACATATGAACCCGAGCCATAAACCAAAATGAACTTGAGTTCCTTCTTTTCAGCTTGAGTTGTAGCCCAATCATGTAGACATCTATTTGAAGTATTTGTGCTTATATTAATATTTTCCTAATGTATTTATAATATTATTTGGTTCATAGAGGGTAAATTGGTAAATAAACAAATATTATTATCCTCCTCCTAATTTACTAGTAGTTTTTAGTCTTTTGACGAGGTTGTGTGAGTAACTTTTCTCATTCTACTTTTGAAGTAAAAGTAATATACTATGTTTAAAAAAAAGTAATATACTATGGGGGAGTTCTTTGAATCTTTCTCACAACAATATATCTAAAACTTTAGGGACATGACATTATTTAGATCCTCACTAATAAGAATTTACAAAATACTCGTTGCTAGTGTAGATCAATAATAAATTGACATGTAATTTTTAATTATTAAATCAAAGATGATGGGTAGATATTTACTTGCCAAATTAGAAATAGTGATTTGATTATCATCTATGATTTGGTAATTAAAATAGGACGTGTCAATTTATTATTAATCCACATCAACGGTGGGTGTATTCTAAATTCTCACAAGTAAGGACTTCAGTATTGTCCGGACAGGACAATACGCATTTATTTGTATACATGTATACAGTGCATTGCTTAATTTTATGATTGTATTATAATTTTTAAGTTTAAAATTTAATTAAAGTCAATTTTTTATTTGTATACATGTATACAGTACATTGCCTAATTTTATGATTGTATTATAATTTTTAAGTTTAAAATTTAATTAAAGTCAATTTTTATCAAATGTTTTATCTTATCTACTTCATCCAATTTCATTCAAAGGATAAAAATTTTTGGACCTGGGACAAAGAATCATTATCTTTAATGATTTACAAATCACAACATACCAACTCCATCGAGAAATTATTAATGATAACAAAAAATTAGGTATATTAGTACAATCTTGTGGAGTTGATGAAAGATAGTAAATTAGTGCAGACATTCTGAATCACAGAATCAAGCATAATCGAATATGGATCTGCGTAACCAATCAAACATAATTAAGATCAGATTGGATGGACCTCTTCCCATGCACTCACATAATCATAGCCCATTAAATAAGACTCTTTGGGAATCACATGAGTAGATCAATCATCAGATCCTCACGATTTGCTTAGTTTTAGAATATCAACCGTTACGCATTAAATATGAAACGCATGCTATAAATTTCAGCGCAACACACACACACACAACAAACACACACTCCTTTTTATCACTCATTCCATTGTCCCATTTCTCATCGTCCGAAACAAACCATGCCTTCCTTTCCTTCTCCCCACCTCTCCTCTCTCTCACTATCTTTCTCTCTCCTCATCCTCCTCCTCCTCCACTCCACCTCCGCCACAACCCCGCCACCATCCCAACTCATCGACCGCGTCTGCAAAAACACCACAAACTACACCTTCTGCATCCAAACTCTCTACTCCGACTCACGAGCAGCCACCGCAGACCAGTTCGAGCTCGCCGACATCGCGTTCCGCTTTGCCTTCCACAATGCTACGCATACCCGAGACTACATAGCTCAGCTTCTCAAGAATGGACCGGATTCGGAGATGGTTTCGAGTCTGAGGTCGTGTGAGGGTTATTATGATAAGGCCGTCACGAGCTTGTTAGAAGCCAGCAGTGATTTGGATTCTGAAACTTACTTCAATTTGGGTAGTTTGGCAAGCGATGTTGATGGTGATGCTAAAGATTGTGAGGCCACTTTCAAAGCTGATCAACCCAATTTGTTGTCTCCCATGAATGCAAATTTGAGGGCGATTTGCAACATTTGTGTTGCGGTTTCTAAACTCTTTAGTATTTCTTCTTGAAATTTCCTAGTTTATTTCTAGTATATATGCAAAATGATTGAACTGGTTGTTTCTTTTTATTTCATGATTCACACAATTCACATCATATCAAAGTTGACAATAAAAGAGTTTTATTCATTCGTAGTGATGCACAATCTTATCACAAGTTAGTCTGTGTTTCAAAGAAAGTGTAATATGTATCTAAGTTGAGAATATTTTTATATTTTTAAGTATCCATGATATATCTTATTCCAAATACATATTTCAAATTAAATAAGAGATGAGTAAATTCGCGCTCAATTTTAACATTTCATCTTAGCGTAGGGATTTAGTTTTCAAGTGTTCCTTTTGGTTTAGTAATGTGAAAAAGGATTCGTAATAAGTATAATAAGTTTGTGTGATTGGAAACGGAAAATATTTTTTGAAATGAGGAGTGCTACTCTTTCAGAAATTATTTTGGGACTAGATATTTCATATGTGAAGTAGGTAAAAAAATGATTGGGTTGATCATTTTTCTCTTTTTTATTTTGGCAACAAAAGAGTAATAATCTCTTTTTACACGAGACTAAGGGTCCGTTTGATATGTGTTTTGTTTTAGGTGCTTTGTTTTTTACTAAAACAGAAATAATGTTTTTGTTGTATGAGTGTTTTGAAAAAAAATTAGAAACACATTTGATAACCATGTTTTGCTGTGGAAAAAAAAAAGGCCCGTGTTGTGCTACTGTTATGATTTTGGGCCATGAACAGTTATCAAAATAAGAAAAAATAATTTTTTAGTATTTTAGTTTTGGATTACTGTTCATGAAATATTTTAGTACTATGTAAAATAAAATAAAATCGCACTAAATATATTTTTATTATCAAAATCGACACTGTAACACTTTAAAAATAAAAATAATAA
This sequence comes from Cornus florida, assembly GCF_030987335.1. Taxonomy (NCBI): domain Eukaryota; kingdom Viridiplantae; phylum Streptophyta; class Magnoliopsida; order Cornales; family Cornaceae; genus Cornus; species Cornus florida. The sequence continues at coordinate 87,875,538 of NW_026775571.1, read as the reverse complement.
AATCAAAACACATGTCAAATCGGACCTAAGTTAGTAACTTGGGAGTCTTATATTTGAAAGGACAGTCAAATTATGACTTGGAACCTCCGCTACACGAATCATTAAATATTTGTTTTATGCAAAGTCGGGTTAAGAACCTCCACCAAGGGCCGATTAGGTATAATATAAGTGTACGGTGTGGAGATATTGTCAAGATGAGCTCTCTAGCATTACTTAGAAAAGAAGGATTAGTATACATATATTTAGGGGAAAAAAATAGTATACATACAACTCATTTTAATGCTCCGAAAGTAAATTACTGAATGGGACATCATGTTACCACCACAAGTATACGGAAAAGGATAAACATTGCGACTTTATCTAATCATTCACTATCACATCAATCAAATTTTTATCATTGTCAAGTTAATCATTTTTACTCAGGTTAGGTGGTCCAGTTAATCTTATCTATTTCACGAAGTAAATGATGAAAGGTAAGATTCATAAATGAGTATCTCAAAGTGAATGACGAAAATTCAAATAATAATTGTGTAAGTGATCTTAGTTAACATTTCTGTTTGAGCATGATAGATAAGCTCTATACTCGCTTTGGTTTGAGTTTGTGGGCAACTGTGAAAAGATAACACGATATTGCAATGAATAAGTGATATTGAGTTAGCAACAATGTTGAATGGATTTGAATAGATTTAAATGGCGACTCTAAAGAGAAACAAATACAAGGGCTTTTTTTTTTTTTTTTTTTTTTTTTTTTAGGAATTTAAATAGAGAGCATACATTTAATTCAGTCTCTTTTTAAATTTTCTAATCTAATCTTTAAATATCAAATATTTATACATAGTAAATTTCAAAAACCTTTGATTAGTTGAGAACTTCTAAAAAGTTGTAATCAATTTTTAAAATTTGAACATAAATTTTTGGATTAGAAATGTAAAAAGAAACAAATAGTTTGGGAGGGAGTAACATATACAAAGGTGGGACTTAGTTTTTTTCTGTTCGAGTACATACATACATATATGTAATGATTAATGGCGTGAGGATCTCTGGTGCACTTTATGATCTTATATATTTTAAATCAGAATACATTGCATAATAGTGATCCTCATGCAACACCGATATAAATGCAACACATTTATAAGCATGCAACAGTCAAGAGTCATACAATACATTAAATCTAGATACAGCATTGTAACATCATTAAATCAAATATACAATACATTTATATTGTGATTATATTATGAATTTACATTCTCAATTTAATCTTGTAGCGCGGGGTTACAATGTCTTGTATCCCTATAAATCTAATGTGATGTTTATTTTGTTTTAGTTTCTGGTCTTTTAAGGAATATTTTCTGTGACATAGCAGGATGTATTAGCTCTACTTATGACATTGCGTAAATATTTATATACGTATCGTCGCGTTCGAAGTGTTCGTGTCGTATCGTACTCGTGTTTTGTGTTAGTGTCATGCCTCATGGCAACTCTCAAAACTATCGGCAATGTATTATTATCGCTGACTGGAGCGCAAAACCATGACCAAAAGTGATGGGACGCTGCAAAGAATCGCCGCTATCTTTTGATGCTTCACTCTTTCTTCCTGTGTGTCCGACATTCATATCACATACACCACACAAAACAGAACCTACAATTACAAACAAGCTCTATTTTCATTCTCAACTATGGAAGCTCAATTGTCTTGGCAGATGTTATATATATAACTGTAATACAAAGATAAGTAACCTGGATCGTGATGGGAAGATAGAAGAAGCAAGGAAGGTGTTCGATGAAATGCCTCAGAGGGACATTGTTTCTTATGCTTCAATGACCACTATCTATATCAAAAATACTGATCTCCCTAGAGCCGAAACACTCTTCTACGCAATGCCCAAGAGCAACATGATCGATGGTTACGCTAAGGCCGGTCGCGTAGAGGATGCTTAGAAAGTATTTGATAATGTGTTCTCCTGGACCAGTTTGATGTCTGGGTGGACGAGTCAAGGAGCGAATGCCCAACAGAAATGTGGTGTCTTGGAGTTTTGTGATATATGGGGGTCATTTTCAGTCGCAATTAAAACATAAGTTTCATCGATAGCCAAAGTCAATATTTTGCCATCTGTGATTAACCATCAAAACCAATGGTACCTTCTCTACTTTCAAAATCCGGAGATTAAGTTTATTATGAATCCATTTAACATTATTAAACCAAAAAGAATACTAATAAACCTCCAGAGTAAGATGAAACTAAATAAAGCCATTACAATTTCACACGTACGATGTGTATGATGATTAAAAGCTTAAAAATAAAAATAAAAACCCATCATTTCGAATGCTAAAACTGAACGACCTTTGACATTAACTAGGAAACTTCAACAAGACACATTAAAAAAGTTTAGAGACCACAATACAAATCTTGCAAAGCCGACTCAAATCTCCATTCATCCCAGACAAAAATCTGGGATAATGTTTTGCTTTGAAAGCAACCTCACAATCTTGTGAAGCACGATCAGCAACCTTTGCCAAACTACCCAATTCCGAGAAAGTTTCCGAATCCAAATCGTTGATTGCTTCAGCCAAACCCTTAACGGCCTTACCATAATACCCCTGGCACCTCCTCAGACTCTCAAACATGTTTTTATCTGATGCATGTCTTTTTGTGTCGTTCTTGAGCAGATTAGTTATGTAGTCCTTGGTGTGCGTGGCATTGAGATAGGCCAAGTCGAAGGAGACGTAGGCGAGCACGAACCGGTCGGCGGTGCGAGTGCGCGAGTCGGAGTAGAGAGACTGGATGCAGAAGGTGTAGTTTGTGGTTTTTTTGCAGACGGAGTCCACGAGTTGGGACGGTGGCGGGGTTGCGGCGGAGGAGGGGTGGAGGTGGAGGAGGACGAAGAGAGAGAAAAAGAGGAAGAGAGAGATGAGGGGGAGAGCAGGAAGAGAGGGCATGGTTGGCTACTTGGCTTGAGACAATGGAATGAGTGATGAAATGTGTGTTGTTTTTTTTGTTGCATGTGTGTGAGGGGTTATCCGCTGGGTGTATGCTGAATTTAATGCGCCCCGTGCGTTTCATACTAAATGCGTGACGGATGCGATTCTAAACGGACCAAAATACCAAATCATTGAGGTGACGATGATAACTACGTCTGCGACATATTCGTCCAATCAAAATCTATCATTCAAAAAAAAGTTATTTATAAATTTATAAAAATTATTCTTAACAAACTTAGATGGTCTATTTTTTCTTTTTAGGTTGCCCAAAATAATTATCTAATTTTTTTTTCAAATAATATAAATTTATAAAAATTGTTCTTAACAAATTTAGATTATCTATTTTTTCTTTTTGGGTTGTCCAAAATAATTGTCCACTTTATTTTTTTCAAACAATATATAATACATCTTTTTATATATGTACTATTCAAAATTTAAAAGCGCAAGTAAGTAACTTTTCAGGAGACAATACATGACCCACATGCCTCTTTAAAAATTTTTACTCCCTAAAAAGGATATTCTTTTTGGAACAGAGAGAGTATATTTTAATTGGTTAGACATACTACCAAGTGATATGGATTGATGGCGGATTAAGATTTGTCTAATCCGTTTGAGCGGATCGGATTAGGATTGATGCATAATCCGATCTAATCCGATATGTGGCCACCCCGAGTTAATATCATGTCAATACCATGATTTGCAATTGCGGTATCGGTCGCGGTATAACAGATTCGTACAAAGATATTTCCCCTACCTCTCAAAGTGGATGGTGAATGTTCGACCATTCAATGGACTGGATTCAGATCAGATCAGATCCGATCAGTTGGATATGTTTTAAACAAAAAATACGATAATTCAATTACGATCCGAATTCGATAATTCATTTGCCTAACAAATTGAATATGGATTATACTAATCCGATCAGATAATAATTTAATCCGATCCAAATAAAATTATATATAAAAATAATTTCACTCTAAATCTATTTTTTTGAGAGGTGTATATATGATACACTAGAAATCTATTCATTTTGACATGCATAGATCATCTGCAATATAATGTAAGTGTCGCAGTGCATTCGAAGATTAACAATCTTTACACATATGGACCCTGATAGCTGAGAGAATTTTTTGACAATTGAATCTACTCATGTTATTCCCAAAGAGTCTTGTTTAACAAGGCTATGGTTAATTGATGGGTGCATCTAATATGTTCTAATATTTAATTATTTACTTATAAATTGCTCTCATGTTCACTAAATTTGGTGATGCTTGATCTTATCCAAAATGAGTCATATCACTTCATCTTTCATTACGAAACATCACCTTATTTTTGTAAAAATCATAACAAAAGTTAATTAATTGAATTGACATGTTATTGTTGGTCCTAAGGTCGCTAAGCACACTGTTTCAGTTGTGATATTTTAAGTTTTAACTATTTATTTAAGTTTTCCTGGACCATAGTACCCTTTTCCTATGGGCCACATTGATTGCACGAGATTTAGCTTGTGCGGTATTTTATTGAACATTTGTTTGGAGGAGGTGAGTCAAATTGTGTCTTATAGAATTAACTTATAACGTCATTAAATATTTGCATTAGAAGGAAAGAATCAAATTTAGGTTAGTAATTAAGTAACGACCTCCACCAAGATGCACCTGGTAGAGTGTGTGTTTGTATATAGGCAGAGTAATGTTTGTTATCATTCTCTCAATTTCATGGTTAGAGAAGGAGAGCTTGTTTCTCTTGTCATGAGAGAATTTTTATAATAGTATTACCTAATTTTATTATTATTTTTTTAATTGTCAAAACACATACTTATTTATCTTTACAGAGTCCTTAATCCCTACATCCCCTATGGGAGGTATATAAAATACCATTAGACTGATCTTTGGTTCATGCGCTATAAATTTTATCCCCAAAACACCCAAATAATTAATATAAGATCTTTAAAATAATTTTTTCTTTTCTTTTCTTTGACGCTAATGATTCATATAACATCTTTAAAATCTTTTTTCTTTTTCTTTTCTTTTCTTTAATAAGAAAATTATACAAGCATTTGACTCTATAGAACTTTTATTTTTATTTTTTCTTAGAGCAAGTGATATCCGTCTGGTACTATTTATGCTAGTGTGCGATATTCTCATCCTCTTAAAGAAATAAATTGAGATACATAGAATGGGACAGCTTTAACTAGACACATTAAAAAAGTTTAGAGACCACAATACAAATCTTGCAAAGCCGACCCAAATCTCCATTCATCCCAGACAAAAATCTGGGATAATGTTTTGCTTCGAAAGCAACCTCACAATCTTGTGAAGCACTTTCAGCAACCTTTGCCAAACTACCCAATTCAGAGAAAGTTTCCGAATCCAAATCGTTGATTGCTTCAGTCAAACCCTTAACGGCCTTACCATAATACCCCTGGCACCTCCTCAGACTCTCAAACATGTTTTTATCTGATGCATGTCTTTTTGTGTCGTTCTTGAGCAGATTAGTTATGTAGTCTTTGGTGTGCGTGGCATTGAGATAGGCCAAGTCGAAGGAGACGTAGGCGAGCACGAACCAGTCGGCGGTGGGTGTGCGCGAGTCGGAGTAGAGAGACTGGATGCAGAAGGTGTAGTTTGTGGTTTTTTTGCAGACGGAGTCCACGAGTTGGGACGGTGGCGGGGTTGCGGCGGAGGAGGGACGGAGGATGAAGAGAGAGAAAAAGAGGAAGAGAGAGAAGAGGGGGAGAGGAAGAAGAGAGGGCGTGGTTGGCTTGAGACAATGGAGAATGGGACAATCGAATGAGTGATGAAATGTGTGTGTGTGTGTGTGTGTGTGAGCGTGGGGTTATCCGATGGGTGTCCGCCGAATTTAATGCGTCCCGTGCGTTTCATAGTAAATGCGTGGCGGATGCGATTTTAAACGAACCAAAGCATTTTGTAATTGTATTAGTGTACCAGTAAGGTAGTGTGTAAGGCCCACCGAGGCGTGGATCTAGGATTCGACTTGGGCACAGTAAAAAAAAAAAAAATTAAGAATTAAGGAAGAGAAAGAAAAAGACAAATAAAAAGAAAAAAGGAAAAGAAAAATGAGAAGACTTTGAAAGATATTAATTAGAGCATGAACAAATAAAGAAAATTTGACTTTTTTTAACAGAAAATTAAAAAAATGAAAAAAGTAAACGACTAAAAAAAGAAAAAAATTAAGAGAATTTTGAAAATTTAAGAAGGCATAATATACAAATTTCTATGTATATGTATAAAAAATTATATAAAATCATATATATAATATAGGATAAGGCCAGGCCACGGGTATCTGCCCCTAGGCATATACTGGCTCCCTCTTTAGCGCACTCAATATTTATTTATTTTTTTTGAAGTATCACTGATCTCATTCAATTATTATTTTAAAAAAAATTTATTTATAAAATTTATAAAAACTGATCTCAATAAATTTATATGGTGCAGTTTGGATTGATTAGACCAACCAATAGGTTGATTGCAAGTACAATATAAATGTTATAGTGCATTTAAAAGTTCACATCTAGACAGTTGTAGGTGTGAGCGTTATTTGACAATTGAATATACTAATGTAATTTTCAAAGAATCAAAAGAATCTTATTTAACCTGGCTATGGTTAATTGATGGGTGAATCTAATACGTTCTCATCTTTACTTGTAAATTACTCTCATATTCACCTATTTTTTGCGATGCTTGATCTTATTACGTCAAATTATTTCAAAATTTTATTTTATTTTTTTTAGTTATCCTCCACCACACTAGTCTTTTTGTGTGGGCCACACCACTCTTTTTGCATGAGATTTAACTTATCATAAATTGCCTAACCCAATAATTTAATGGGCTATTTATACCAAATATAATTAAGTGGGGACGCAACGTAATTTGCATAATTGAACAATTAAAAAATAATAATTCTTGCACCGAATAATTGCAGTTAATTACTAGACCTTTTTTTTTTTTTTTTTTTTTCCGCAAGCAAGAAAACATATTTATTATTTAGAATCAGAAATTACATCCAAACTAGCTTTATGCAAAACAAACTCTGAGAAATTATCATCCCATAAACATGTACTTTTCTCTTGTAAAGCAGAAGCAGCATGGGCAACCTCATTCCTTTCTCTAGGCGTATACACCAAATCAAAATCAGGGTGATGATGAAGCCATTCACGGATATCTTCTACTAGAGGGCTAAGTAAAAGAAATGAAGACCCATCCAACATCGCAGCCTTGACGTGAGCTTTGCATCAATCTCAAACACAATATGACTGTAACCCCAACGAATAACCTAGTCCATAACCTTTCGAAGTACCAAACATTCAGCCACTAACGGATCTAAAACTCTTCGAAAGAAAAAAGATGTCAATCGCAACATTTTTCCCCTATGATCACACAGAACCATTCCATCTCCAGCCTCATATAATACTTTACAAAATGATGCATCAGTATTAACTTTAATAACGTCCACTGGAGGAGCTTGCCACCTAATAAGATTCCCATAACTATTTTGCCCTGAACAGTGTGATCTCATAGTAGCAAAAGGAACAACATTACAATTTAAAAATTCAAAACAGTGAGCTTCTCCAATTCTAACTATCTCCATTACATCCCACCATTTTTGCTCAAACACCTAAGTATAACTCGCCTTCCAAATCTACCAACAAAGAAAAGCAACCATACTCTTCATCGAGTGCTCCTCACTTAAGCCCGACCAATTCTCCATTTTTGGAAGCTTTCTACGCTTAGATTAGATGGGGAGGAAGTTGGCCATAGAGAAGATGATTAACTGATTCAGGTTCCAACCCACATACTTTACATATAATATCATCCATCATCTTCCTCCTACCCAAACTTTCTAGTACAACCACATCCTCATTTAAACAATGCCAAAGGAAATGTTTAATTTTTGGCATAACCTTCAACTTCCATAGATGTTTCCACTGCTGTTGACGTTCTTCTATCCCACTTGTTCCACATTCACCTCTGTTGGCATGCCGCATCCCACCTCTTTTTAACTTAAAGTGCAACTTGATATGCAGATTTTACACTAAAAGAGTCATTTGCTGAAAAAAGCCACCATTGTTTTTATCCACTCCTTCTGTAATCCGCAATTGGATCTGTAAAATTCTTTTCCAATCTTCTTCTTTAAAAATTTGTTTAATTAGGAACTCATTCCATCCTCCTGTATGTTGATCCACCAAATCAACTATTTTGTAAATGCTAGAATTAGAAGGTTCTGGAGTACAAAGAGTAGAATTGTTTTTTTCAGGATTCCACTTGTCCTGCCAAATTCTAACATTCTAACCATTTGCAATCTTCCATACTAGCCCATTCTCAATCACTTTTCTGGCTGAGAGAAAACTTTGCCAAGCCATGAAGTATTTGAACCTTTTTTAGCACTGAGAAAATCACAATGAGGGAAATATCTACTTTTATAAATTTAAAAAAACAAACCTTTCCGTTCCACTTGCAGACTCCATACTTGTTTTGCTAACAAAGCTGTATTGAAAGCTTCCATGTCTTTAAATCCCAACCCCCATCTGCTTTATTCTCTGTCAATTTCTTCCAGCTAGCCCAATGAATCTTTTGTTTCTCCAGATTGCCACTCCACCAAAACTGGGAAATATTCATTTTCAGCGTATTACATATTTTGTGAGACACCTTGAAGCTTGACATCGTATAAGCTGGAATAGCCTGAAGTACACTTTTCACCATTGTTTCCTTCCCTCAAGTCGATAAAAATTCTCCTTGCCACCCTTTAACTTTAGAAGAAATCTTACTTTCAATGTAGGCAAAAACTTCATATTAAACTTCAGATTTAGCTCTTCCCACAACTGATGGAATACCTAAATATTTTTCATTCATACCTTTTCTGGAGACCCCAAGAATTGTGCAGATACAATCTCTATCAGAAAAAGGAGTGTTCTTGCTGAAAAATAATGCTGATTTATCCATATTAATAGCTTGTCCGGATGCCAATTCATCTCCTTCAATATCTCTGCTAATCGTTGAACTTCTTAATTCTCAGCCTTGTAAAAAAGGAGACAATCGTCTGCCAAAAAAAGGTGAGAGATTCTGGGAGCTCTATGACAAATTTGAACTCCAGAGAGGGAACCTTGTGATAACTCAGCATGCAGAATATTAGAGAGACCTTGGGCACACAAGAGAAAAATATAAGGGGATAAATGATCTCCTTGTCTCAAACCTGGAGAAGGGATAAACATCAAGTGGGGACTGCCATTCAATAACACTGAATAACTGACAGAAGCCAAACAAGTTTTAATCAACTACGCCCATTCCTTTACAAAGCCCATTCTCTCCATAACTGCTAACAAATAATTCTACTCAACCCTATCATAGAACTAGACCTACTTTATCAAAAATCTTATTCCTTAAATTTTAATTTTAAAAAACAAGTCTAAAAAATTAAATAAAGTAAGAAAGGTAACAATAAATAAGATTTAAAAAAAATAAAATAAAATAAAAATAAAAAAAATAAATAAATAGGAGGACAGGAGTCATTCTTATACAAACTTACCATTAAAAACATTTACCAAGTAAGGGTTGTAAAATAAAAAAATAAAAATTTGGCATAGACTCCAGCTAGCTCCATCCTTGACCTCCAAATCTGAGTCACTGTTTTTACTTCCATTCCACCAAGCCATCGACGAGACTTGGATTGACAGAAAATACCCCATATACGTACTTAAGTGAATTCTACCAAGGAATGGCAAAATACCTCATTCAATCAGATACATGTCCCATTTAGAACGATTAGGATAGTAGTTAATGGTTTTGAGGGGATGGAGAAAGGTTCCCTCTACAAAACCTACACTTGCCCCGCCTCACCCGCTCTCCCCCTCATCCCTCCCGTTTAATAAATGGTTTTGGACAGGATTGGGGATGTGGTTTTGTGGCGTTCTCCGCCCCAAATTGACCCGATGCCATCCCTAATTCCACCTGAGTGGTACAAACATACACTTAAAATCTCAAGGTAATTACACTTACTTTTTCTGTAAATTATCTAAATAACACCAACTTTCTCTTATCATTGTTGGTTTTGACTCGAAAATGTTAACTATTATATTCATTGTACTTTTATTATTATTTTAATATAAAATATATTTTTTTTTGTTTATGGACAAGATAATATTTTCAAGTCTTATAAAAACATTGTCCGATTTTAAGTAAATATGAAGCAACATCAAGTAAGAGTGACATATTTAAGAATAAAGGATATCAATGTTATTCAGACTTGAACGAAGGTTAGTGTAATCATCCCTAAAATCATTTAGAGAACTAAATTTTCTCATGTGTAAAATACATATCTACTTATCATCTCCCATGTTCTTTAATTAAAAAGCAATGAAGATTTACACATGAGATAGACTTGTGCAAAACATATACCCTCCAAGATGTACAATTAAGTTTTGTTGCAGCTTAATAGTTTGTGCTCACAAGTCTTTCATCGGAGAGATTTAGGCTTAAAGAGGAATTGGCAACTCAATTTTATTTTAAGATGCAATAGTTTTCTTTCTAAAGCTCAATCTATATGTGTGTACATATTATATGTGTGTGTGTGTGTGTGTGTGTATATATATATATATATATACACACACACACACACACACACATATAATATGTACACACATATAGATTGAGCTTTAGAAAGAAAACTATTGCATCTTAAAATAAAATTGAGTTGCCAATTCCTCTTTAAGCCTAAATCTCTCCGATGAAAGACTTGTGAGCACAAACTATTAAGCTGCAACAAAACTTAATTGTACATCTTGGAGGGTATATGTTTTGCACAAGTCTATCTCATGTGTAAATCTTCATTGCTTTTTAATTAAAGAACATGGGAGATGATAAGTAGATATGTATTTTACACATGAGAAAATTTAGTTCTCTAAATGATTTTAGGGATGATTACACTAACCTTCGTTCAAGTCTGAATAACATTGATATCCTTTATTCTTAAATATGTCACTCTTACTTGATGTTGCTTCATATTTACTTAAAATCGGACAATGTTTTTATAAGACTTGAAAATATTATCTTGTCCATAAACAAAAAAATATATATTTTATATTAAAATAATAATAAAAGTACAATGAATATAATAGTTAACATTTTCGAGTCAAAACCAACAATGATAAGAGAAAGTTGGTGTTATTTAGATAATTTACAGAAAAAGTAAGTGTAATTACCTTGAGATTTTAAGTGTATGTTTGTACCATTATATACATATTTGCACAAACACCCATCATGTACATCACACACATAATAACTACAGGACATGGGTATTAAAAAAAGTCAAAAAATAATGAGCAATTTCTTCTAAGTGAAGAAGATGGCTTAGGCAGAAAGCCGGTGAATATGATGCTGCCGATAATGGAGAAGTCAGCAATGACGATGGACCGGGTTTGGAGGTCGCCTCCGAAGAACATTGGGTTACAGTTCCAAATTGGTCTTTGCGTGGATGGGTCAACGAACTGATGGTTTCGGTGTAGTGGGATCACCAACGTGAATTGTCGTCGGCGTTGAAGAATGCAATGAGGAACTGAACAGTAGCGGCAAGCAATTATTCTTAAACCTTGGCCATGGAGTGACTCATTAAAATGATGCTGAAAAGAAGGAGAATTCAATTCAGGACTCTCACTCACTCACTCACACACACACACACACGCAAGCACACGCACACACAAAAAGACAGAGGACTAAAAGATGTGGCTGATTTTCAAGATAGCAGCACCTTGAAATTGGAATGCAAAGCTGAGCTCACTGTCCTACTTTACAAGTGAGCTTAGGAAGAACTTTCAGATACAATTGGAGAATTTTTTCTGGAAAGAATATGAAAGGAGGTCCTAATCTTAGATTCTTATGTATGGTCTCTACTAGAAAAATCTAGAGTGATGACTGAGTAGTGTCAAGGAGAAAAGCAAGCTTACCATCAACCTCTCTCTCTCTCTCTCTCTCACACACACACACACACACACACACGCACAAGTGCACATGTGTACTTGTGCGTGTGTGTGTGTGTGTGTGTGTGAGAGAGAGAGAGAGAGAGAGGTTGATGGTAAGCTTGCTTTTCTCCTTGACACTACTCAGTCATCACTCTAGATTTTTCTAGTAGAGACCATACATAAGAATCTAAGATTAGGACCTCCTTTCATATTCTTTCCAGAAAAAATTCTCCAATTGTATCTGAAAGTTCTTCCTAAGCTCACTTGTAAAGTAGGACAGTGAGCTCAGCTTTGCATTCCAATTTCAAGGTGCTGCTATCTTGAAAATCAGCCACATCTTTTAGTCCTCTGTCTTTTTGTGTGTGCGTGTGCTTGCGTGTGTGTGTGTGTGTATATATATATATATATATATATAAATTCACTACTGTATAATATATAAAACCCCATGTACTTGCATCTTGAGACAGAAAAATGAGAAAACAAAGAAAAATAAGTTAGCAACACTAACATTTATTTATTTTTGAAAGGCAACACTGTCACTTACACTTGTGAGGAGTACGTTAAGGAAGTAAATTCAGGTCACACATATATATTAAAAGATGTCATCTATAAATTCTCTCTTAGTTTTATTTTTTCATTTTTATTGACAAGAAACTCACTCTTTCACTCATTTATTTATGTGGGGTCTTGAACTTTCACCATCCATATACCAATGGCTTTTTTTTTTTTTTAACTGGCAATAAGAATAACCAACGACACTTGCATAAACAAGATCACATAAACAACATCCAACACAGAAAGAACCACAATCATCGACACAACAAAGCTAACCCTAGACAAGCCCTACATCGTAATATTTTTTCTAAAACACACTACTATCATGTTTTATGAGTTGGTCATACCAGCTTCCCAGAAATTTATAAGTGGTCTTGGAGGCATTGCTGTGGTAGCTTAATAATTAGTTGGTTTGATCCCTCCCTCAGAGTTTATTGAGCTGGAGGCATTGATGCGAGAATTGGAGGCAGAGTTGGTTTAACCACCTCGGATTTTATCGACGGCTTTGGAGGTGATGAATGAGTTTGACCACCTCTCCCAGGGTTTATGGGTGGCCTTCGAGGCGTTAATGTGATGAGTGTTGTAAATTAATGTATTTCAAAATTCTTATATATTTTCTCCTATATCCACGTCAACCTTTTATTACGCCACTACATAAATTAACTTACCCTAATATCTGCAACGTCACATTAACATGTCATCGTAATATCCTGCCATTGCTGATATTGTGTTATTATATCGTACAACGTGTAGATAACCATTGTACTATCTGGTTATAAATACGTCGAGAAGTCTCAAGGTTTTAAAACTTAAAAACCATATATCTTCGTCTTCTGCAATATATATATCCAGAGAGTTATAGTTCACTATTTTCTTCTCTGATTTTATTTCTGGCTTCATATTATTTGGCTATCATTGTTTTTCCAAATAAACATTCGCTGCGATTGTTCATGCTCTGCAATCCCACTGACCAAAAGACCATATTAAAGTTGTTCAACTTCCACTGTATTACGAGTGTACGTTTCCGGTGGATCTTTTGCTTTTGTATCCTAGAGAGTCTACTACACTGAGATATCATCTAAGAAGGGTGGACTTACTCTTAAGGGCAGTGTCACACGCCTCAGCTAAGTCCTTCGTATCTTTTTATTTCATACTCTCTGTTATTTCCCATAACATAGCAATGCTCCATATTTTTCTTGATTTTTCATCCCTTTATTTCCTACAATCTTAAGAGTAAATATTGAAAATGAGTATTGTGTTAACCACCACCAGACTTATCCCAGACACTTCTAAGATCGACTCTTTCAATGGGTATTTCTATAAACGTTGGGTAGAAAGAGTTTATTTTGCTTTGGACATAATTAATGTTGCTGAATTTTTAACCAAACCCAAACCTGATGCGAGTACTGATAAAAAAAAAAAGTATATGAATGGGAAAAGGGAAATAAAATTTACAGGCATACTTTATTGAGTACCATGTCTAATGAACTTTTTTATATTTATTATTCTTATAAAACAGCATGTGAAATTTGGGTAAACCTAAATAAAAAATATATTGTTGAAAATGCTGGAACCCAAAAATATGCCATGGGCAATTTCTTAAGTTTTGTAATAACTGAGGATAAAGATGTTTCATCTCAAATCCATGACTACCACAAACTAGTCAGTGACCTAAAAAATGAAGATATTGACTTACGTGAGTTATTTATTTCTGGATGCCTAATTGAAAAATTGCCCGGGTCTTAGAAGGACTATAAGAATAGTATAAAACACAAAAGAAAACAGTTAAGCCTAGAAGATGTGATTGTGCACATCCCAAAAAAGGAAAACAACCGTTTAAGAGACAAAGCAAACAAGGCTAAGAAAATTGTTTCCAAGGCCAACTTGGTTAAGACCATACCTAAATCCATCAACCACCAAAATAGTCAAAATAATCGTACTAGGACTAACTCCAAAAATAAGTATAAGTCTAATAACCCAACTCACAAGTCTAGTAACCCAACTTTCAAGAAGATAGGGAGCTGTTATGTTTGTGGGAAAACTGGGCACCATGCTGGCCAATGCAGGCAGAGGAAGAGAAATGATCAACCTGCCAAAGTCAATCTGGTGAGTCGGAAGTTATTGCTGCGATTATCTCTGAGTTAAACATAGTTGCTAATACGAAGGATTGGGTGGTAGACTCTGGGGCTACCAAGCATATCTGTGGAAATATAAGTGTTTTTACCTCCTACACTCCAATATGGGAAAGAGAAAAACATGTTTTTATGGGTGATTCCAGGCCTTCTCCTGTCATAGGGAAAGGGAAGGTTCTTCTTAAGTTAACTTCAGGAAAGATCCTATCGCTTAGTGATATGCTTCATGTTCCAGATATCCTTTAAAACCTTGTGTCTGTTTCTCTGTTGGGAAAGGTTGGGGTAAAGGTTGTATTTGAATCTGACAAAATTGTTCTGACTAAAAATGGGGTATTTGTTGGGAAAAGGTATTGTAATCAGGGGCTATTTGTTTTAAATGCTCTTGAGATCATGAATGAAAATGCTTTTAATTCTACTTACTTGATTGATTCTCTTTACATGTGGCATGGTAGACTAGGTCATGTGAATTTTTCATACATTAAGAAAATGAAAGATATTGGTTTAATTTCTAGTAGTTCTTTCACACGCTCTGATAAATGTGATGTCTGTGTTGAAACCAAGTTAACCAAAAAGACATGTAAGTCTATAGAAAGAAAATCTGATTTATTAAGCCTCATCCGTAGTGACATAGGCGACTTAAAACAAACAATGACAAGAGGCGGTAAAAAGTATTATTTAACCTTTATAGACGAATTTTCGAGATTCACAACTGTTTATTTGTTTAAACATAAAGATGAAGCAAGAGAGATGTTTTTAAAATATAAAGTAGAGGTTGAAAACCAGTTGAATAGAAAAATTAAGAGACTTAGAACTGATAGAGGGGGTGAAAATGATTCAAATCCTTTTAGTGAATATTGTGAATGACACGGCATAATTCATGAGGTAACTCTGCCTTATTCACCCGAGTCTAATGGAATGGCAGAGAGAAAAAATAGAACATTAAAAGAAATGATGAATGCTATGCTAGTTAGTTCTAGGGCACCCTTTAACTTGTTGGGGGAATCCATTCTTTCAGCTTGTCATATACAAAATAGGATATCGTATAAGAAAACTGGTAGAACACCATGCGAGTTGTGGAAAGGTTATACACCTAACTTGTCATACCTAAAAATGTGGGGGTGTCTTGCTAAGGTTTTACTACCAGAACCTAAAAAAAAAAAATTAGGACCTAAGACATTTGATAGTATGTTTATTGGTTATGCTCAAAATAGTGTAGCCTATAGATTTTTGATAACTAAATGTGATAGTAACCTAATCGAGGTTAATACAATAGTTGAAACCAAAAATGTTAATTTCTTTGAAAATATTTTTCCAATGAAGCATAACATGGAAAAACATGACAACGTGCCTCGTGACGTAACTGGAAAAGAAATCATTGAGCACTCTGACATAGAACCCAGAAGAAGTAAAAGAGGAAGGAAAGAAACTAATTTTGGAGATGATTTCTATACCTTCCCAGTTGATAATGACACTCAAACTTATAATGAGGCAGTAACTTCACCTGATGTACCTTTTTGGAAAGAAGCAATTCATAATGAATTGGAGCCAATAATTTCTAACCATACATGGGAATTAGTTAACTTACCACCTGGTGCTAAATCCATTGGTTGTAAATGGATTTTTAAAAGGAAGTTAAAACCTGATGGGTCGTTAGTTAAATATAAGGTACGGTTGATTGCTAAAGGTTTTAAGCAAAGAAAATATATAGATTTTTTTTGACACTTTTGCTCCTATAACTAGAATTTCTTCTATTAGAGTTTTGATTGCTCTAGCTGCCATTAATAATCTTATTATTCACCAAATGGATGTTAAAACTGCATTTTTAAATGGTGAGTTAGAAGAGGAAATTTATATGGATTAACCTGAAGGTTATATAATTTCAGGTAATGAGCATAAAGTATGTAGATTAGTTAAGTCACTATATGGCCTAAAACAATCTCCCAAACAATGCCATGAAAAATTTGATAACGTGTTATTATCAAATGATTTTTTGATTAATGAGGCAGATAAATGTATGTATTGTAAATCTGTGAATAACACATGTGTGATTATATGTTTATATGTGGATGACATGTTTATTATGGGAACTAATATTGAGATAGTCAATGAGACTAAAATGTTTTTGGCCTCTCACTTTGAGATGAAAGATATGGGAGAAGTGGATGTAATTCTAGGAATAAAAATAACTAGAACATGTGATGGTAGCATGCTCTCTCAAGAACACTTTGTTAAAAAGTTACTACGGAAATTTGGTCACTTTGATTGTAAACCTGTTTCCACACCTTATGATGCTAATTCTCAATTAAGGAAAAATAAAGAACAGTGTGTATCACAAACCGAGTATGCTCAAATTATTGGTAACTTGATGTTTTTAATGAATTGTTCTAGACCTGATATTGCATATGCAGTTTGTAGGTTAAGTAGGTACACTTAGAATCCTAACAAGGATCACTGGACAGCTCTAATTCGAGTACTCAGATTTTTGAGAGGTACTCATGAATACTGGATTTCCCGTGGTACTAGAAGGGTATAACGATGCTAACTGGATCTTTGATTCAGATGAGATAAAATCTACAAGTGGATATGTATTTACTCTTGGTGGGGGTGCAGTGTCTTGGAAATCTTCCAAACAGACATGCATAGCTCGGTCTACTGTGGAATCCGAGTTTATAGCCTTGGAAAAGGCTGGATCTGAGGCTGAGTGGCTTAGAAACCTCACAGTAGATATCCTTATATGGATGAGACCGGCTTCGTCCGTGTCAATGCATTGTGATTGCCAGGCTTTAATAGCCAGAGCAAAGAATAAAATATATAATGGGAAAAACAGGCATATACGCCTAAGACATAAAATTATGAGGCAGTTGGTTGAGACTGGGGTGATATCCCTAGATTTTGTGAGGTCGGAGATGAATTTGGCAGATCCTCTGACAAAACCACTAGGTAGAAAACTAGTGAGTGATACATCGAGGGGGATGGGACTTATGCCTATGACAAAGATTAACAGTGATGGTAACCCAACCTATGTGAATAGAGATCACAGGAAGTAGGTTCATATGGATAAAAACAAGTTACTGGTTGATCAGGCAAAGTGCGCTATCAACTTTATTTTTTAGAATCCCTCCCTATGGTGTAGATAGTGCAAAACTGTAACGTAAAAAGTTGAATTAAAAATTCTTAATGAATTCAATATCCCTTATGGGTGGTGTGTGTAGTTACAGTACATACTTGATGGATTCACCTATATGAGTGTGGAGGTGGGGCCGCCTCCTATGAGAGCTTAAGCAGGCTCTCTAGAGCACTCATGAAATCCAGGTAGGGTACAAGGCCTATTTGCGCCAACCCGTTATGAACAACTTCAATATAGAGATAATAATGTGGGGGGTTAGTTGTTTGGTTTACAATAATAAATCTTGGTTCATAGGAACATAGTTTCACCAATTTTTCTGTAAATCATGGCTTACTTCCCTAGGGCTGGTTCATAGTCCAAAAGACACCAGTTTCGACACATTGGGTTCTCATGGTCTTCTGATTACTCCTCTAGTTTCTCTTTTGGTTACTTCTACATTTTGAAATATGTGGGGGATTGTTGTATATTAATGTATTTCAAAATATGTATATATTTTCTAACGTTCCTATATCCACGTCAACCTATTATTATGCCACTACATATATCAACTTACCCTAACATCTACAACGTCTCGTAATATCCTGCCATTGCTCATATTGTGCTATATCGTGCAACATGTAGATAATCGTTATATTATCTGGTTATAAATACGTCGAGAAGTCTCAAGGTTTTAAAACTTAAAAAACATCTTCATCTTCTGCAATATATATATATATATCCAGAGAGTTATATAGTTCACTATTTTCTTCTTTGATTTTATTTCTGGTTTCATATTATTTGGCTATCATTGTTTTGCCAAATACACATTCGCTCTGTTGTTCATGTTCTACAATCCCACTGACCAAATGACCATATTAAAGCTGTTCAACTTCCACTGCATTACGATTGTACGTTTGCGGTGGATCTTTTGCTGTTGTATCCTGGAGAGTGGAACACCGTAACCTGTTACACCGAGATATCATCTCAGAGGGGTGGATTTACTCTTAAGTGTAGTGTATTCACACACCTTAAATAAATCCTTCATATATTTTTAGTTCATACTCTCTGTTATTTCCCATAACATAGCAGTACTCTATATTTCTCTTTATTTTTCATCCCTTTATTTCCTACAATGAGAGCCAGTGAGTTAGTTTGATCACCTTCTCTAAATTTATTGGTGGCTCTGGAAACGTTGTTGTACATGATGAGAGCCAATGAGTTCGTTTGACCACTTTTGGTGGCATTGTGATGAGAGACAGTGAGTTGGTGGACCACCTCCTCTGTGGTCTATTGGTGGCGGCATTGGAGGCGTTCCTTTGAGAGCCAATGGGTTGGTTTTACCACCTCTTTTAGAGTTTATTGGTGGCATTGTGATAAGAGGCAGTGAGTTGCTCTGACCACGTACCTCCTCCGGCGTTTATTGGTGGTGGCCTTGGGGGCGTTGCTTTGAGAGCCAATGGGTTGGTTTTACCACCTCCTTTAGAGTTTATTGGTGGCATTGTGATGAGAGGCAGTAAGTTGCTCTGACCACCTCTTTCGGGGTCTATTGGTGGTGGCGTTAGAGGCGTTCCTTTGAGAGTTGGGTTGGTTTTACCATCTCCTCCATATTTTATTTGCAGCCTTAGAGATTTTGTTGTGAGAGCCGACCCCCAAAAGTTTATTGATCTCGTTTTTGGTAGCTGAGAGCCAACTTAGTGCCTTCCTTTGAAACATCTTCCTGTTTCGTACCATCACCATGCCCATTGAAGTAATTAAATATCCCATGCATAGAGAAGAACCAGCAGCAAATATATATATAATTAAATGTAGAGAGAGACTTACAATGGCTTTTCTTTCTTGTTCAGTTGTGGTTTCAAGATGCTAGTCCTACTAACAAGCTAAAGACAGTAGCAGAGGCTACATGCACACAATGAACCACGCAGTACTTCTCTGTTGAAAACTTGAATTACCTCACCCCAAAATCACTCTCTCATGTATATCTCTATTTCAATGTGTGTCAGCTAATATATATAGTATTAAGGGTAAATTAAGGTTAGATAATATTTTAGGTAAATGAAGATTTTGTTTTTAAATTTCGCTTATATTTGAATTAGTAATTTAGCATTTTACTTACACCCTATATCATTTTTTTTTTTTTTGTGACTAGGTACTTTTGAGGTATTAAATGACTATGTTATCCTTTGACCATGTGTTGATTATTTTTGTGACCAAACTACCCCACATACACCAATGCCTAGGAGAGAGAGGAATATCCACATCAGCAAAATTCTTCACACATAAGCCATCTCTCTCTGTGTGCATAGACATATCCCGGTGATACCAATCACCCTTTGTTACCATCAACGTCATGATCAGCACCATTTTCTTCACCTCTGGCCTAGCAAACCAGAGACAACAACCATAAACGCAAGAAGACCCACATCAACAACAACAACACAGACTCCTTAGCTCTCATCCTTACCGGCGTCACCTACGACCGTTCAACCAATTCAACTCCGGTAATTGTCAAAATTTACTACTTGCCCAAAAAAATATATATATGTCAAAAAAAAGTAATACACATATCAAAATTAATTAGTAATTTCAGCTATTATCATAGTTGCACTCTAAGTCACGGAGTTATGCTCTGTCAGTTCTGTTACAGTCTCAGACTCGTTCACTCTAACTATTCAGATTAAAATTGTATCTCAAATCAATGAAATTGATAATCCTAATTTCAAAAATTCTACAAAAATATATGCTGAAGAAAGCATTGAAAAGTAGAATCAATGCAATTAATGAGGTTAGGTTGAACAACTTCACATACATCTGCATAAACTAGCTTTAAAGGCGAAACCATTAATTACAATCTCACATCACACTATCACTATCACTATCTTTCGTCATGCAAATAACCTCATTCAAATCACGCACACAAATCAATCCGTCCAAAAACTTTTGTGGAAACAAAATCGTTACCTTGCTCTTATGTGCATCGTAGTGAAAAAGAATCGAATAGATTCGAAACTCAGAGAAGGAGAATTGTTTTTTGGCTGCCGGAATATTGATCTTCCAGCGTCACCTACAGACCCAACCCATCAACCAAACTCATCACCAACAAACCCAATCCATCAACCAAACTTCTTCATCCTTACCAGCGTCACCTACAGACCTAACCCATCAACCAAATTCCGGCGGCAAGCTCTCATCAACCAAACCCCGGACACAACACCTTTCCAAATTCTGCCGCCGCCGCTTCCCTGTCGCCCTTCATATAATGAGGAGGAAGATGAGATGGTTCAAAACGATTGCAGAGATGTGAGAGTGCAGAGAGAGAAAGTTTAGAGGAGAGAGAAAGTGGTGAGGAAATGGGTTTGCTGCTTTAGGGGTGTATGTGTGAGAGAATGATGAGAAAAGGTGTTGATTTGTGCGACGGTTAGGATTGCTACGTGGTGGTCTTGGGACTACGTGTACAAACAGTGTATATATATATATATATATATATATATATATATGGACAATACTTAGCTACTCACTAGTGAGTAAGTTGAAGCTACTCATTCCTATGTGATCCAATAACAAAATAACACATCACCTTTAATAATAAAATAATTTACACATTTTTTTACTTTCTCAGATCAATCATTGAATAAATCATATATAGTATTTTTAGGTGTGGATTATTTTATTTTTAAATGTGATGTGTTATTTTATTATTGGACCATATAAGGGTGAGTAGCTTTACCTTACTCACCAGTGAGTAGCTAAGCATTATCCTATATATATTAACAAAGGAGTTTTTTTGTCATATATATTTTATATTAAAAATTTGAGGGTAAAAGGGTCAATTCGCAGATAAAAAGTAAATTAGGGTGCAAGTGAAAGTTAAAACCAAAATCTTCATCTAACTGAAATATGACATAACCTCAAGGAGTGTGAGTATAATTTACCCTAGTATTAACCGGTAAGTCCGCCACACAAGATAAAAAATAAAAAAAAAAAAAAAAAAAAAAAAATTACCGTTAGCCTAACCTCCAATATTGCAATGCTCACAATTATTAGAGTTAGACTGTTGAGGGCAAGTCTTAGCGTAACACAAGGTGTATCTAATCACACCTTACAATGACGAGAGTCTCGTGATCGTTGATATTGAATAAAGATAAATGTGATAATGATGGTATGAATTGGACTAAGATTTGATTCGAGATTCCTCAAAAAAAAAAAAAAAAAAAAAAAAAAAAAAAACTCATAAAATTTGGTTCAATCTGCATTGAGAAACATGCTATATACAAACTATTTTTTCACTATATTTTCTCAAATATGCTATATATACAATGACATCTTCTGGGGATAATTTCACTGACACCCCCAGTAGTTTGGCCAAATATCAATCTAAAACATCTTTCGAAAATAACTATCACTCACATTATAAACGTTTGCTCCGTTTTTTACTCACACCCCAAAAGTTAATTGACAAGTATGTCAGACCACTTTTTATATGTAAAAAGACATTCTTACACTTTGACTTTGGTTGGACCTATTTAATTATTTTTTTAATGATTAAAATGACATATTTACCCTTATAATGTTAGACTTTTATACCCCACATGTTTTACACTTCTCTAACCTTCAAAGACCATCATTGTTCCTCAGTTCCGGCGACCATTGGGCCGCGGATGGCGAATATCTTCCAAAATTCTACTTCAGATATTCTTTCTCAGCTGATGCTCTTCTCCCTCCCTCTCTCTATATCTATCTCTGACTCTCTCTCTCCCCTCATTTTCACTATACACTATGACTGTCCAATCTTCTACCAACTCCTCCTACCTTCTCCTACAAATAACCCCTGTACACAGCCTCACCTCTCTCTCTCAACCTCAGAAACCCATCCATTCTCTCTCTAACAAATTGCACAACCAAACCCTGAAAGCTCATAACTGCCCAATCCAACGGTAGCGATTTAGCAGACCATTCGTCATGTTTTCCCTTGCCCACAACCCACGTCTGATTCTCCTCAAGCTATGGAGTGCAAGAAAATCCATTGAAATTATTTGAAGTACGCTAATTTAATATAAACCCTTTACATTTTAAAGAGAGGTGAGAACTGGCATGCAGAGGTGGAAGATCTCATTTCACCGCTCTCCGTCGTCCATCAAAAAACAGCCTCCCAACGAGTTTATCTACCCAATTTCTGGGTCGTTAATGGCCGACCCTGTCATCGTCTCCTCTGGCCAAACCTTCAAGCGTAATTGTGTTCAAGCCTACAAGGCTTTAGGGTTCAAACCCATTCTCTCTGACGGCTCTACCCCTGATTTCTCCAATCTCATTCCCAATCTCGCCCTCAAATCCATCATCCTC
The DNA here is from genome assembly GCF_030987335.1 of Cornus florida. NCBI lineage: Eukaryota > Viridiplantae > Streptophyta > Magnoliopsida > Cornales > Cornaceae > Cornus > Cornus florida. The sequence goes on along the minus strand of NW_026775571.1, from coordinate 87,852,461 downwards.
AACTGGTGTGAAATTTTTCTCTTAAACCCTCCCAAACCCATCGATCTTCAATCCGCGGAGAAGCTCGCTCGTAAATTATTGGCCTCACAACAAACCACCCATAACGAAGAGAACAACCAGTTGATTAAAGGGGTTGCAGAGAATGGCAATGATGGTGTCAAGAAGTTCACTCACGCCGAGTCCGAGTTGACTTGGTAACGGACTCACTTCGCTTCCAGTTCCAACTCGGACGAATTTGTGGCCACCACCACTCCTCTGCCGCTATCCACTCAACCCTCTTGTTATTCTGCTTCTTCTTCTTCCTTCTATATCGAAATCCTAAACCCTAATTTTAGTAGATATGTGAGGTTCAACACTATGCAAGCTATAGTTCTTGATGTGCTGTTGATTTTCCCTGATCTTCTGGAGAGGAGCTTCAATCCAAGAGATGGGTTGGGTTTGGATTTGTTGATGAGCTTAGACAGCACTGTGTTTTTGTTCCTTCTGGTGTGTTTGATATATTGCTCATCTTCTTGCTTGTTGGGTCAGCTGCCCAGATTGCCGATTGTTGCCGATACCGCGGACAGGCAAGTTCTATGAACGCATCAATTTGGTCAGATCCGCTCATATATATATATATATATATATATATATATATATATATTTTGTAATTAAATGTGATTAAAAAATTATGGGTAAACATGTCTTTTCATACGTTTTTAACGAAGACCGTAACGGACAACCGAAATTTTACCTAACTGATAGTTATTTTCGAAAGATGTTTTAGATTGATATTTGGCCAAACTACTGGGGGTGTCAGTGAAATTATCCCCATCTTCTAATATATCTATCTATCTATATATAATAAAAAAATAAAAAAATTTGTGTTTGATGATGTCTATTTTTATCAAAATTTTAATAAATTGATGAATTATTAAATTTAATAATTTGATTATTTATATTCATTTATATTGTTTAAATTAAAATAATACTTCAAGACTTCTTAGGTAAAATCGTAGAAGTAGAACTAACTATTCATTTAAGAGAAATAAGAAAGCTTAAAAATTAAAAAAAATTGGGCTCATGGATTCATCGGATTTCAACCAGAGAACACAAAAAGAGCCAAATATATATTTTTCTCTGTATATATATATATCAGATACAATGTATATATTTGGAACCCAAAAAAAAAAATCGTCCAAATAGTATTGCAAGAAAACATGTTTAGAGAGAACTTGCCTTCTAGAAATCCAACAAAATAAAAATTGTTAGAGAACTTGCCTCTTTGAAACTAAGTAGAAAAGAACTTCAGTTAGAAAAGAAACTCAGTTAGTTGTTTTAAATGATTCAGTTATTGAATAAAATAGGAACTTCAAATAAAAAGGAGTAGTTTTCATAAGAAAATATTATTTCCTCATGTTATGTGTGAGAAAAGTTTTGAAGAAGCTAGCATAATGTGAGATTTCGAAAACTATATTTTCTATTATAATTTTTTTTCTATCTATCCAAACTAAAAAAAAAAATTAGTTGATTTTATCTAAACAAACAGAAACCTATAGAAAAACAAGAGTGGAAGTCAAAGCGCAGGCCACTTTATCAAGATAACACCTCCTTGACAGAATGGCACTATTGAGTTCTATTATGCCTCATCTAAACAGTATTATGAATTCATAACCACATTCAGATGATTAAATTCATCCATTTAAAAGTATAAACATACAAAAATATGGAGTCATTTTCACCTTAAGGATTATCTACATATATGGGGTCATTTCAGTCACAATTAAAAACATAAGTTTCACCGATAGACAAATCAAGTTTTTGACATCATGTGAGAAAATGAGTTGAATTTAATGCTTAAAAAAAAAAAAAAAAAAAAAAAGGTCAAACTACCCAAAAATAATAGTAATAAAAAAATACTCTGCGAATTAGAAAAATGTCTGGACGGAGGAAGGGGCGGAATTCCAAATAAGGCAGTTAGTCGCAGAATGGGCGTATGACAAGTGTAAGAGTTCTTTGGAAATTATAAACCATCATGTGATGAAAAGATACTCGGTGCTGGGCGAGAAGGAAGGGCCATCGGTTCAGGGAGTGTCCTTTGCCGTGTATTACATGAAGAACCACCATTAATGAGTAGGGATGGCAATGGGACGATTTTGGATAGGTGCACCTCTTTTATTTCCACAATTATTTAAAAAATTTCGTCCTGTTCTTGCCCAAAACCGTCTAAATCGGAGACTTTTTCACCCCATCCCCGTCCTGTTTAACTTTTTTATCCTCGCGAACACCCGTCCCGCCCTGTTTAGTTTCAGAATTTCTTCTCATTTTTAAAATTTTTTTTTTCTTCATTAAATACAATTATATAACTATTGAAAAAAGTCATAAAAAATAGACAATCAATAATTTAACATAAAATTCAAATGTACGAGCGTTCTTAGTTTGTAGGGCTCTGCCGCTTCCTAGAACAGTTAAGAAAGGGAGTGAATGTGACTTAAGGTTTCAAGAGCTAACTATATATACTAATAAAATAAAAGTAATGCAAATTGCCATCCCTATTAATGAGTATACATGTTTCAGTTCAGTAAGGTTCCATGCTTAAATTGGAATCGAATCAATTCAAACGGTTTTCAAAAAATTAAAACCAAAACTGAAACTTGAAACCTAATCTTACAAGATCGGTTCAGTTCAATTTCGAACCACGATTTAAAAAAAAGTAAAAAAGAAAAGGAAAAATATTGTTAAAATTTTAAATTATAATTAAAAATAAGGATAAATTACACTCACACTTCTATTGATTTTTGTTAAAGACACTCATTTACAACTTCTAGTGTAATCCAATTGTCCCCTGCGATTGCAAAACTGAACTATCACACCCCAGCACCTCTAAAGGTTCATTATTATACTTTGACTTTTAAATTCACCTATTTGACCCTTAAAATGACCATTTTAACCTTTATAAACTATTTTAAGAAAATAAAAATAAAATCCCAACAACTTACCCACACATTCACATCTACATATAGATATACAATTACCATTGATCGCCGCCACCACCACCTACCGCCGCTCACCCCATATTTCTCTCTCTTCGGTCACCACCACAACCGTCACCCCTACAATCGCCACCATCTCCACCACCCTCTTCACCGACTTCACCTTGAAGCCGAAGAGGAGCAAACCCAAATTATGCCATTGGATTACACCACCGCTTACCACCACTACTCATCACCACCACCACCACCGGCCACAACCACCCCAAATTATGCCTCTTCCCTCTCTTACACACACACACACACATATATATATATACACGTATACATAGGTGCTTGCACACCACCATAGCCACATCATCCCCAAATTGAGTAGAAATTGTCGTTCTTCTTCTCTTCACAATGGTTTGTCCGACGCACAAGTAAGTTGGTGTACTTTGATTTTGATTTTTTCATTGATTCTCATTTATAAGTAATGCGTGCTTCTTCTCCAAATTTCACACCACCAAATTATTAGTTAGTTTGATGATTTTTAGATATTCCGTGGTCACTTATATATGTGTATATATATATATACGGATTTAAGTAATGATTTTCTTGCTAAACGATGATAATGTTTAGCAGTTTCTTGTTGAACTTGTTAGCTCACCCCTTTATCACTTTCAAGTGCACATGGACTTAGCTTGCAAAGGAGGCTCAAGGGGAAATAGAGATTTTCCAGATTTTTCACATATTTATGCTATTATTGTTTCTTAGCTAAACATTTTGTAATAAGGTTCACTTAGTTTGTGGAATTTTATTTAGTTGGAATTTTATTTATGCTATTATTTGTTTCTTAGCTAAACATTTTTGTTGGATTGATGAAATTTTTTTAAATAAAATTTATTCTTACTGATTTAATCATGAATTATTATGGATGAATTATGTGAGCCACTCACCAGATTTTAGTATCAAACAAGGGTTCTTGTGTTAGAATTTTGGGGCAAGACAACCGATTGCTGACTCCACCACTTACCACCGTTCACCCCATCTTTCTTTTTCTCTCTTCACTCACCACCACTCCCTCTTCACTCAATTCGATCGGCTTTGGGTCAATCCTCAGTTCGATCAAGCCCCCACTCGAATCTGTTCCTATCACCACTGGAAAAATCAGTGCTCCGTCCGCTCTCGTTGCCGTCGTGATAAAGGATGGTTGCCAAGATTGATTCCGACGCCGGCGATAATTGACGTCAACGAACGAGGACAAAACGTACCGGCGAGAGACGAACTGACATAGCTTTGTGATTGTCCGACGAGCTTATGATGAGGACAACAGCAAGCTTGGTGAGGACGGCGACAAGCTTGGTGGTGATGGTGATCAAGGACGGAGTCAGGATGTAAGGTAAGGGGGACAAAAATGAATTTTGGTGGGGGGCAATAGTCCATTTTTTAGTAATTTTAAAGGGATAAATGTAATATTTTATGAGTATATTAATGAAAATAAATAAATTATATGGGTATAATACTTTTAAAAAAAAAATACATAAAAAAATAAAATAAAAATAATAATTCAGTAGGGGCAATTCATCCCTTGGATCCGTCCCTGATGGTGATGATGGCGGCAATGGGGATTGGTTGTTGATCTGCGGAAGAAATGGTTAGAGCGAGAGACCAACGAGTTAAGAGTATAAAGAGTGACAAACGGGTAGGTGGGTGGCACAGCTGTCTACTAATTGTGTGGTGTATTTAGCGAATTTAGGTCATTTTAGGTGAGTTGATATTTTGAGTTAACATATAATATTTTAGTTATGGCAAATTAGACATTTTGGATCCAATTGGAGGTGCCACGGTCCGAAAAATAGCTAGCACATAAGTGTGTTTAACCAACTGAAAGTGTGAGTAAAATTTACCTATATAAAAAAAATAATAATAATAAAAGTTTATATTTATTATTAATCCAATTTGACTAATTTTAAACTCTCCATCTAAATCCGTATCTTATTAGTATGATTCCAAACCCGCGTTAAATTGACATTCCCAGTATATGACTATTTTAGGTTTATTTGTGTAGTTTTCTTCCTGACCTAACTATCATCATCATCTTGTTAAAAATAAGTAAATAACTATTATCATCATCGCTAACTGAAGCGCAAAACCATGACCGAAAGTTATGGGACACTGCAATGAATCGCCGCTATCTTTTGAAACTTCACTCTTTATTCCCCTGTTTCGGACATTCATTTCACATACACCACCCAAAACCGAATCTACTTCAATCAAAAACAAGCTCTATTTTCATTCTCAACTATGGAAGCTCAACTGTCTCGGCAGATGTTACATATAACTGTAATAAAAAGATAAGTAACCTGGGTCGTCGTGGGAAGGTAGAGGAAGCGAGGAAGATGTTCGATGAAATGCCTCACAGAGACATTGTTTCATATGCTTCAATGATCACTACCTATCTCAAAAATAATGATTTCCCTAGAGCCGAAAATCTCTTCTACGCAATGCCCGAAAGAAGCATTGTGGCCGATTCTGCCATGATTGATGGTTACGCGAAGGCCGGTCGCATAGAGGATGCTCGGAAAGTGTTTGACCATATGCCTGAGAGGAACGTGTTCTCCTGGACTAGTTTGATTTCTGGTTATTTCAGAAGTGGACATGTTGAGGAGGCTCGCCTGCTTTTTGAGCGAATGCCAGAGAAAAATGTGGTGTCGTGGACTAATGTGGTTGTGGGTTATGCCCGAAATGGTTTAATTGATCAAGCTCGGGCTACTTTTGATCAAATGCCAGAAAAAAATGTGGTTTCTTGGACAGCTATGATCAAGTCTTATATTGAGAATTGCCAAATTGACGAGGCAAGAAAGCTGTTTCGAGAAATGCCCCAGCCTAATATATATACTTGGAACATTTTGATTCAAGGTTGTTTAGATGATAATAGAGTAGATGAAGCTGTTAGACTATTCAATTCAATGCCTCATCAGAATGAAGTTTCTTGGACCACTATGGTTACAGGTCTGGCAAAGAATGGGTCAACCGAACATGCCAGGGAGTACTTCAATCAGATGCCAAAGAAAGACATAACTGCATGGAATGCTATGATCACAACATATGCTGATATAGGCCTCATTGCGGAAGCCAGTAAGCTTTTCAACCTGATGCAGGAAAAGAACACGGTGACTTGGAATGCAATGATTGACGGGTACACTAGAAATGGGCTTAAAAGTGAAGCCCTCAAGCACCTAACTCTCATGCTTCGCTGCTGCATTAGGCCAAATGGGACTACTCTCGCTAGCGTACTGACCTCATGTGAAGGCATTCTAGAGTTGTTGCAAGCTCATGGGCTTCTGTTACGTCTTGGTTTTGACTGTGATACATCGCTTACCAATGCCCTTGTTACAATGTATTCTAGGAGTGGAGATGTTAGTTCTGCCCGGCTTGCTTTTGATAATCTTAGGGTAAAGGATATTGTGTCATGGACTGCAATGATACTAGCATATTCAAATCACGGTTATGGTTACCATGCATTGCAAGCTTTTGCACAGATTCTACGATCAGGAGCCGAGCCAGACGAGATTACTTTTGTTGGTGTCTTGTCAGCCTGTAGTCATGCAGGTCTTGTAAACAAGGGTCAAAGGCTTTTCGACTCAATGGTGCGTACTTATGGTTTGACACCAAGGGCTGAGCACTATTCCTGCCTCGTTGATATCCTAGGTCGAGCTGGACAGATTGACAAGGCTATGGGGGTGGTTCGGGAAATGCCTCCAGATGAAAGGGATGGTGTTGTTCTGGGAGCATTGCTTAGTTCTTGCTTATTGCATGGGAACATTGGACTGGCGAATCACATTGGAAGGGAATTGATAGAGCTTGAACCAACTCATTCAGGAGGATACATACTCTTGGCGAATGTCTTTGCGAGATCTAGGAAATGGGATGAGTATGCTCAAGTAAAGAAAAAGATGAAGGAGAGAAAAGTGAAGAAAGTACCCGGAATTAGCCAAATAGAAGTAAAGGGCAAGACTCATACATTTTTTGTGGGGGACAGATCTCATCCTGAAAGCGAGGAGATCTACATATTGCTACAAGAGAAGCTTCTACCATTAATGCAAGAGATGGGATACTAGAAAGGAAACCAATCTGTTTTGTTATAGTTTAAGTAGGTAAGAAAATGTTGGGTAAGCATTTTGTAACCTGAAAGAGACTAAAGTTCATATATGGGGAAGTTCTTTGAAGAGGCCTGTGCAAAGTGACAATTCTTGTTCCGTTACATGGTGTCCATTTCATATGTTAATCTGAAACTTTGCAGGTTTACTCTTGCTTTAGATCAATGAATGGTAATTTGATTATCGATGAAAGCCAAAGACAAAGCTTCACTGTAAGATTCTTGTATAAATAATTAAGACCAAGCCAGAGAATGATGTGAAGCTCAAATGTGCAATGAGGAGCTGAGTACAGCCTTTAAGGATATTAGCCAGTGAAAGAGAAGAACACTGGCTGTTATCAGGCAAAAAAATAAGAGTGTTTCCTTTGGCTAACCATGAAAGAAATATTGATGGTTTTGTAAAAAAAAAAAAAAGGGCCGTTGCCTGGTGTTGGTCCTGTCTACACAGGTTGTTGGGACGAGAAGATTAGAGACATATCTAATTCTTGAGAGTTTTACCATAGTCAAGGAAAAACTAAAAGGTTGATGTTGCATACAATTTATTTGGATGAGAAGCTGAAAGTAGGCAGCATATTTTTTTTTTCCCATTGTGATTATACATGGGAGTTTTGGCATTTTGAATTTGCAGATTGGTGAGGATCTTGGTATGTGGTGGAAGTGAACAGGAGTACTACACAAAGATGGAAGTAACCAAAGATAACAGCCAACTAGGCTGTGCCTGTACATAATTCTATATGAAGTTTTGGAAGATTAGATATGCTGCGACGAGTAGAAGATGATCATGGCATCCTCTGGAACGATAAAAAAAGATCCACGGCTATTAAATTCTTGGCAGCTGACTATAAAGAGACAATGAATTGATTACAAGATGACTGAACAGTTACCAGAACAATACTTTCATGCAGCCTATTAGCAGAAAATCTAAAGTAAATTTTGCCAAAGGATTCATTGCTTTGATGTGTATTTGGTGGGGTCGGAATTGCAGGCAGGCATGAATCACATCAAAAAACCTTCCCTCTCTAATAAAGGTAAAGGTAACCAACTTAACCTCTTATTGTCACTTCTTTCTTCATTTTTAAGGGCTATCATAATGTACAAGACTTCCGCCATTGCGAGTTCTGAAAAGGGTTAGATATACACTTCCTTACCTCCACGTGGAGAGGTTGTTTCCGATTTCAAACCCGTGACTTTTAGGTCACACGGAGCAACATTAACATTGCGCCAAAGCCCACCCACCCTCTAAGCCACTTCTTTCTTCACTTTTCTGATTGCCCACCCACCCTCTAAGCCACTTCTTTCTTCACTTTTCCAATCAGAAAATGTTAAGATAGTCGGGCCAAAGAGTCCAAACAAAAAAAACCAAATACTTGGTCAAGCTTTTTTCAAAGATTTGTGACAAAATGTCATTCAGAGTATTTAGTCATGTCCATCCCTCCTTCAAAGAAAGCTAATTAGAAGCTCGGAATCACCCCAGTGAACTGATGTTTGATGTTGTATGTATCAGACCCACCATCTATTGAGTCCATTGTGATTCTAGTTAAATTGAGTATGTAGAAGATTTGGATTCAATTATATGAATCAAGGACTTGACTAGTCTAAAAGGTGACATGATTAGAGAAGATGGGAAAGATTAACCAGCAATCAACACAAAATCTTTGATCAAAAGTGATGAGAAAGAAACAAAACTTAGAAGAAGAAACACTGAATATAGAATCCAGCTGCAAATCAGCACAGATTCTTTGAATTTAACTGTCTTAAAACAGAGCCCTTCTGCCTAATTTGACTTGGTCAAATGCACCACCTTTTGTGCACAACTGAACACATAACATACTGTGTACGCTTTTTTGTGTGTACAAGCAAGTTGTTGTTGTTTGGTGGACACCAGAGCCCTTTCCTTTCCTCTTTCCCTTCTTTTGAGGGAAGAGAATTCAATTGCAGGATCGATTAAGAAAAAAAAAAAAAAACAACCTTCCCCATTTGTCAGTAACAAAAAGACAGATTCCCCAAGTCTTACTACTGTCAATAGTATGCTTTAAACGTACTGGCCCTTTTCTTGCTTTTGGATTCTTTGTTTGAACTTTGAACTACTTCCTTGTAGTATGCAAAACTTCTATTTCCACAATATTTTTGCAATTTGTTTATTATTATGTATGTCAGCACTCGCAATCCAATTTAGAAATTACGAATACAGAGACACGATACGGACACGACTATACGACAAATTTCAAAACAGACAACATGAATATGGTAGGAAGAGGTCAAGAATTAATAATATAATATATTATTACGTATATAAAAATAATAATTTTTGTCCATTTACTTCTTATAATCATGAATGAGATTGCTAATTTGAAACTTAGAGTTAAATGTTGTTTTTAAATTTTTTATATTATTTTTAAAATGAATTCATAATATATTTTAAATTGCATCAAACCCCTCTTTTAAGAAAAATAATTACAAAATTATCCGGTTATGAAAGTATTCCAAATTTCTCTTGCCATTTTCTGATCGTATCTTAGTCGTGTTCAATTACTAAATAAAATATTTAAATTTTAACATAATATTACGTTGAATTAGTTTAATAAAATATTCAAATTTTAATATAATCGACACGTTGCGTATCTTTATGTCCAATCAGATACTACCAAGACTTTCTTAGGAGAAGTATTCGGACTTCCTAGAATAATTGAATAATTGTGTTCGTATGCTTTTATAACCATTGTCATGCTTAGCAGTTTGTTCAATTATTTAATGAACAATTATTTATAATTTCATTAAATAATATCATCATTCGTGCTAGTCTTATAGGCTTGAAGCTGTGAGTCAAATTCATCTATATCTTTTCGAAGATAGATTATTGGCTTGACCCGGATGATGACATTATCATCTTTGAGTTTTAATCTGCAAAAATGAGGTAGCTCCAATTAAATAAAACTAAGAAATAAAATAATGAATATTAGTTTAGTAGTTGATAAAATAATAAATCCAATGATTCATAAACATCATATTTTTTGTCCTGAGCAAACGACGTTATCTTCTCAGAAAATGTTAGTTTTTAAATCCTTAGGTCAGCTTAGTCATGCCAGTGCAACTAATGGGCCTATGATTTGATTTAATTAAGTTATATTAAACCGTTTTAACAGCAAAGCTTGACAAGCAAGTTCAACCCGTGATTAGCTCCATTTATAATCAACCCACTACCTACCACGAGAAACTGCCAAAACAACTCTCTTATATATATATGTATTTATATATATATATATATATATATATATATTGTATTTGATATTAAACCATCAATTCGTGTGATCATTGAAGAATTGTTTACTTAATCTTCAATTAGCCTGTTTTGATTAAATTACTGCATTGAATATGTGATGGGGACAGAAATAGAGAGTAGCTCATTGACTTGTATCCAAAAAATAAAAATAAAATGTTATATAAACTTAGGACTTCTCTGTCCATAGATTTTCATAAGATAGCTTTTAGTTAAATTCTCCTATGTATAAATCACATATCCAAAATTAATCACTCTAAGTTTATCTTTGAATTATATATATATATATATATATATATATATATATATATATATGGGCTTTTTCCATCACAAGAGACAACAACCTCTTTTTATTGATTGTTTGATTGAGAGATTTGATTTAAATTTTTATACATTTAAAACTATCTTAATTGAATAGTTAATAATTAGAGAGCTCGTAAGATAATAAATAGGAGCTCGTAACTCTGGCTATGAAAGAGCTCTGTTGAATTTTCACACATCTCAAAATTTAGTTCTCCGTATATTTCTTTGTGTATGCATATTTATATGGACTTGTTTTTTGAATTGAGTGTATGTTTAGTTTTTCTTGTCTGTGAGATGAATCAAATGTATGTTTTTCTTTTGTCACTTAATTGAATAGGTTTAATGTCATATACCCACTTATATAATCTTATGATGTTTCCCGAACACCTTTTTGAGGTGGATGTTTAGGTACTTGGCGTGATATTGAATCAAATATATGATTTGACTCTGGTACTACTATACAAGGATTGGATTTGACTCTGGTACTACTATACAAGGATTTGATCTGACTCTAATACCACTGTACAAATATTGAATCTGACTCTATATCATTGTAACAGGTTCGACACTTATTCCTCTCGCAATGCTCTCATTGTGACCAGATGATCTTGCCTAGTTGATTACTGACCTGGACACCTTTGGAACGAACACTGACAAAATTTAACTCTAGTACTAATAAACGAACTGAACACTTATCCTGTGATTCAGAAATTTAAATTATTGCATAACTATGCATATTCACTCTTATAAAGTGGGTGAGACAAGAATTAGCCTAGAGGAATCGGTTAATTCTTAGGTGTAACCGTGTAGGTGTGTAACTACCATTTTCCTAATAGGTAAGGATTTAGGCATCCCAGTAACAATTAATTAAGGATTATTTTTATTCTTTTCATGGTTAAAATGATGAGATTTGAATAGGTTGAAAAAGAATCAAAAGCTTTTGTTGAATTTTGAACTAGAGTATTGAAACTTGAAAGTATGGGCTTTTTTTTTTGATAGCGTAAAAGAAGCTTAGAGGACCAGACGTCCACGTCACCAGCATTGAATCATTGATGATACCCTAAATTAAAACTTTAAAATTCAAATTTAACGGTTTCTCCCCCTTCTCTCTCTTATAAATTATGAGTTTGCATCTCTTTTATGATTTATAAATAGAAATGGAATTTTGGGATCAAACTTTTATTACCAAAATGAAAAATAAATACTGTATTTCAAATTTCGAAAGGAGTAAGAGTAAGGCATAGTGTGTGATTTATTTGTTAATCCGAGGATAGTAACGGTGTTAATTATTTATAAAAAAAAAAAAATAATTAAAAAAAAGGAGAGAAAACAAAGAACAAATATATAAAAAAAGACAAAGAAAATCACAATGTCAACAAAAATAAGCAATTAATCAAACCATAAGATCCCATTTAATCAAGAGATGACGTACAATTAAATTACCCTTCAATCACATATTAGTTGTCTATCTTTAATATTAAAAAGCTCGTAAGGAGACATATAATTAATGTATTTGTCCCTTTTAAAATGATTAATTTGTCCTTTAAAGTTTAAATATGTATGTTACAAGTTAAATATATTTTGAAATTAAAAAGAATAATAATAGAAAGATAAAATTATTTTACTTTAACTTTTTAAATAAAATAATTAATTTCGAACATTTAAAAATGAAACAAGAGAGTATGTCAACGTAACCAATTGCGTCTAATATAGTAATCCAGAGGATTAGATGGTCAATAATTTATGATTCTTGGACACCTACGTGGAGTATATCTGGCAACATTAAAACATAAGGTCAATATTATACTAGGCCAGCCCTGTCTGTCTATTTGATTTGAGAGAGAGAAAAAAAGAGAGAGTGGTGGTGCTTTGAACTTTAAATATAACAGAGCACTGAGCTAAAGTAAAAAAAGCGAAAGGTATTTGTGGCAACCATTACTTTCTATATTATGCCATTAAAATGTAATTTTGTTGGTTTCTGATGCCTTGTTTTCGTCTGCTCATTTGTGTGTGTGTGTGTACATACATACGCATAAGGTTCCTGACAAAAGCAATTCCATTTCCAACAGGAGAGAGCACAAATTGCTGAAACTCTGAAGCATTTGTCTCCCAACCTTGGTGGGTTTTCTTTACAAAATTCAAGCTGTTCATAAAATGATTGGAACCTGAAGAAGAAGAAGAATGTGATAAGAGTGATATACATTAAACTCTAGAGAGAGAGAGAGAGAGAGAGAGAGAGAGAGAGAGAGAGGAGAGAGAGAGAGCGAGTAATAATATAGGTGAGAATGTTGGGGGGTGAAGGAGGAGGAGGAGGAGCTTCATCGAAACTGAAACGAGCCGCAAGGAAGATTCTACAAACAGCTTGTGGTTCCTTCTCTCGCAGACAACTCCTTGTCGATCCTAATCCTACTGTAATCTCTCTCTCTCTCTCTCTCTCTCTCTCGCTCGCTCGCTCTCTCTATATATATTCATGTATATATTCTATACTACATTTTCTTGTAAGATTGAAACTGAAAATTGTGCAATGTGGGGGAGTTCTGTAAATGATATTAGGGTTCATTAATGAATTTTCACTTTCTGCAATTTGTTCAACAAAATTTGGGTTTCTCTCTCCAAAATCTGTCATTTCACTTTCTTTTTTTTTGTGTTTGCTTTCATTTGGGTTTTCTTTTGGAAAGCCAAATGTTGGAGCTCTCAATCTCACACCCCCAATCTGCTTCTTTTTTTCCTTTTCTTTTCATTATATTTCTTAGAAAATTTTCTAATTTTCTCTACCCTGATTCACAATTCAAACCGCCAAAACAAAAGGAAGAAAGATTTTTTTTTTTTTTTTGACTCCGCATTGATGTTGTGTTATTTGCAGGTATTCTTGGGTTCACCCAATAATCCTCCTTCAAAGCCGAGGTACAGTGCTGATAAAATCTCGGAAATTGCTCTGAAAGCTGCTCTCGGCACCACCACCGACACTGCTACTTCTACTAAGGTAGATTTAAGGACCAACTCTCTCTCTCTCTACAATTTTATTTTTTATTTTTACCTCGGAAATTGCTCTGAACCCGATTTGCCCCTCCGAGGACTTGGAAACCTCAACATTATATTTCTGGTTGGAAATGCCAGAAATGAGCCCCATTTTTTTGTCTCTCCCACTTGAAATTTTTTGAATTTCAATTTGGGAATACTCCATTGTTGATTGACACTGACTATTTAACAGCAATTTAGGAGCTCTTCATTTTGTTCCTACCTATGCAGTTTTTATAAAATGGACTAAAACAGGATTGCCACCCAATAAGGCTATTAATTAGCGCCAATCCACACCAATTCAATTTTTTTTTTTTTTTTGATAACGATTTGGAGTCGGAAAGTCGGACAAATTGATTTATACCAGTGGGAGTGAGCTGATGTCATCACGATGTCATTAATATTGCTGATGTCGTGATGACATCAGCCCCTACTCACATAAAATTAGTCGGAGTTGTCGGACTCCTTATCACTACCCTTTTTATTTATTTATTATTATTATTTTTTAATACTTGTGTTGCACCTTTGTCCTATGAAACAACAAACATGCGCATTAGATAAGAATCCACTAAAGATTTCAGCTTTGATATTCATTGTCACTCTATTTCAAAAACTTTAGCTAAGTTTTTCAGAAATTTCCCATCCTTATTTAATAACTTGCTACTTTTTTTTCCTTCCTAGATTTTATCATGTACATCTCCTACATGGCTTTCATTTTTTTTTTTTTTTCCTTTTTTTTTTTGGGTCTCCATTTGAAACCCACACGACCAATTTGCTCTTATGGGAACTTAACTACATTCTACTTTAGGTGAAGAAGTACCACTAGACTTAGCCTTTGATTACATAGCACTGATTGTAGTCTCAAATATAATATATAAATTTGTATTTATTCGTGAATTCAAATATTCTGTTATCTGATCAAGATATTATATATGGATCATACCATTCATAGTCATTAGCCATGTGCTTTTTGTATGTGTGTGTTTCCCTGAGTATGTTACTAAATATTCAGGAACATAATAAATATGTGAATTTGGTGCAGTGGAATCATTCCATATAAAGTATGACATTTAAACATGTTGTTCACTGCTCAACAACCCACTTAACCCTACTGAATTAGTCACTGCACCTGCTTGAAGGGCTTGGCATTCTTACTTGAATCACCAATTTCTCTTGCCTGTGAACGAATTGGATAAATTTATCATTATTGACACTTTGTGCAAGACTAGTTCTCCTTCTAATTAACAGGACTATTAGACACTTATCAATGTAAAATACTATACTTGCCTATTTACTGAAAGAAACTTGTTTTTTCAGTTGATTTTCTTTTGGTACTTTACAAGGAAAAGGAATAAAACCAATCAAGGACACTTTCTACAGCACTAAACTAAGCAATGCAGCATAAGTGCACCATGTGCCAGCCTTCCCCACGTGTTACTTTAAAACATCTGGGAGTCGTGTTTCTAAGTAATGTAGAAAGTGTCCTGATTGGTTTCCCCTTCTCTCAAGTTGTTATATGATTGGTTACCATACAATATCAATTGCTTTCCCCTTCTCTCAAACTTTTAGGGAAAGAATCACAGTTTTTTTCCCATCATTTTACAACATTGACATCATTCCGTGCATTTTTTCCTCGTAAACCTCACTTATGGCAGAAATTTTTTGTCGCATCAATCATGGAATCATCAAAGGAATGTCTTTGTGACAATATCATTCAGAGGGAGCCTCTACACCATATCTCATCATCTGTTGTCATCTCATTATTGCTGCACAGTTATTTTTGGTTTATGCTTAAACACATATTGTTGGTAATATGCCACATTTTCTGATCAAGTATCTGGGGTCATGTTCTTCACTCTTGCAGACCCCGCTCATAGTTCATTCAACAACAATTTGTCACAACAACTTCGTATTTAGTTTCAAGTTGGACACTTGAATTAAAATCTCTGTGTACCAACATGAGAGGGAGTGTTAGAGAATATTATTGTAGGATTTATTTAAGCCCTTGATAGAATATTGCGAGTAATTCACGGGATTGATTTTTGGAATCCTCTATCGATGTATTTTTCATATTTATCACATTTTTGTATACTTTAACCTATAAATAGAGGTGATCATTGTAAACAAAACTAAGAGAGAATATAATGAAAGTGATGTAGTCCTCTGGGCTTTGTGGTAGATGTAGGTTGTAGTGGCCGAACCACGTTATAGTCTTGTGTTGTTTATGCTTAATTTCTCTTTTCAATTTTATTTTTCTTAACAGAGACCTTACGGTGTTCTTTTTCCATCCTGTGGCAGAATTTGTGCACAATATGTCTTGATCCTCTAAGTTATGGCACAGGCTCTAGCCCGGGCCAGGCCATATTCACAGCGCAGTGCTCTCATGCATTCCATTTTGCTTGCATATCCTCCAATGTCCGCCATGGCAGTGTCACCTGCCCCATTTGCCGTGCGCATTGGACCCAGCTGCCTCGTAACCTAAACCCACCTTGTTCTCTCTCTTTCAACAGAACTGACCCCATTCTCCAAATTCTCGACGACTCAATTGCCACTTTCCGTGTCCACAGGCGCTCCTTTCTACGCTCTGCCCGCTATGATGATGATGACCCCATTGAGCCTGACCACATAACAAATCATCCTCGTCTCCATCTTTCTCTCATACCTGTCTCACTGACTCATCCCACCTTTCATCCATGCTCACATCAACCTTTACGAGTGACTGGAACCAATTCATGTCATCCCCATGGATTTGAATCACTACATCACTTGAGCAGCTCCTCATCTTTATTAGCAGCAGCAACACAGCATATTGAATCCACTGGGCAAATGCCTTACCCATCATGCACCTCCAGTAATAGAGCTTATCTCTCTGTAACATTAGCAGATCAGCTAGCAACTGACTTGGTCTTAGTTGCAAGCCCCAATGGACCTCACCTGAGACTTATAAAGCAATCCATGGCATTAGTTGTTTTCTCCCTTCGACCCATTGATCGGTTGTCTATTGTCACCTACTCATCTACTGCAGCACGGGTCTTCCCCCTTAGACGCATGACATCCTATGGGAAGCGGACAGCACTGCAAGTCATTGATCGCCTTTTTTATATGGGACAAGCAGATCCAAATGAAGGACTCAAGAAAGGAATAAAAGTACTTGGAGATCGTGCCCACAAAAATCCACAGTCCTGTATTCTGCATTTGTCTGACAGTCCAACAAGATCTTACCAATGCATCAACATGGAAGTGCCCATACCAGTCCATCGCTTCCATGTAGGATATGGCTTTGGCACTTCTAATGGGTTTGTGATGCATGAATTCGAAGAGTTCCTTGCCAGAGTATTAGGAGGTGTGGTTAAAGGGATCCAATTGAAGATTAGGGAGGATTCTAGGATTGTGAGGCTAGGAGAACTAAGAAGTGGTGAGGAGAGAAGAATTCCATTAAATCTGGGCGACTCTGGACATGTTCGTGTGGAATATAGCTATGTCGAGGGTGGGGTTGATGAATGCATTAGGACGGGGGAAATTCTGGTGGGCGCGGAGGATAAAAGT
Organism: Cornus florida; assembly: GCF_030987335.1. Taxonomy (NCBI): domain Eukaryota; kingdom Viridiplantae; phylum Streptophyta; class Magnoliopsida; order Cornales; family Cornaceae; genus Cornus; species Cornus florida. Next base: position 87,835,207 of record NW_026775571.1, on the reverse strand, counting down.
GGAAGTACTGACTGTACAGAAGCTGTTATGAACACAGGTGGGAGGACTAGCAGTGTTGAAAGCTGGGATTACCATGATCCTTACATGGCTAGAAGATGGGCCAAGCATTTGCATGGCTATAGGCTGTGAAGTATCTTGCTGAAGATTGTAATATAAGTTCATACACATCAACCAATCCCCCCGCATTGGAGTTGTTCTGGACTGCAGCAGGTTTTACATCAATTTAGCCATCATCTCTGCTCAAGAGGGCAGGTAAAATTTGTTTATGTAGCCTTTTACTTTACCAGCAATTGTCATTTATAGTCCAAGATTTGAATTTATGAGTGTAATACATCATGCTGTCATGCTTATTGCCGTGACACTATATTTTTTCAGTAAATTCTTTACTCCATGCTCACAGGGAGTTCAGACTACAGAAGTGGAATGGTAATTAAGTTTTTGACTTTAGCCCTAGAAAGATAGATAGGATCACTATTGGCATTCCTGGTGTCTACCCTCATCTGTATATTTTGTTCCCCACTCCTTATAATAAAATTAAGACACAAAAAAGAAGCCAAATCAAAGTAAAATCTGTTTCGTCACAGTAATAATTGTTCCTTCCTATAAATTTCTCCTCTGCCAATAAGCCCATCAATCTTAGCTCCGTTGCATTGGACTGCAGTGGTTCTGAGATGTCAATTAGCACATTTTGCATTTTGAGGCATCACTTGATGGGGGTGGGTGGGGCTATAGGGTTTAATTCCTATCTTGGAGAGCTTTCTAATTGTTCTGCTCCTTGTTTCAACAATGTGTTTGCCATACAGTATGTCATATCCATTTGTAATAATCATATCCCAGTTTGCTGCTGAATTTTGGATTGAATCTTGACTGTCTTTGGTTCATTTCTAGACAGACCAGTGTGCCTTGTCATGTATTTGGCTGTCATCCATTTGTAATTGTCGTCTTATCTTCTCTCACTTTTTTTTTTTTTTTTTTGTCCTCTCTGGTTTGGTAGCATACACACTGGACTTATAGTGGGTTTTGTTTTGTGTTGTATTTGAGCATAGCTTGAGCAATTGTATTATTCTTTTGCTAAGTCAACAAAAAATAGGTGGTCATAGTAAAGAAGACATGTGCAAATGCATAGCATTTCATACTTTTCAAGACTTCTGTTGTGACTCTTGTTTGGTTATAGCACTTCAAATAATACATATTCTTCTATCAGACAATACCTTGTCCAACCTTAAGCTAGTCTGACAAGCAAAGGGCTTCACACCATCATTTTTCACACAGATTAGAGTTGATACAATAATTTTTTTTTTTTTTTTTTTTAAAAAAAAAAATTGTTTGTAAATGCCTGAAGTTTGTGCTATTTGCCAAAAATTTAACAGCTATACCTATTCTTCAGCTAAAGAACAGTGATATCCATTGTTTTTATGTTAGCAGCAAGTTTGACTACCACCACTATGAATCTCTCAAGGCATATATGTCATCTTTCATTGTTTCAATTGGTTTTCATTTGGCCAAAGAAAATTCTAAGTCTAGTATTTATTTGCATACAAGAAAAGAAAGTAAAAAAATTTGATGTTTTGTATAAATAAACTTAGCAGAGGTGGTTTCAATATCCAGTCAAAAAACCACAGCCATTTTTCTGGTCCAGGTTTTTTCACCGGAACCTATAGTCAAAATATTTCGCCAAATCAGGTTATACGAGTTCACTTGGTTGTGTTCTCACAAAAGAACAATTTAATTATTTGAAAATCGATGTAAAACTTAGTTTACTATTTGGCTGAATAAGTTAATTAGAGAGGATTCTATGTATCGTGCAATAATTTATTCAGAAAACAAAAAACTTAAATATCAACTTAAACAGCTTCCAACTTGATGGAGAGAAAGAAATGACTAAATAGATCTAACCAGCTGAAGTACATCGCGCAAATATATGAACCATTCGCTTAATCGTTTCACAAGTCTATTTTTCCAAACCAAACTGATGGAAACCATTTTCCGATAATGGGTGACATAATCATCCAAATATATGAAATTTAATAATATATTTCTACTAAAATATATCTAATTTCATCTCAGTACTTTCTCTTTTGAAAAAAATGGAAAAACGATTTTTATTATTGGTCACAGTTGCTGTCTTGATGAGAAATACTAACTTCTTAACTTGGCTTGCATGGCCACCCCTTTGGATATTTATAGACCACCTCCGCACCCATTACCTTTTCAAGGATTTTCATGAGTTACAAAAATCTACGGTTATTGTTTTTAAATCTTCTGAATCTCAAATCTTTTTGTACATATATTTTTCACATATCAATTTCTAGAAAAATCATAAATTCATCATGAATATTTTAGAAGGAGAACATATTTGAACAGTAATATAGGAAATTCTTTATCACTCCACAGTAATTTGGTCACGCAAAACCACTATTAAGAAATTACTTCAAATTAATTTGAATTTTTTTTTCCCTTACTTCTCCATTTATCATCGTTGTTATTATCATTATTGTTTTAATTCCATATGAATGGATCAGCCAAATGAATTCTCTTTCTCAAGACTCAAATCCATTCATTTACATATCATTGCCTTACGGGCGAAAATCACCTCCAGTCCCACAGTGCCCCATTTTCTCCATTTGGGAATGAGTGGACAAGAGTTGGCTACGTGAGTTAAAAAATTGGGCGAACAAATTTTTACTGGTCACTGTTTGTGTTGTATTAAATGGGTATAAAATATTAAAGTATTATATAATAAATACGGTATATAGTGCCCCATTTTCTCCATTTGGGAATGAGTGGACAAGAGTTGGTCACGTGAGTTAAAAAATTGGGTGAACAAATTTTTACTGGTCACTGTTTGTGTTGTATTAAATGGATATAAAATATTAAAGTATTATATAATAAATACGGTATATATTATAATAATACTGTATATTGGTTGGAATTGTCCATTTAGCCCTTAAATATTGTTTACAATTGTCTATTTACCCCTTACATCATTTTTAACAAAAGAAGGAAGAAGAAGGTTTTAACGAAAGAAGAAGGGAAGAAGAAGCTTTTAACGAAAGAAGAAGGGAAGAAGGGAAGGTCTAAGGCTTTAGGGTTTTGGAGGTTTGTCTGAAATGAAGAACAAATGAAAACAAAAAAGAAAGAAACAAGGGAAGACGAAGGTGTGAGGCTTTAAGGTTTTGGAGGTTAGTTTGAAACGAAGAACAAGGGAGGTCTGAAACGAAGAACAAGGGAACTAAGGAAGATGAAGAAGAAGGGAACTAGGGAAGATGAAGAAGAAGAAGAAGGGAAGGTCTATGCTGCTTCGTCTGAGGGTTGGGTGCGAGGGTTTTTGTGGTTGGTCTGAAATTAAGGTTGTCTGAGTTCAATTGCTATAGCTTTATTAGGTTCATTAAATTTGTTGGTGGCTTGAATCGAATTTAGGTTTTGGAATGGGTAGGTTGAAGACTCTAGCTCATAACAAAGGAAAAAGGAAAATTATACCTGTTGCAAAGAAAAAAAGTATCCCTAATCCTTCTCTTATTCTAAAATTTAGTCGTAAGGTTGGTGAAAGTTTTAGAATGGTCTCTGGCAGTGATTCTAATTATGTGCCACCTAAAGAGGAGGTAGATGAAGATGATGAAGAATTTGAGGCCGAGGCAAACACTACTACATCCTCGAAAAGCAAATAAAGTATGCCACGTCGCCCTGGTGGAGTGTTCCTTTTGTTCAAGTATGTATGTATTAATGTTAATTTTGTAATTGAAATTTGGTTTGAAGTTTAGTTCCATTTTTATTATCATTGGAATGCAATATATCATGTTATACAATTAGTTTTTCATAATTCCCAACTTCAAATAATTATATGCATTGGTCATTAATTTGAAATTGTAAAATCATTAAAATGTAGGAACAAATTGGGAAGTTATATTGATTTCACACGCGAGAACATAAAGGAAAACATGTGATGTATATTGATAATTTCCAATTTTTAAAAAACATAACCAAAAATAAAGAAGCAGAGTTGGGTTATTTTAGCAAGACAGTTAGTATATGTATAATTATGAACTTTAAATAATTAGATGAATTGCTCATTACAATTGGTGATCAATTTAGACTTCCAAAGCCATGAAAAAGTAGAAACAAATTGGGAAGTTATATGAAATTTTTGGTTTTCCGTAAATGGAAGATATATGAATTTGAGAGTGGAGAACATAAAAAGTAACTTGTGATGTATATGTATTTAAATCCTTATGCTTGGTTTATTCATGGTTAATCAGAACAGCATATATGAGGAAATACCGAGAAGAGCATGGATTGACGAAAAAAATTAAGATGTCTCTAAAAGACAAATAGAGACTGAAGTTACGCATGCGTGAAAAATAATGAGCACTAAAGAGAAGGCCTCATATTATGAGGAAAAAAGTAAACTTGAAATGGAGCTCCGAAGGTCCGGATATAAAGCTGCAAATAAAAGAAGGAAAAAGTTAATGTGCTAAATCGAATTGTTTGTATTTATTGCATATAACATACACTCGAAAATTGAATGATAATGTTATTAGTTTTTTAATGGTATAGAAGAAGGCAGAATACAAGATTAAGGTCGGTTTCCACAGAAGCTCCATTCCGAATTCATAGAAGTAGTTGCGAAACTGAACTCTAAGAAGATGAAGGATGTGGAGGATATCGGTTTTGGATTTCTGTTGGACCTCAAGTGTTCCCATTTGTCGACTCCACTCTTCAACTACTTGATAGAACAATTTGAGGTTGACAAATGTGGCATAAAACTGAAAGGCAATCAGTTGTTACCTATAAATGCCTTTGAGGTGCATAACATTTTGGGGTTACCTGTCGGTATAGTGCAAGTACCTACATCCCGTTAGTTTTGTGTGGACTGGATAGACGAGGGTGGATATCGGGACTCCTTATCTGTAGGCAAATTGATAAAAAGGGTTGTAGAATATGAAGCTAGAGATGACTTCAAAAGGGCCTTTGTATTATTCGCATGTGCGACTATACTAACCCCAAACGAGCGTTATCATGCGCATGTACAAGAATTTTGGCTATTGACAATGTCAAAACAATAAGTTCTTATAACTGGTGCATGTATGTGCTGGACCATGTGGTTGGTAGTTTGGGTGATGGAAAGCTGAAAAGAGAGTATGTTGGTTACTTGCTTTTCTTGCAGGTATACAAGTTTTAATTTAACTCCATTTGCAAATTGAAAGTTATGAATTTAAATTGTTTCGTATATAATATGTATCATGTCTAATCTGGTGCATTTTGTTTCATACAAAATAGCTGCTTTATTTGATGAGATGTCAAGTAAAGAACCCATGCTATCCTACTGGAGATAGAAACAGCCTAGCTTATTGGGATGATGGCATCGTACGTGATCGATTGAAATGGGAGGAACAGATGGGAGGGTTTGGAAATAGTCAGGTATTGTAGTATTTGTTAGCTACGTTGTAAATTTAAGTGCTTGTGTATCTTTATTTTATCATTCCAACATCAGCTAGAAGAATAGTTACACATTGTGCGTAATTTGAATTGGAAATAGTTGATCACAGCTTGGGGCACAGAAGATCTGAGCTATGTCAATGTTGGCCCAACTGCATATGATCCGTCTCAATCTCGTCCAGGCTCGTCCAATGCTACATTGGAGGTAAATATATATGTTAATGTTGGAGATGATGATGTATGTATGAATAGGCTGCCTCCTAATTGTATTTTAATTAGTGTTCACCAATTACTACATGTGTATGTAGCGTTGCATTAAAGATATGCAAAAGGAAATAAGAAAATATACAAAAAAATACAAAGACGTTGAAGAGACAAGTTAAGGAAATAAAGACTTTAATGAAAAAGAAGTCAACAAAGGATTGTAAAGGTGAGGAGCAACAGTCTGCTGAGCCAAAAGATGAAGAGGATAGGGAGACAGTTGGTGAGGGGAATCATTTGATGGGGAAGTATTCGAGAGAGATGTAGGCCACCTTATTCCTACCACCAACCCTAAAATGAATGACCAACAAAGGGAATAGGTCGATACGGTTGTCACCATGGCTATGGAACAGGACATAAGTGCAGTAGTAGTTGCAGCTTCCAGTAGTCAGGCAAACATAAATATTGCAGGGCCTCAAAATGCCATTAATGTTACGGACATAAGAGATGATGAAGTCCTGGCAAATCTTAGACAAAGTAAAAGGACAAAAAAGTTAACAAAATATTACTTCTCTCCGTTTGTGTATAAGGGAGGTAAGAAGATTTGATTGGGCATTAAGCAAAAGAAATTGTTGAGTTATGCGGCGTCGCGTGAGCTTCCTCAAGAATAATTGCAACATACATTTATTAAAATCCTTTGTAAGTGTATATGTGTCGTGATATTTCTATCTTCATTTATTTTTAATTAATATAATATTGCATTGGAATAAATATATTATTTTTAATTAATCTATGCAGTGAGATATTGGTAGAAATGTATGGTGGGACCCATTCGGGAACGGAGATAGGCCAATTGTTTGACCCGAATTAGACTGATAACTTGGTGAGTGATTGTAATCGCATGTTATTTGTAATTAATCTTTATTGTTATGAATATACTTAGTAAATATAAGTGTTTACTTATTTCAGGTCATACTATTTTGGACAAATGTTTTGAACAAACAACAAAGAGAACATATGACCAAGTATTATTTCCCAAGTACAGTCGTGCAATTCCTTGTAGCAAAAGAGTTGGTGAATTTTAAAACTGTTGAGGAGCGGCGGGCAGCCATAAAAGAAATATGGAAAAAATACAGAAAGTATGTGAATATCAAAGCAGATGTGTTGAAGAAGTGTGATCTGATTTGTTTCATTGTTTGTTATTAATTTTATTTTAGTCGGTTGTATGTGCTGTATCGTATGTCCTTATTTCATTTTGATTCACTGTGACACAATATTTTTTCCCTGCAATTGTCGAGAGTCACTAATTTTTGCTCGTCGTCAACCGGCTAAATAATTCAATCGATTACCTATGTTAGTTGGGCCGACCATATAAATACACTATATATGCCGATTACGTGGTACAACTGTATGCTTACTCATTCTATTTTTTTAATCTATGTATTCTATTGACATTATTAATCAATACATGCTTTTTGAAACATCATATTAAATATAATCATAAATGGGATCATGTTATGTATGACAGAAATAGTTCGTTGAGTTTGCAGTAAGGGAAAAGTAGTCATCGTACAAAACAAAGCCTTCAAAGAAAATATCACTTCAAAATGATGGATATGTATAGTTTAAATTTAAATATAATTATTTAATGAAATATGTGATAAAAAGTTTCATATTTTAGTATTCTATAAGTCACTGAATATATATATAAAATTTATTCATTAGATGTTAGAAATGCTTGTGGATTGTTCGTGATGAGGTACATAGAGTTGTGGAATGGCAATGAATTATCAAGTACCTTTCATATAAGTTGGGTTATTTATTGAAAGTGTATTTCATTCGTCGTAATGTGTAAAGTACATAACATAGTGTTGTATACTTTTTATATGATACAGGAAGAGCCTAAGCCCCTGCGTTCGCAGTTCATTTTGGATTTACTGGACGATACTAGGAATGCAAAATGAGATGAATTGTACAAGCTCGTGAACATTGAACAAATTTAAAAATGCATCTTTTGGCCAGATTTTGATAGACGTTAACGTTCTCAATCCAAATGGAGAAAAGGTTATTGCAAACATGATCTGTATCATTCAAGTTTCCAAATTGGAGGGACACCGTTAACATTTGTATGTTGTTGTCTGATCATCTTCACCCTGATGAAGTGCGTATGGCTTACAGGTACTTTGTTTATCTCTATCAATTCTTCAATCTTAATTGTCCATATTGTTGACTTAATTCATAATCTATCAGCAGTGAATTAGTCAAACTGTCAGTAATGCAATTTTTGGTCATTGATCCATAATGGAAGTACTCGTATATAGATGGTAGAGTAGAGTATTTGACTTTACCCCTTATTTGTTTTGTCAATCCAAATTGGGTTGGTATAATTATGTTACGATTTGCTGATTTAATATTTGTCAAAAAATGCAGCAATAGTTTTTTATTCAACGAGAATTAAATTGAACTACAAACTACACATAAGCAAGTAGAGAACCGAACAGATAAATGGTGGAAAAGAAAAAAATGTAGCAAGTATATTCCGTATTAGTAGTGTTTGACACATGAAAGGAGTACGAAAAATCATTATGCAAAATAATCATAAAAGTACATGATCTATTTTACATAAATTGGTGGTGGGCCTATGCCTGTTAGTTACATGATTGATGCATGATTATAATGATGTCCGTGTTTGGAAAAAAATTTATCCAAATCACATCGTTATTGTTGTCTCGGGTTTTGTAATGGGGGATTCAAACTTGTTCACTTCCATATGTTATGTATGATTATAATGATGTTCCTGTGGAATGGCGGTGAAGTATGAAGTACCTTACCCCTTTCTTTCTTTTCCCAATCCAAATTGGGTTGGTGTAATTATGATAGTAGTTCCTGATTTGTAGAAGTTAAGGTTGACAATTAAATGAAGAAAATGTTTTTATAGGTAGTGTCGATGGAGGATCAACAGCTGTGGTGAGGGTTTTATACATGTTGGGAAAAGAGAATGGCGAGGAAAAAAGGTGCAGCAAAGAGAGGGGATTGGGAAGGCAATGGGTACCTAAAACAATGAAGAAAGCAGATTATTGACGGTTTTAGACATTCGGGATACAATGATGAATTAGTAAAAGCAACAGTTGTTCAAATATTTAGCAAGCAATGTTGATGTATTTGACTTTATTCATGTCCAGTTCTTTTAATTTTGAGCTACTGTTTTGAAAAGATAATTTCCAAAACAAGGATACGATTTTGGGTTGTATGAATGAACTCTATATATGCTTCCTCGTTTGGTAGGTTAGCTTAGGTGATGAATCCAGTGGAGGAGGAATTTATATTTCTGTTATTTGCCAATTGTTGTAAAGTATTATATTATATATTTGTGGAAATATGCATTTGGCAATTATGGTAAATGATTGGATTATTTGGTTTCACTTTTCAAACTGGACAACTAATTAGAAACAGCTAAAAATGAGATAGTGGACTAGCAATATGGGATACATGCACTATATGTTTGTACAGTTATATTGACATATGTGAGTTATTTGAAGTTTCGGAAATAAGTCAAGTATTTGCTGGAATGGTGGAATTTGTTAGTTTAACAATGACATACAGTTTTGGTCGATCACATTTATGTGTTAAGAATTTATTGGAATATATAAAGTAATAATGTCGTATAATACCTGTAATAATAACATTCTAAAAATAAAGTTGAGATGGTGTAAAAATTTCAAACAAACTTCATGTCATGACTTTATATCATTCTTACTTCGCCTTTAATACACACATGAATGTATGCCTCTAAACATGCATTTAATATTAGTTAATCCAGTGAGACAAAAAATATGCTTACGTGGCTGTGTAAAAGGGCTCTGTAAAATAAACAACCCTCTTACACATTGGTTAAAAGTGGCAGTGTATCTTAATAAAGTGTTGGAGATGAAAATAAATTACAAATCATATATGCCGGTATATATTTTACAGAAAATGGTTATTGAATATACTGTTGGAAATGCTCTAAATCCTAACATTTTCCTACTTTAAATTCAAACATTTTCCTACTTTAAATCCCAACATTTTGCTAATTTAACTCCCTACATTTTCCTACTTTAAATCCCAACATTTTGATTTTAAAACCCAACATTTTAGTATGTAAATTTCCAACATTTTTCTACTTTGTAACCCAAAATGTTGGTAGGAAAAATCCCAGCATTTTCCTAAAATGAATCGCAGCATTTTCGTACTGTAAATCCCAACATTTTCCTAATTAACATCTCAACATTTTCATACTGTAAATCGCAACATTTTCCTACTTTAAATCCCAATATTTTCTGAATTAACATCTCAATAATTTCATAAGATGAATCCAAACATTTGGTACTGTAATTCCCAACATTATCATCACTACAAAAACACCTCACCATTACAATGCAGATATGAAATTTGCAGTGTTTAAAGAAATATAAGACAAAAGTTGGTTCATAACCACAAAGAAGGATCAGACCTTACAACTGAAACCTTACGTACAAAGTAAAACAGATACAGTTAACAGAAAACATAAGATAGTCATAAGTAGGGTTGACATTGCCAACAACTTAACCAATGCATTACTTGCTTGGATGAGTCTCATAGTTGAAGCAAGGTCTCCGGTTTCAGATATAAGTTCTTCAACTTCATCCACCAAATTAATGCGATCTCCCATGGACTGGTTGGTTGGTAAGTGTTGTGGTTAACTTGCAAAAAAAGTTGAAGATTGACCAAATCTAGTAGAAGAAATAGGATGGCACCATTCCCAGAATCCGCAACGTTCATGTTGTGGTGGTGAACATGCATAATATAACTTTCCTTTGTTGGCATTTTGTTTTTTTGTAATTTTGAAATCTGCCATCTCTTAACACCAACAAAGTGTATTCATATACCTTATGTCAGGTAAGTCGATTGGCCATGTGCCTGATGCAGATGCAGCCTGAATGAATGGAAATCAACACATTAAATACAGCTTCACCAAACCTTCTTCCAAAAAAATGGAGATAATCCAATTTCATCATGGAGGAAGTAAAAATTATTTGAATTAAGTAACTATATTTCATAAATGAAGAGAATGAATCCCTTACTGTGTTCTGAACATTAGATGGTCGGAGTGATCTGCGATTTCCACGACTATTGGTATAAGTGGCCATTGATGATCTTCAGTTATGGGAGTTTAAAGAACACCTGTTGGTTTACGAAACATAAGAGTCCATCTGCAAATAGGAGAAGAATATAACTATAATTCATATGAGGTAAATTTGGGAAGTCATGATTTATAGAACTCTATAAATAGTAATGCCAATCAAAGTACAGAAACAGTAAGTTTTTCAAATTTTGAATTTCAAAAATTTTACTCTAATATTGTCCAATAAAATATGTAAGAAACAAATACGAAGGATAAATTGTCAACATAATTCGTACATAACATTCCAATATTTACCTACATTAAATCCCATTATATTCGTACATTAAACCCCAAGACTTAAGTACATAAAAATCCAATGTTTACGTAAAAAACATCCCAACCCTTACGTACATAACATCACATTTAAAATAAGCCATTAATGTAATTTATTGAAAGTTTTCCTTGCAACAACATGACATTTAAATCACACCAACAACGATGGCAAGTTATGACATCCTCATTCAAAATCCAGCATCGCCAGTTAATGTGGTTTTCTTGTGGACAACATTGAGGAACATATTCAAAGAATGTAGCATTCCCACAGTCTTGTTTCTTAATTAATGTAAGAATTTTTTTCCCGGGCAGTCTTCAATGCTGTCCGCAAATGCTCATTTCTCCATAACAAGGTTAATAAATGAATTCAGGTCTCCTTGTCATCATCATCATAAAAGAGTAATGCAATGCACATGGCATATAACGACTCAAACTCATTTCGAGGCAGGAATGTCAAGCCTCTATGTTTAATGAAGACAATCCAATCCACCTGTGATATAGTCTTAGTTAAAGTTGGCACGATATTATTGTACAGAACTTTGATTTTTAAATATATAAATAATAGAATCTTATGACACGTACCACTCCTTTTATAAACCTTGGATCATAATTCCTGGACTGAAAGCTATGTTGTATGTACGTGCACCTATCTTCGATTACATATTCTGGCCTATCACTTCCAAGTACATGCTCTGCTGCAGCGTAACCTTCCTATGTTAGCGTCCACGGTGCATTTCCAAGTTCTTCTATTTCCCTTCAACATGATATGTAAATTTCAGTTCAAACCTTTGTTAAAATATATATTCTGTCATGCATGAGTACTGAAAAATAAGAACTAACCACTCATGCTTATCCTTCAAATGGTTGAAGCATAAAGTATCAACTCTACGAATGACATCGTCAATCCAATATTGCATTTCTTTATTCATTGGATCACTGCTCTGTAAACGCAAAAGTTTCCAATTGTTTTTTGTAATTGTGGGTGGGTTGTTATTAATACGACACCACGACACCTATTTAAATACATTTGTAAACAACGTTTCATACCTTCAGGAATCGACATATACAAAATTAACTGCTACTGCATGGTTTCTTAAAAAGTCAAACTACTATATGGTTTCTTATTAATAGGACACCTATTGAAATAGGTTTTTAAACAACGTTTCATATATATTGTTTTTTTATATATTTATTGCGATATATATGGTTTATTATTCCAATAAAGAAGTCAAACTACTTCATAATAATGAAAAATGCATATACAATATTAACTGCTATATATTCTGGTAAGTGTATGAAAAAAGTGAAAGTAGTTCAAAGAAATTAAGAGTTTAATAAATTTTGAATGACCAAGAGGTAATCAATCAATCGAAACCTACAAAAGTCAGCATATCCAAAATTCATTGCTGCTATATATATTGTTATATGTACTAAAGAAGTAAAAATAGTTCAAAGGAATTAAGAGTTCAATAAGTTCTGAATGACCCACACCTAATCATAAAGTTCCAAACCTACCAAACTTGGCATATCCATAATTCACTACTATATATATTGCTATATGTACTAAAGAAGTGAAAGTATATCCTTGGAATTAATAGTTCAATAAACCCAATATGACCTGGACCTAATCAATCAAGACAGTAAAGAAGTAAATGGTTTCTCAACTGCTATATATATTATAAGTGGGTGTTATATATATTGTACCCTAGGGCCAACCCAATGAAACCCATACACCAAGTTTGTCCATATCAATGGTTGGACGTCGATGTTACGTTATTTTTGTTGGTCGGAAAGTAGAGATATACATGAACCGGGCAAAAGCGATAGCACAGACGCGAGGGTTTCCTAATGGCAAGTGTTATCCTTACCATACCCATGCAAAGGCCGTTGAAGCAATTCATTGATGACACATGCACGAGCTTGGGTCCACGTCAAACTCTCAAGGGGAAACAGTAGACGTCAATCAACCAGTTCAACCTCAACAACGTATCAGGTATAACGAGCTGGTAGGTGCAAGGGATGTGATTGTGGCAGAGTGCATATGACTCGGGGTGACCATTCCTAGAGCACGGCATCTTGAAATGCAAAAGTCGAATGCTGCAGATATAGAATATGTCATTGTCCAACTTAAAAATGAGATCCGTCAATTAAATGTAAGATGGTATAAGATGAAGAAACTGACAAAGGCGATGAACACATATGAGGATCCGGATAAAGAGGTTGAAAAAATTATGATTGAGCCGGACCTAAAATCGGATTCCGATTTGTCAGATTTTTCCGACTCCAGAGATGATGACTTTAAAATTCCACCGTCAAGGAGTAGAACGTCCAAAAGAAAGTGAAATGTTGTTGGGGTTGTTGGGAATAATGATGTATTAAGCAGACTATTATATGTCTGTAGTTTTCATTTCAGACGGATCTATACATGTTGCAAATTTATGTTGGTTACCTTCAAGGGATTTGGCCTTGGATTATGTTGGGATACTTACTACGAATTATATTAATTAAAGTACGTATTTATTGGGATGTAATGCACAATATATATTCTGAGGCATATTTATATAGTTGTCTTGTTGGTCTCATATCATAAATATATAGTCTTAATTATATATCAATTAATAATTTCAATCTAAATTTGAAATACATAATTTCGCAGATACTGAGATTAATTGATATGAATTATACAAGTTGGACAATGAACTTATATTCTTGCCTTTAATTTACCAAAAATAATTAAAATATATATTGTTTATGAATTATATATATTGCTTATCATAGTTAAAAGGAATTAATAGTCCAAATAAAGACCCGGACCTAATCAATCAATCGACAAAAGATTACCTAATTAGTAGTAATCCTAATTAATATTTCAATAAATTGTCAAATGTCCTTCTCAACTACTATACCCTAATAGGCCGGGATTTAGAGTCACTACGAATTGACACCCATTTTCGATCCATTTTAGTCGGAAGTAGTCGCCATTTAACTCCCCATTTATGATAGTTTCATCACAATTTAAGGCATCTCATATGTGTCATTTTTTTTCGTTTTTCCTCTTGGACGACAGAATATGATTATTTATCTTCATTTTTCTGAACACTACTCCCATGCATATATATATTTTTACGTCAACTTTGAAATATATATGACTTCATATTTCATTGAACATCATACATCATACACACATATTTCTTACACGGAAAAGAAAACACCATAATATAAACAGACATACAAGGTCTAAACCCAACCTAGCAACACAGGTTATGAACCTTCCAAAAACTGCATCACACCTAACTTCCGCACATACAAAAGGACACCCACCCCCTCCAAAACATTCCTTCACAACCAGGCAGAAAGGGTCCTCAGAAATCCTTCATCGTTCCTCAAGTTCCATCATCACTTGTGGCGTCAAAAGAGTTAAGAACTTCAACGACCATGTCGTCGTCAGACTCAGAGTTCCACAGCTCTTCAAGCCTCCTCAAGCGTCGTTCCACCCTCGTCACCAACCTCCAAAGTCGAGTGAGGTCAGTCCCATAATTGTTAATTTGCATGATCAGGTATTGCAGCGTAGGGGGAGGATCTGGACCAAAGGGTGCTTGATGAACAGAAAAAGGATTGAAAATGGGATAATTGGGGCTGGTTCTGCTTGGTCTGTGGTTTGGTAGTGCACCATTGCTGCTTGGCCTAGAGGAAAACATGATGTTCATGGGTGCTTGGAACACTACTCAGCACATATATTTATAGAACAAGTCGTGGCACTGTGGGTGGGACTGGTGGTTGAACCGATTTATGTTTATAAGCCAATCCATGAATAAATATTCAACTACCCCAGTTATTGGGATTGATAATACAAATTAAATTGATTTTATGTTTATAATAGTTGAAATTTTATGTACATACTTTTTCTATTTTGTTACGTACTTATTGGGATGTTGTGTACAATACATATGTATAATTTTAGGCAGAATGAAGTAGTTGCCTTGTTAGTCTCAAATCCTAAATATACAGTCTTTATTTTATATTTCATAAAATTTTATATCTAAATTTGAAGAAAATAATCTCGGACATATTTTTTTGAATTAAAATAAGTTGTATAGGTTTATGAACTTATATCTATGAACTTATATCCTTACCTTTCATTTACCAAAAAAATTCAACAAAAATGAGGTATTTTAGTATACCTCTTTTTAGAGGTTGGCAGCCAAGGATACTGAGACTGGAACCCAGGGCAAAGGGTCAATGATTCATGTCTTTGATCCATGTAGGTAAAACAATGTAGGAATATTTTCTACACATTAGTTTATTTTTGTCCTACCTTGTCATATTTTTTACCAAAAAAACAAAAAAAATAAAAACAAAAATGAGGTATTTTAGAATACCTCTTTCCCTACTTGCCACTCGATGGTACTGAAAGTCGAACTCAGGACAAAGGGTCAACATTTGTCAACACTTAAACCAAGAGTCCATTATTGTTCTCAGTGTTCGATTGGTATATTTTTTATCCTTTAAGTAACATACAGACTGTTGTGCAAAGGTGACTGTTTAAATTTGGTCGATCATATATCTGGCTTCATATTTATGGCTTCACTACTCTGTCATGTTCACCCTGCGCCCCCATGCATATATATGGCTTAATGAGAGAGACTACAATTATGACGGGTTTAATGGTAAAGTTTTTGGAGTGACTGCGAAATGATAGCCATTTCCTATCAATTTAAGTACCAAATTGTCACCATTTAACTCCCCATTTATGGTACTTTAGTCACAATTAAGCCATTATACATATGTAATTTTTCTTTCCTTTTTCCTCATCACTTGTCTAATACTATCCTTATTCATCATTTTTTTTTCACACTGCCCCTATGCATATATAAAGTAACGTGAATTTATACATATATATGGCTTCATATTAATGGCTTCATATAGTAATGTTCACACTGCATAACTAGTAACGTTCATTTCTAAATATATATGGCTTCATATATCATTTAATATCAAACATCATAGCCATAATTCTTACACAAAAAACATACAAAAACACACCATCATATAAACATACATAGAAGGTCCAAACCCAACACAACAAAACAGAAAACCTTCCAAATACTCATTCACACCAAACTTCCACACATCGATAAGGGGTCCTTCACAACCAGCCGCCTCCAAAACAGTCGTCCTTCCGCAGGTTCCGTTGTCGCTTGTGGTGTCAGAAGAGTTGAGAACTTCCAAGACCTGGTCGTCAGACTCGTCATTCCATAACGCTTCAAGCTTCTTCATGGGTCGATCTACCCTCCTCACCATACTCGACAGGCGAGTCAGGTCACTCCCAAAATTATCTATGCGCACAATAAGGTATTGCAAGGTAGGGAGAGGATCTGGAACAGAGGGTGCTTGATGCACAGAAATGGGACTGAAGGTGGGGTAATTGAGGCTGGCTGTGCGTCTTCTATGGTTTGGTAGTGCACCATTGGTTGGCCTAGAGGAAGACACTTTCTTGTAGGTGTTTCTAACACTACTCATGACATATATTTATAGCAGAAGTGGTGGCGCTATGGGTGGGAGTGGTTGTTGAAGCCATTTGTGATTCTAATCCATAGTTCAATTAATATTCAATTACCCCAGTACACATTTATTATTTTTTTGGGATTATATTTACATATTATATTGATTTACATACGTATGTGTTGTGATTTTATGTACTATAAGTATTGGAATTTTCTGTACGTATGTACTGCGATTTAATGTACGAATTTCTTGAGGTATTATGTACGTACGTGTGTGGATGTTATGTATGTACGTCTTTGCACGATTATTATGGGATATTTAGTACGAATTATATTAACAAAATTACGTATTTATTGGGTTGTAATGCAAAAATACATATGTACATGTTCGTACGATTCTGGCATAATTAAGTAACTGCCTTATTGGTCTCATACCGTAAACATATACTCTTATTTTTATATCAATATAAATTTTAACTTCAAATTTTTTAATTGATATAACTTATTTAACTTTATCAACTTATATTGTTTCCTTTCATTTACCATAAACAAATCAAGAAAAACGGAGGTATTTTAAACACCTCTTTTTAGATATTACTAGTCAGGGATAGTGATAGTCAAACCGAGGGCAATGGGTCAACATGTGCCAACACCTAAGCCAACAGTCCATTCTTGGTCTCAGTGTTTGATTGGTACATTTTTTATCCTTCAAGTAACATAGTGAAACTTGTGCAAAGGTGAGTGTTAAAATTGGGGTGAATTATTGTACAACCATTTGCTATTGTCCAGTTACAATTGCCGCTATAAATGATTCATGTCTTTGATCCATGTAGGTAAAACAATGTAGGAATGTTTTCTACACATTACTTTATTTTTGTCCTACCTTGTAATGTTTTTATACAAAAAAAAAATAAAATAAATAAATAAAAATAAATAAAGGAAGAAAAATGAGGTGTTTTAGAATACCTCTTTTCCGAACTTGTCACTCGATGATACTGAGACTCAAACCCAGGACAAAGGATCAACATTTGCCAACACCTAAGCCAATAGGCCATTGTTGGTCTCAGTGTTTCATTGGTACATTTTTTATGCTTTAAGTAGTTTGAGTTACATTAATATTTCTGAACAAACAGTCTATCCAATTTGACAGTGATCCTCCTATGTTTTCCTTGCTTACAAAACATGTCATACCCAAAATAAGACTTACATTTTGTAATGTTCGAAGAGTCAATTTACAAAACATGGTGATACCAACATGTGAAAAATATTGGAAGGATGCACACAATGAATACAAGGTCAATTACATGACAGCTAAAAGTAACAAGGCCAGCCAAAGTAAGCCATAAACTTTGTACAAGAAGTCCAAAAGGTTTCAAAGATACACACAATCAATGAAAAGTCAATTACATGACAAGTTTCTTCTCAATATTCGAGCAGTCAATACTAAATTGGATGATTTATCCCCGACGTCATTGCCATTCGAGATGTTGGCGTCACATTCACTTGCCCAGGTGCCTGCAATTAACCAGAATGACAACAAATGTAATCCAACTAATTCTACTAAAATGTTATCTGCGTTACTATAATGAGAACAATGAAATCAATTAGTGGAAAAGGATTAAATGATTACCTCATCACCTCCCAAACAATGACTACTTGATTCATTATATGAAGAGGAAGTACTGAACAGTTGAGATGGCAATATGGCTGGATCACCAATATCAGCCTGAAACATTTATATTGTTGACAATACATATTAAGGTAGGAAAAAGGGAGGCCTTAGGCATCCTCCCAGACTGCTATATGATTTTAACCATACCATTTATCAGCTTAGTTTATCTCATATTCCCGTGGATAATGGATAATTTACATAGGGTAATAAAAGGTTTAGTCAAAAAAGAATTTATGCAACGCTGGATAAAGATCCTATGAACCACGATTAGGATAATATATTTCCAACTTCACACATTATTCTTACTCCACAACATTGATTTCAGATCATAGGGGACTTTAACTGAAAATTCCTTTGCACATTGGTGAAGGTCCAAAGTCTTTTGGATTTTTGTTTGTGTAGAATAAACAGGAAGTGGTTGGCAACATTATCTCTGATGTGTGGAAGACTAATAGTCATGTGAATCGAATCCAGAAGCCGTTGTACAACTTTAGATTGGTTAAAAGGGTTGTCAAAAACTGGAATGTTAAGAAGTTTGGGTTTGTTTTTGTGATACCCTCCCGGATTTCCGAATGCGGGTTGGCCAGGCCCACGCCCGAATACCCAAGGATATCAAAACAAATTGATAATAAACGAACACAAAGTACAAAAGAATAAAGAAGAATAAATAAAATGTTGACAAAAAACTAAAATGATAATCTAATAATAAACCTCAGAATATATTTTCATTAATTAATAAACTCTTCTGATACAACTGATTCTCCAAAATACAACTCGAGAATCCATACTGTGTGGACCCCTAGAAAATCCAAACTAAAGAAATGACAGCAATAACTGTCTAAATCAGGAAACTGAATCATAAAAGAACTCCTATGTAACATCGGAAGAATGAAGTAGACTGATCCCTGCTCAGCACGAACAACCTCTACTCCTGACGAACACCTGAAAAATAATAGTGGGTTAGGCCCACAAACAAGTTCTACTCTACTACAGTCCAAGCAGAGACCCGATACACGTATACATCCTAGTCAATCCAACAGTAACTAGTAGTCCGTATATATATATATATATATATATATATATACACACACACTAAAGGAACCTCACTAGACTATATGGTTGTCTTAACCAGTATAGTAGGCAACATGCAAAACGCACATATAGTGGGCATGAATACCTAGACCTACCAGGGTACACAACTACACTATATCTAGCTACACATCCCTGGCGATATACGCACCCTAACCACTGATCCTGAGACTCAAGCTCATATCATGGCACCATACTTATATATATATAATCTAGTAACCATCCTATCCGGTATAAATTAATCCTCCATAAGTCATTCTACTTGTTCAACTGACCTGACTTGAATATAAGTAGGACTTAACATTTTAGTTAATCCATTCCCTTATATAATAAATTAATGATCCATAAGTCATTCAACTTGTTCAGCTAACCTGACTTGAATATAAGTAGGATTTAACATTTTAGTTAATCCATTCCCTTATATAAAATAGGTAGGACTTAACATTTTGGTTAATCCGTCCCTAGAATGCCACCGTCTCATACCGGTGCATTAAACCACACAATCTAATAATTAATGTAACGATTAAGGAAATACATCAAACAATTCAGAAATAACTATGATAATATGATATCAAGTTATCACAAAATAGGAATGACTTATTATTTATTTAAGCTTCCTATATCATATATCCTACATAAACTGAATCTTATACATATGATGATATTTTATTATACCGTCAAATAAGCATTCTCCATATCCAATTCATCCTACACTTTTAATCTCAATGGCTAAAACATATTAAAAGATTAAATTCATTCGTTTGTCTAAAACATTCAAATAGCAAGCATCATTATGATTGAGTCTATTTAAATTTATTTAAACCCAAACCTAGTTTCTATTTAATGTTCAGGAATCCTAGACATGTTTTTACGTTCCATCGTTCCACAGATATGAAAAAATACATAATTTAAACATGTAAAAATTCACATCGAAAATCAAATCAAAATCATGCATTTATCAATTCATAACACAAGAACAGATATGAACCAAATTCATAAAACCTATGTTCTAATCCAATTAAACATGCATAATTATTTAATTTTATGTGTTTAATAAATTCCGGAATTTTCTAGGCATGTACAGAAACACGAATCAAAGGGAAAGAGATAGAAGAAGAACTTGCTTTAAATTTTCGAATCGAAAATTAAACTTCTTCTTCCTTGATCTTCTTTCTACTGGGTTTTCTCCTCCTTCCTTCCTCTTTCTCATTTTCTCTCTAACTCTTTCTCTATAGAATATATTACGTGATATATTTTCACTCCTTTTTCAACCTATAGTTGTGTATTTACAGGCTAAATAATAACCCTATTCCTTTTCCTAATCCAAGTCAACTTAATAAAGAAAAATAAAAAATGAAAATATTAAAAGGTAACTTAAAATATGTTACGTATATAATCTATGTATATCCTTATTAATTAAATAAAATATATACATCAGATTATTTATTAATACTAAAGTTACCATAATATTAAAAGGTAACTTAAAACATGTTACGTATATAATCTATCTATATCCTCATTAAATAAATAAAATATATACATCAGATTATTTATTTATACTAAAGTTACCATAATATTAAAAAATAACTTAAAACATGTTACGTATATAATCTATCTGTATCTTCATTAAATAAATAAAATATATACATCAGATTATTTATTTATATTAAAGTTACCATAATATTAAAAAGGTAACTTAAAACATGTTACGTATAAAATATATGTATATCCTTATTATATAAATATATAAAATATATACATCAGATTTTTTATTAATACTAAAGTTACTATAATATTAATAAATTACTTTCCTTTTTATATATATGTATATACATATATATCTATTTATATACATATACAACTATCCATGGATAATTATCTATACCCATCCAACCTCCTATCCAAGTAGTCCATGAGACCCAATTAGTTAGCCCATTACCACTAACCAAAACCATAAAATAAAATAAAATAAAACATTTAATCATTTAATTTACAATTAATCAAATACATCATTTAAGCACCCAATCTAATTAAACAAATAATACAAATAACACCTAAACAAAATACAAATAACACTTAGATAAGTAGTCAATTAATCAAGTAACACTTAATTCAATTAAACACATAAACAATTAGTCAAATAATCAATTAAACAATTAAAAAAAATACAATAAAAATAAATAAATAAATACTGAGACTATCCTTTTAAAATTAGGAGTATTACATTCTTCCCCCCTAACAAAAGGAATTCCGTCCTCGGAATTCGCCCTTACTTCCTTCCATTATTCTTCCATTATGCTTGGAAACTGTGAGCGAAAAACATCCTCATATTCCCAAGTAGACGCAGCCTCACTATAAGGGCTCCACTTAACTCCAATATACCAAGTGGTATATAGGGTTCCTATATTTTAAGAAACACAATAATCATACGATGCGTAGGTTGTATCAACGTAATCCTCACATGTTGACAAGAGAATGATCTACATACCTCTAAGTGCCATAGAATATACGCACAAACTCCTATGCACCCAGCGCTAATAATTTGGTAACGCTAATTCAGAGGCGACTGCCTCAATTGCAAAACACAATCTTCTAAAAGTCAATGTAATAAGTAAAATTTACCTTTCTCCAAAAATTGCCTTCTTCCTAAATAGAAAACAGAACGAGCAAACTACTCCCTGATAGAAAAACTCTAGTATACGAGTTCAACTATTTACAACATCCTACTGTTGCCTCCCAACCGCACGCAGTTCAATACAAAGGGAAATATCTCTTTCCGACATGTTTTTAAATGAAGTCAAGGTCTAATTGTACAACCCATACTTCCATTTCCAACCAACAAATGAGAGGTATACATTGTGAAAGATACAAAACCTCCAAAGTTGTCACACTAACCTCCTTGTGCCAACAATATCACAGATAAAATTCCGACAAGTGAAGTAAACACTTCCAACTGTCCATGAAAATCTAGGATATACACCTCAAACATATCCTTTATGGTCTAATTTAATCTCTCGATTAAATCCTCCGACTATAGATATGAAGTAGAGTTACTGCTCCAAAATCTTCATAAAGCTCCTTCGAAATAGCACTCTGTATCCACTAATATGGACATTCACATGCTATAACACCACCATCACATGCTTCCATATTTGTTATAGGAAGTGGCTAAAGATTCCTACGATATCCGATGATCAACTTTCCACCTTTGTAGCAGGTTTTACACTTAAGGCAATTGTATATGCATCCTTATCTGTATCTGTTCACCAAAATTGACATTTGATGTCGTGATGTACCTTCTAACCATTTGGGTGTACCAAGAAAATTATAAATTTTCATCTCAGTCGCCCGACCGTCATATCATTATTTCCAGAAACTACGAAATCCTCCTCGAGTACCTTAAACTCCATCTAAGTAAGGTAACACCGTCTCCAAGGTCAGCTCCAATATTCAAAGTTGACCTTCTCAACTACCGTAGTAATAACAAGTGTTATTATTACACCTGCTATAAATGCATCTAATAACTCAACAACTAACCAAAAGATTTAAATATTCTATCATTTGTTAAGAGCATCCACTTCCATAATTGCTTCCACCAAACGGAACTTGATATAAAGTGTGAATTACCACTTTTATCTATCTAAACCGTCTCGTGATCCATTCTATTCGTATGAACTAAAGTCCTACCAGTTCGAAATAGACAAGAACTAAGCTGACCTAACTTATCAGTCAACCAATATCCCATCCAGAATCATGACCCTTGTGCGAAGTCAGCAATCCCTCAACTAAATCCGTGGAAAATGCTATCTCATTTCCACTTCAATATAGGGAATAGCTGTAAATGATCTAGTGATCTCTAATGGTCCATCTCGACTATCTAATACAAATTACAATGGGAGACAAAATCACTATGTCCCCCCTCCTGCCTGTCCTCCAAACGTCTGCTTCATACCGTGAAGTATCATATTTCCACTAGGATAAATAAAGAACTAAGAGTTGTGAAACTCAGTCTTTGCATTCTCCATCCAATTTGTCTGCAGAAAGTACTATTAATCCGGTACCACCAGTTTTCGTCTGTACCCATTGTTTAAATTGGAGCATCTTCAAAAGCGAATTCTGCAACTAAATCTATCCACTACTGATCTGTGATAAACTTACCGATATTGAAAGTCAATCGGTAATTCCATTTATCAATAGTTAACTACGACTTTAACTCAACAAAAGTCAACAAATTACAACATTTCCATACATACCATGCACCTCATCTTTATAAAGGTGTTTGGTCTCACCATCTTGTCTTTGACACACCCTGCTTCTTTAAAACAAGTTAATGACAATCCGACTTCTTTGTTTAACTTCAAAAGAATATGAAATCCTTCCATCCTCTACATAAGTTATCAATTTCCTAGTAACAGCTAATTGTTGCAAATTGTGACCTAAAAAAAAATTTCCATATTATTTATGCAAGTGAATAAGACTTAGTTTCCTCCTCTATATGCAACACCGACAACTCCTCCTAATGACACGCCCTCACGAATAAAATTCTTGATTAAGAATAAACTGATGAATATTTATTCAGTCTACTATCCTCAATCGGTGTCATTCTAATAAGTACATAAACCCATACTAAATCCTCCTTTCGACTTAGTAACAACTTCCGGAATTTTTCAAGAAGATGTTCAGCAAATCCGGCACCTCAGATAAATCATCGTGGCGTTATAGTGATCTTTATTTACCACCATCTCACGCATCCCAAAATATTAATAACCACCATTATCATAGCGTTGTAATATGACACAAATATGTACCTAGAGTAAAGTAAATCAAACTAATCATACTAGATTATTTGACTCACAGTGATGGTTTAACTATCCCATCCCAAACAATATACTAGAATGACGCATGTCCAGGTCTAATAGATTGGCTAGAATTATGTGTATCTACCATATCCTACGACCGCATGCTCACAAATCTAGCGTAAATAGCGCTATTACTCCATATTATTAAAAACAATAGTTGGCTGATCACATACTTGTGTCCCCAACTAAACCATATACCATTAACCAAAATAATCAACGAAAATAAAACACGTATGACAAACACACTAGCACAAAATATACTCCTACTTAGGACATCGTTCTTTCTAGAAAAGAAAGTCTCATTTGAAATCAACACTACCAAATTGTTTCACAATATCCTTTTATAGTTTCGTAGGTAATCATCCAACCTCAAAACATATCCTTTAAACAGAGCTTAAAAGCAACATATGTTTGCCTAAGCAAATACTAAGGGCTTAACCCTCATCCTCCCTACACGCTGAATGTAAACTATCTAACTTGGCTTTATAAAGCGAATTAGAACATCACAACATAATACCAATACCTTCCTGAATGTGATACAAAATCATACGTTTCGTTCTAATAAGAACTCCATCAAATCCCCAATCTTCTGAAGAATACTTCTTATATATCTCTTTTAGAGATGATAAGAAAGCTTAATTATTTGTAGATTGATCAACCCCAATTCTACTAATAACATTCGCTATACTAGTAGCAATTCAGATCACCTCGCGCGATCATTCATCTTCAAGATTTAGTACCCTTTTTATTGGATGCACATAAATCTCCTCCATTAGGATCCTCTTCAGCTCCTACTCCTCGCTTGTCTCCTTTTTGAGATCAACTGAAGTCGTGTTGGCCCCGATATGCGGTGACCTATCACGTACACCTAAATCCTTCCTTGGCTTATACTTTTAAAGTAACGCAAAATGAACCTAAACCATCGATCCCTAACTTTGCCTTCTGGCAACGAAATCGATAACGTACTCCTTTACTCTTTTGGGTCTTTGTCGCTTTTGCCTTGAACCCATCCTTTTCTTAGTGCCAACCATTCTGTAACTACAGAATATAATTGACATCAGCTGCTCCTAACGAATCGTAAACAGAGTACAATGAATCCTAATACAGGCTCTAAGTTTTAAGAGACGCAACGCGGAAGTCACATAACGGAAGACACTCCTAAGGACACTTGAACCTGGAGTGCTCTGATACCAACTGTGATACCCTCCAGGATTTTCGAATGCGGGTTGGCCAGGCCCACGCCTGTATACCAGAGGATATCAAAACAAATTGATAATAAACGAACACAAAGTACAAAAGAATAAAGAAGAATAAATAAAATATTGACAAAAAACTAAAATGATAATCTAATAATAAACCTCAGAATATATTTTCATTAATTAATAAACTCTTCTGATACAACTGATCCTCCAAAATACAACTCGGGAATCCAAACTGTGTGGACCCCTAGAAAATCCAAACTAAAGAAGTGACAGCAATAACTGTCTAAATCAGGAAACTGAATCATAAAAGAACTCCTATGTAGTATCGGAAGAATGAAGTAGACTGATCCCTGCTCAGCACGAACAACCTCTACTCCTGATGAACACCTGAAAAATAATGGTGGGTCAGGCCCACAAACAAGTTCTACTCTACTACAGTCCAAACAGAGATCCGATACACGTATACATCCTAGTCAATCCAACAGTAACTAG
Source organism: Cornus florida (assembly GCF_030987335.1). NCBI lineage: Eukaryota > Viridiplantae > Streptophyta > Magnoliopsida > Cornales > Cornaceae > Cornus > Cornus florida. Next base: position 87,809,276 of record NW_026775571.1, on the reverse strand, counting down.
TAGTCAGTATATATATATATATACACACACTAAAGGAACCTCACTAGACTATAGGGTTGTCTCAACCTGTATAGTAGGCAACATGCAAAACGCACATATAGTGGGCATGAATACCTAGACCAATCAGGGTACACAACTACACTATATCTAGCTACACATCCCTGGCGATATACGCACCCTAACCACTAATCCTGAGACTCAAGCTCATATCATGGCACCATACTTATATATATATAATCTAGTAACTATCCTATCCGGTATAAATTAATCCTCTATAAGTCATTCTACTTGTTCAGCTGACCTGACTTGAATATAAGTAGGACTTAACATTTTAGTTAATCCATTCCCTTATATAATAAATTAATCATCCATAAGTCATTCAACTTGTTCAACTGACCTGACTTGAATATAAGTAGGACTTAACATTTTAGTTAATCCATTCCCTTATATAAAATAGGTAGGACTTAACTGATAAGTTAATCCGTCCTTAGAATGCCACCGTCCCATACCGGTGCATTAAACCACACAATCTAACAATTAATGTAACGATTAAGGAAATACATCAAACAATTCAGAAATAACTATGATAATATGATATCAAGTTATCACAAAATAGGAATGACTTATTATTTATTTAAGCTTCCTATATCATATGTCCTGCATAAACTGAATCTTATACATATGATGATATTTTATTATACCGTCAAATAAGTATTCTCCATATCCAATTCATCCTACACATTTAATCTCAATTGGTAAAACATATTAAAAGATTAAATTCATTCGTTTGTTTAAAACATTCAAATAGCAAGCATCATTATAATTGAGTCTATTTAAATTTATTTAAACCCAAACCTAGTTTCTATTTAATGTTCAGGAATCCTAGACATGTTTTTACGTTCCATCGTTCCACAGATATGAAAAATACATAATTTAAACATGTAAAAATTCACACCGGAAATCAAATCAAAATCATACATTTATCAATTCATAACATTAGAACAGATATGAACCAAATTCATAAAACCTATGTTCTAATCCAATTAAACATGCATAATTATTTAATTTTATGTGTTTAATAAATTCTGGAATTTTCTAGGCATGTACAGAAACACGAATCAAAGGGAAAGAGATAAAAGAAGAACTTGCTTTAAACTTTCGAATCGAAAATTAAACTTCTTCTTCCTTGATCTTCTTTCTACAGGGTTTTCTCCTCCTTCCTTCATCTTTCTCCTTCTCTCTTTAACTCTTTCTCTATAGAATATATTACGTGATATATTTTCACTCCTTTTTCAACCTATAGTTGTGTATTTATAGGCTAAATAATAACCCTATTCCTTTTCCTAATCCAAGTCAACTTAATAAAGAAAAATAAAAAATGAAAATATCAAAAGGTAACTTAAAATATGTTACGTATATAATCTATGTATATCCTTATTAATTAAATAAAATATATACATCAGATTATTTATTAATACTAAAGTTACCATAATATTAAAAGGTAACTTAAAATATGTTACGTATATAATCTATCTATATCCTCATTAAATAAATAAAATATATACATCAGATTATTTATTTATACTAAAGTTACCATAATATTAAAAAATAACTTAAAACATGTTACGTATATAATCTATCTGTATCTTCATTAAATAAATAAAATATATACATCAGATTATTTATTTATACTAAAGTTACCATAATATTAAAAAGGTAACTTAAAACATGTTACGTATAAAATATATGTATATCTTTATTATATAAATATATAAAATATATACATCAAATTATTTATTAATACTAAAGTTACTATAATATTAATAAATTACTTTCCTTTTTATATATATGTATATACATATATATCTATATATATACATATACAACTATCCATGGGTAATTATCCATACACATCCAACCTCCTATCCAAGTAGTCCATGGGACCCAATTAGTTAGCCCATTACCACTAACCATAACCATAAAATAAAATAAAATAAAACATTTAATCATTTAATTTACAATTAATCAAATACATCATTTAAGCACCCAATCTAATTAAACAAATAATACAAATAACACCTAGACAAAATACAAATAACACATAGATAAGTAGTCAAGTAATCAAGTAACACTTAATTCAATTAAACACATAAACAATTAATCAAATAATCAATTAAATAATTTTAAAAAATACAATAAAAATAAATAAATAAATACCGAGACTATCCTTTTAAAATTAGGGGTATTACAGTTTTTGAGGAGGTTATTGCTATTACGAAGTCTCTTTAGCAAGTGCAATTCAGTTTAGTTGAGAATCATATGAATGATGTTTTCATTGAGGAGTAGGATATTAGACAGAAATTTGAATGTGCTAACTCTAATGAAGCAATTCTTCTGTCTCAGAAGACAAGAATTACATGGATGAATGACCAAGATAGGTGCACAAGGTTTTTGCATCTGCAAATTAAAGAGCATATGGCTCGAACCAATATCACTGTCATTTAGGATGCGGAAGGGAATTTTTTACATGATTATAGGCTTATGAATGACAATGAGGAACTTCATTTGGGGGCATAATGAAAATATTATAAAGATACGAGGAATTTAGAATGGAAGAAGCTTGTTGCTCCTAAAGAAGAAGGTGGTTTGGGGGTGAGAAGAGTTTTGGATATTGATTTACTTGAAAAGTGTGCATTAGCTTTGGATGTTTTACTGTCGAAAGATAGAGATTTCGATGGTTGGGTATAAACATTGTTCATGTTACCTAAGGAATATATCCTTTTGGTAGGTCATTCTAAAGGTTTCAGATTCTTCTATATGGAAGAATATAGTTGCATTTTGGGGGACTTCATGAAGATCAATTGTAAGTATGTTATTGGAAATGGAACTGACATCAACATTTTTCTTCATCCTTGGTGTGATGGCAAAATGATGTCAACATTTTATTCACATACAGTTTTCGATCAAGGGTTTTGGGGATGAAAATGGATAATATTCCAACTAATCTACAACACTATTTTTCTGCAATACAAGATTCATGGAGGGGGACACAAATTTACTTGACAAGCTAATCAGTTATCTTTTAAAGCTACCTGGAATGTTTGTAGAACTACAAGACATAAGGATTTTTTTGTTTGATATTCGCTGGAATGGTGGAAGACCTACATGGTCCACACTTGCTGCTTTAGTATTGCAGAATGCAGTATTTATTTGCAGAAGTGAGGTATTTCTTTGGTGTGCAAATGTATTATCTATTGCAAGACTATAGATGATAGTGATCAGATTTTGTGAAGATGTGAGTTTAGTTGGAGGCTATGGAGGCCCTGCCATCTCTTTGTTAATGGTATTTTCAACCTTTGTCATCTATTTAGGATGTGGCTATGGATTTATCCCCGAAATTGAAAGTGAAGTCCATGACATATAAGTTTTATACGATGTTTTTCACAGCTACATTGTATTTTCTTTGGAAGGAAAGGAATGATAGAATTCACAATGCTAAATTCTCCTCTCCAAAGGATTTGGCAAATTGTATTGAGTGGGAAGTTATGCACATTTTAGGGGTATGCCTTCAAGATATGATTACTGTTTTGCATTAGGTTTTAGTGTGACTTTTTCTGATATTACCTGGTCTGGGAAGACTTTGGTGTGGGATACATCCCATGTGACCTTTGTAATAAATTGTTTATATGTAAAAAAAAAAATTTCCATTTAAGAAAAACAAAAAAAATAATGCATCTTAATTAACACACTTACATGGTTAGTTGATGAAGTACATGGTTCACTAATATTAAGCTGTCTGTTATGAAATACAACTGGTGGTGTTACGTAAGATTCTTCATTCAGAAATTGGATGGGAATTTCTGCACCCTAAAATATTTCATATAAACACTATCAATGCACTTTTAAATATAATCAACATGTTAACCAACAGTCATGAATACTAACTACTTATCTATAATATATTGCAATAATACTCACATTCACTAACACGTAGGACGGGGTTAACGGACTATCGTTGCCATTGGCCACTCCCAAAACAATGGTTTCATTTGATATCTAAAACATAAAAATACTTTAGTTTCTTCCACTCACGAGTGTTTTATAAGGAATGATATAATGTTATGAAAACGAATTTATTTCTTTCGCATGTTCAAATAGTTAAACAATGAAATAGCAGTGCGACAATAACGAATACCTGGCATGTTGCTTTCATTGACTTCCTCCTTTTCTCACTATTTAACTCTGTGGCTGGTTTCAGCCTTTTAAATCGTCCTTTAAAGATGTCTTTAACTTTCAGGGACATGGGAATAGTTCCACTGCTACTTTTGACCCCTTTTTTTTCCCTTACCCCTTGTAATTTTCTCTGCAAACCTACGACCACAACTTATTTGTATTGTTCATTTCCAGTCCAGTGTTTTTTCTAATAGATCGTTATATCATTCAGGATCGTGCGATGCAATAGAAGATATTTCAGTCAGTATACGGCAAAGTGTCCTATGCTGTCGCCTAATCTCAAGTTGAAGATCCGGATTCACGTCGGTTGAAACAATTTCGTCCAACCTGCCATCTCTAATATTTCTAGCCCACCTTTTTATTATATATCGGGAAGGCAACTCATTCACAAACATACAGTCTTTAAGGATTTTCAGACTGTGCCTACACAAATAACCCTCTCTTTCAAATTTACAACATGAGCATGACAATTCATCTTCAAATGTCCTGATCAGACGACGTTGCTGTAATATTTTCAATTTTTCCCATTTTTCATTTCTGAGATTTTTAATAGTCTTTGTCTCGTTTTGTGTGCCGGACACCACAGAGTGTGCCGGTTGTGTCTAAGAGTTGGTTGAGACATTTCATTGCGTCCAAGACTATTTGAAATGCCAAAGTTGCCATTTTTGCATTTTTTCATTTTTCAGGCCGAACGATCCCGGGTGGGACCCTCTACCGGATTTGTTGTGTACTAGAGTTGCGTCATGGGTCCATTACATTTCATGCATTGTTATTTTTGCACAATTTCATGGTGGTGTATTAATTTGTGTGGTTGAGATTTAAAAGATATATATATATACATATATTTGTGGTGGAAAATAAATGGTAAATATATATATATATATTAAAAGCAAGTGGGCCCCATTATTTCATTAAATCATCTCAAAGGCCATTAGGCCATATGCAACCATCAGATTCTCTCTCTCACGGCTAACTCTCTCCCTCTGTTTTCTTTTCTTCTTTTTTTCTTTTTCTTTTCTTTGAGCTTCAATTGTTCTTCTTCACTTTCCGACCAATCGGTAGGGATTCCGGTCTTGGTTCCTTAACGGAAAACGTTCCACTCATCGTTTTTTATCACATAGTCAAAGGGTTTAATTTTTAGAGGAGCTATGATTATTTTATGAATTTTTGAAATTTGTGGATCTAAGGCTTCGGATGGGGTTTTGAGCCACTTAGAGTCGGATTCCAGAGTTGACCCTTTGGAATAGTAGAATCTTCTCATTGACGACTATGTTCTCACCGAACAATTTTCTATTTTGAAGCCGTTGACCGGCGTTGACTTTTGTTGACCGGCATTGACCGCGTTGACCGGCGTTGACTTTTCCTGCTGGGGATGTATTTTGGCTACTTTTGAGGTAGGGGTACTCTAATTCACAATTTCTTAGGTTCTATGTGAATTTTCCTTCTTAAGTTGACTATAAACATGTTTAATTTCAGTTATTTTGACTATATGATTGTGGTTGACTATATGTAAAATGGTGGATGTATGCTATGTAATAAATAAGTTTGTAAATTTAGTTATATCCTTGTAGTGAAGAAGCATGCTTAGAAATGACAAGTTGTTTACTTTATGTATTTCAATTGCCATGGAAATTTGATGTTATAATCGTAGAAATAAATGTTTAAAATATTCTTTTACAAGCTGTGATTATGATATGGGTAAAATGTAAGGAATATGGTTGTTGAATTTGACATTTGGAATCATGAACCATTTATGCATTCATTGGGAAAGAAAAAGGGGAAAAATATATATATTTTTTAAAACCAATGAGATTGTTTTGGGGAAAAGTTTTTTGAAAAGTATTTGTGAAAACCCGGACGCCTAGGAGGCGCCTAGTGGACCGTGGTGTTAGTGTAGTCTAGAGAGGGAACTAGGGAGAGTCCCTAGTGTGGTTGAGCTAATCAGGCCGAATGCGACGCCTTGGAGGTGCCTTGTGGTCGTGAATGGCTAGCCAATCCCCCTTTCGTGACACCTTGGAGGTGCCTTGGGTCGGATTACACTAACGGTTTGAAAGTTGAAACGGTATGGTTTCGGAAACGGGGAGTGACATTGCATGGCATGGCACATCATTGGCATACGTGGTGCATTTGGTAATTGGTTGAGATATATATGTTTGTTGATGATACAGTGGTTTTATTTGACTCCCGAGATATGATCCCGTTCTCTTGCTTTCTATTCTCTATGTGGATTTACGGGGTCATAAAAGGTGTGTCTTAGACATTTTCTACTAAGTGTTTAGCTCACCCCATCATTTTAACATTTTTCAGGTCGCGGGAAAGAAGTGGCGGACGAAGCTCCTCCACAGGTCTTGATGGGCTAGTGGACTATTTTGTCATACTTTATAGTTATGATCTCATTTAATTATTATTATTATTATTATTATTATTTTTTTTTATAAACCTTGGAATAACATGTATAATATGCATTGACATAGGAAAGGACAGTAGTGTCCTTAGTTGACCTCGGGTTCAGATAAGGACCCGGTTAGCGATTCGGACCCTCGAGTTCGGGTCATTACAGTTGCACCCCATCCTCACCAGCAACTTTATAAATACGGTGTCCATTGTTATCCAAGTCACTGCAACTAATAATAGCCTGACTCGCAAGAGCAACTAAAAACTTCTCTTGGAAAAGCTAAAATATTGCTTTGTTGTACACTTTCCCCGCTTGACGTAATATGTAGCACTTTGTTTTTAGTTCCGATTGCCTCTCCACCAAGACATACTCGACTTCATACTCCTTGTACCGCTTGTCCGACAACAATCTGTAATACCCCTAATTTTAAAAGGACAGTCTCGATATTTAGTTAATTGTTTTATTTGCATTTTTAGATTATTTAATTGATTATTTATTTATGTGTTTAAATGTGTTTTGTGAATTGATTGTTTGATTAAGTATTTAAATGTGTTTTGTGGGCTTATTTAATTTTAAATGATTTAACTGAATTATTTGTTACCTGATGATGTGTAATTTAATTGTTAAGATTTAAATATTTATTTTCTGTCTTATATTTAAAGGAATTGGACTTAGATAGTAGTAATGGACCAACCAATTGGGTCCCATGGATTACTTGGATAGGAGGAGTAATGGGTACGGATAATTACCCTTGGATAGTGTGTATATATATATGGGTATATATGTATATATATACGGTTGTTTTATTTATTAATTATTATTAGTAGTTTTTATTTTATTTTTAGTAACTTAAGTATATATGTATATTAAAGTATATATATACGGATTTATTTAAGGATGAAAACGTGTGATACTAATTAAGGTATATACTGCACAGTTAGTTATTATACCTTTATTACTGTAATTTATATTTTTGTTTATTCAATTGTTATATTGATAACTTTTAGGAGTCAAGCTTATTTGATTTTAAATTATTTAACTGAATTATTTGTTACCTGATGATGTGTAATTTAATTGTTAAGATTTAAATATTTATTTTCTGTCTTATATTTAAAGGAGTTGGACTTGGATAGTAGTAATGGACCAACCAATTGAGTCACATGGATTACTTGGATAGGAGGAGTAATGGGTACGGATAATTACCCATGGATAGTGTGCATATATATATGGGTATAAATGTATATATATATGGTTATTTTATTTATTAATTATTATTAGTAGTTTTTATTTTATTTTTAGTAACTTAAGTATATATATATATATTAAAGTATTTATATATATATATATATATATATATATATATATACGGATTTATTCAAGGATTTATATGTTGGAAACGGGGGTATTAAAAATATAAACTTTGGATGAGATTTGAAATAGATTCCGCTAATAATTTTTTACGGATCTCTAGACAAGCGCGTTTCTCTACGCAAGGAGATGAACGTGGTATATTTACTTTCTGAAATCCATTTCTGGATGAATGAGAAATTAGCTCCAAAGTGTGGTGTTTTGATAAGCCTAAATGGGTATGCAAAATGTGGGAAGTGTTTGTCCCACATGGAAAAAATGTTGAAACAAATTGAAATTTAAATAAGCTGAGTTTAGGATTTGGGCTTGGGCTTGGGCCTAATTTTAAAGTCCAGATTATTCTTTTTGGAATTTTGGATTGGGCCTAATTTTGGGCTGGGCTTATTTAAATGGGTTTTACAAATGAGTGGGTTTTTTTTGGTGGTTGGTTTTTTGAATTAAAAAAAAAACTACTTTTTAGTTTTTCTAAAAGGTTACACCTTTTAAATTAAAAAACCATATTTTAGTTTTTCTAAAGGATTACACCTTTTAAATTAAAAAATCACTTTTTAGTTTTTTCAAAAGGTTACACCTTTTTCCGAACCATCATGACCCATGGTTGCACCCACTCGAAAAGGCACATTGCAACCTATTGGAATGGATGTGTCTATTGGTGAACAGACACCATGTGAACCATTGCAACCTATTGGAATAGATGTGTCTAGTGGTGAACAGACACCATGTGAACCATTGCAACCTATTGCAATGGTTGTGTCCAATAACGAAGAGATACACCCTATCCGAAAAGACATTTCTGTTTCTATAAATACCCCCCTTTGGATCATTTGCAAGTTGTTCATTTTCATTTTCTTCTATCTCCCTCTCTAGACTTGAACCCAACCCAAGTGGGTTCAAACCATAGGTTAAGTGGTCCGAATCACTTAGACCCTAATCCAATTTCATCGAGCCATATTAAGATTGGTCCGAACCATTTGGTTCGGATTACACCCAATTCAGCATTTATATAATATATAGATGCATTTTTGAGTCAGAGAGAGTATTACACAGAGGAGGTTCGCCGTATCCACGAGTTTGTAGTGCTGCTACTGGTGGATGTAGACCGTTGTATCTTGGGAGATAGACGCCACTGAGTCTTTTAGCACCATAGCAGGGCGAATCTGTCTTAAGGACATAGTATCCAATACTAGCCTCGGTCTAGGTTCATTCCTTGCATATTATTATTATTTTATTACTTTATTTTGTATATTTAATTAAATATAGAGTTGCATATTTAATTAATGATTTATTAGCATATTGTTAATTATCTCATGACATATTAGTATAAGGGTTGTTATATCTTAAAAGTCACATTAAGCATATATTTTTCCAACAATCTTAAGACAGATTCCTTCCTTGCGTAGATTTTATTATATGTTTCTATTTAACATATAACCAAGTAGATATTATACTAATAGTTGAGATATGATAAAATAATGTTATATACATTATTATATGATAATATGTTAAATATTAATGCATTCAATATTATGTGAAATTGAAGCATGTTATATAAGTGGATTATTGAATTATTCAATATTGGTTGAATTATTTAATTTTGTAATATGATATTATGAAGTATATGACATTACCTTAAACATGTACCAACTAAAGGTGGAAAAAAGTACTTCGTTACTTTTATCATTGGTTGCACAAGATACCGTTATGTGTATTTGCCACGAAGCAAAGATGAAACCTTAGAAATGTGACATTATATGAATTATGGAAAGGTTGAAAACCTTTCTATAAATTCTTAAAAGTGTGGAGGTGTCTATTTAAGGTTGCAGATCTTACTCCTGTGAAAAGTTAAAGTGAGACCTATAATGTGGCAACCTTGTGGGTGGGTGTGCCGTGGGTGGGTGCAAGAGGCACTGACATGTTATCACATTGAGCAATTTATAGGGGCACAGTCCCACACCACCTACGTAAGGGAAAGGTAAAGTGATTTTATGTAGTGGTGTTATCTCCAATTGGTAAGAGGCCTTTTGAGATAAAACCCAATAACAAAATCGTGCGGGCTTGATCCCAAAGTGGACAATATCATACTATATGATGGAGTGGATCGTTACATAAAACCTTTGATAGGTTATAACATCAGTACATATCATTTTCTTGTCGGTTAGAACGTCTACATCTTTTGGTCCTAATTTTCTAGTATGTTTATTGGAGAATGAGCCACAAATCTTTTTTCTTAAATTAATTATGTGATATAATTAATCATGTGATATAATATGAAACTATATTGTTATGCAAGTTCAATATTATTTTTACAAAAATTTATAATTTGAGATTATAATATTGAGATATGTAGTTGAATTACTTAGTGTACGTTGTAATTTAATTTTACAATATAACTTATTTAATGTGTGATATTATTAATTTTGTATGAGTTCATGACTGGTTTGTGTATTTAATAAAACAGACAAAAATTGATTAGTCTAAGTATGTTAATTCTTCCAATGGTCAAGGGAGAAAGATCTATACTAGTGTCTAGGACACGTATAGCTGTGAATGGGCTAAATAAGAAAAGATTTTCCGATAACTCTAAAGAGTTTAATGGAAAATGTTATGGATACACTAAGCTAGTACACTGAGATAAGCTAAATCAAACTAGTTAGCTCTAATGTACAATTTAGCTAAAAGTTAAAATGTTACTGAGTTGCAAACAAGGTAGCTTAGTTATAAGCTAAAATGATTAACGAGGTGCACAAAACCTGAGAGGAAGATGGAAAATCTGTTAGTTGGTTCTAGCTCTCAACTTGGTAGTAAAAAAAAAAAAAAAAACACGAGGGTGATGAGTAGTTATTTTAGCCATAAGCTATTTGAGCTATTCATCATAGCTGCTCATGTAGGAGAGAATAATATTACTTGTAAAGTAGTAGTTTTTGAAGAATATTCTTCAAAACAAATTACTCTACTACCAAGGTAGACTACTTAGATAAGTGTGTACTAAAACTATGAACTACTAGAATTGATAGCTAAACAAACTTAACTTCAAGTTAGCGGTAATAGCTAAAAAGTGGGTGCTCATCATAACCTAGTAGTGAGATATGAGAATAGTGTACTTAATCTAAGCTAGTAATGATAGTTAAGAACTCACTTTTGACTAGTAATGATAGCTGAGAAGTGAGTGCTCACTCTGTAGTGATTGTATCCAAAGCTTAAATAATAAGATAATTATTTGCTTAAATGATTGAGTTATGTGATGTGTGACACATGAAAGGTTATAACATGTTAATATGACTGACTTAACATGAACCTAAATATGAATAACTCAATTTATAAATATAAAAGAAGTAAAATCAAATATTAATTAGAGCCCATTGTAATTAATATCTTTAGCATTAATTCACGGTAATGTCGGTGAATTATTATAAGAATATGCTAAAGATAAAGTGAGTACATATGCACTAGAGACTGTTATATATGCTTGTTGAGAAGCGAATATGGAACCTTGAAAAGGTAGATGAGGTGAAGTATTTAATATATGGTACTTTCATAGTTGAAAAATCATAATAAATACATTAGAGATAAAATTTCAGGATTATCCCAAAGTTGTGGGGATATATTATCTATAGATGAAATTTATTACGAGTCACTCATCTTAACAGAAATACTTATAAATGTGGGGGGTTCCAAGTCCTAAGAGCTTTAGGATAGAACCAAAAATCATTTATATTATTATAACAATAGTGCATATTATTTCCTACGAGGAAAATATTATGGAACAACTAGAAGAGTTCTTTTTTCAGTTGAAGTGCTGAGTTATTTGTTCCAGTTGAAAAGTCAAGTGTGCAAGCTTATAAGTCCTTGAATGGATTAAAGCTACTACCGAGACAATGACATAAATGTGATGCGTAAGTCATTTTATGCCTTAAAATATAAATGATATACTGATTGGTATATTTGATATGAAAGATTTAACATCTGATAATATAGTATATTCTCAATAGAGTGAGATTGAGATAATACTAGTTATGATAACAAAAGCCTAGCTAACTTTTGTAGATGTAAATCTCAAATATAAATACTAGCCAAAGTATATCATTGGTTGAGATTGCAAGGCAACTTAATAACTGTGTTTAATTGCACATTTTCAATCTAGGATCGGATCACTGAAAAATAATAAATTGGGTAGTTGAGATACACCCTAAATCCAATATTGCATAGATCGAGGTATCTAATTAAATTGGAGGTGTAACAGTGATGCAATCTGAATATGGGATATTAAAGACTTCAAATCCAATAGTGGATATGTCTTTTATATTAAAGGTGTAGTTCTATGTTCTTAATATAACTCAAAGTTAGAAACTTTGAATAAATCAAATAGGGAAGTCAATAGACTTCACCTAGAGGACAATTCAAAGTAAGTCTACACCTGTGCCACTAAAGAAAATGATATTGCTAACAATAAGCAATTTTAGGGTACAAAGTATATAGTTGCTCTCACTTGGAGAAATCTCTGCAGTGTGTAATATTTCTAAACACAACCTTGTGGCCACATATAAAATTGAAGGTTGTACTAGAGAGTAAATGTACAGTTCATCGAGGGGAATGGGGTTTAAAGCCGAAAGTTAACGAGTCACCTTAATGGAAACCCAACCTAGCTGACTGGAGATCCCAAGATCTAGGTTCAAAGGGACAACAGAAATTCTGAGTGACTCACCAGAAGCACTGGGAAGATATAAATCTTCTACCCATTTCTATGATGAGACAGTGCTACTTACAGCGATGATCAGGATAAGCTACGATTTTAATGACTCTTATACCTTGAAAATTCAAGTGGGGTTTGGTAGGATACTCTTAATAAGAAGTTACCTATATGAGTGTGAAGTAGGGCCGCTTCTATGAGAACTATAAAGGCTAAGTTTTCTAGAGCACTCATTGAATATCAGGACTTGTTTAGGGCCAAAATGAACACAACAATGAGAACCAACTTTGTGAGGAAAGCTACTGTGTGTTTGTTATTGTCTTGGTTTACACAAACGGCTGAACAGTTCAAGACATCGCGTTCACTGGTTAGCTAGTAAATCCGATAGCAATACACTAGGGAAGGTTCAAAGCCAAAAGCCACCTATCCTGATGCAGTAACTTTTTCGACTATACTCTCTCTAGTGTCTGCATGATCATCTTTTGCATTTTACGCAAATTTCCATTCATGTGGGGGATTATTGGAAACGGGGGCATTAAAAATATAAACTTTGGATGAGATTTGAAATAGATTCCGCTAATAATTTTTTACGGATCTCTAAACAAGCGCGTTTCTCTCCGCAAGGAGATAAACGTGGTATATTTACTTTCTGAAATCCGTTTCTGGATGAATGAGAAATTAGCTCCAAAGTGTGGTGTTTTGATAAGCCTAAATGGGAAGTGTTTGTCCCACATGGAAAAAATGTTGAAACAAATTGAAATTTAAATAAGCTGAGTTTAGGATTTGGGCTTGGGCTTGGGCTTAATTTTAAAGTCCAGATTATTCTTTTTGGAATTTTGGATTGGGCCTAATTTTGGGCTGGGCTTATTTAAATGGGTTTTACAAATGAGTGGGTTTTTTTGGGTGGTTGGTTTTTTGAATTAAAAAAAAAAACTACTTTTTAGTTTTTCTAAAAGATTACACCTTTTAAATTAAAAAACCATATTTTAGTTTTTCTAAAGGGTTACACCTTTTAAATTAAAAAATCACTTTTTAGCTTTTTCAAAAGGTTACACCTTTTTCCGAACCATCATGACCCATGGTTGCACCCACTCGAAAAGGCACATTGCAACCTATTGGAATGGATGTGTCTATTGGTGAACAGACACCATGTGAACCATTGCAACCTATTGGAATAGATGTGTCTAGTGGTGAATAGACACCATGTGAACCATTGCAACCTATTGCAATGGTTGTGTCCAATAACGAAGAGATACACCCCATCCGAAAAGACATTTTTGTTTCTATAAATACCCCCCTTTAGATCATTTGCAAGTTGTTCATTTTCATTTTCTTCTATCTCCCTCTCTAGACTTGAACCCAACCCAAGTGGGTTCAAACTATAGGTTAAGTGGTCCGAATCACTTAGACCCTAATCCAATTTCATCGAGCCATACTAAGATTGGTCCGAACCATTTGGTTCGGATTACACCCAATTCAGCATTTATATAGTATATAGATGCATTTTTGAGTCAGAGAGAGTATTACACAGAGGAGGTTCGCCGTATCCACGAGTTTGTAGTGCTGCTACTGGTGGATGTAGACCGTTGTATCCTGGGAGATAGACGTCACTGAGTCCGTTAGCACCATAGCGGGGCGAATCTGTCTCAAGGACATAGTATCCAATACTAGCCTCGGTCCAGGTTCATTCCTTGCATATTATTATTATTTTATTGCTTTATTTTGTATATTTAATTAAATATAGAGTTGCATATTTAATTAATGATTTATTAGCATATTGTTAATTATCTCATAACATATTAGTATAAAGGTTGTTATATCTTAAAAGTCACATTAAGCATATATTTTTCTAACATTATACAGGGCTGTCCTTTTTATCCTCTTTTGTTTACTGATCATTTCTCAACTCTGATACATGATAAAATTGTGGGAGGACAGATCAAGATGTGCAATGTGGTTCAGAAAACTGGAATGCTGGTTTCTCATGCATTTTATGCTGATGATTTATTTATTATTGTGAAGGCAGATATTTCTAAGGCTAAGACAGTTGATGAGGTGCTTAAAAGGTTTCATCAGGTATCTGGGCTTGAAGTGAACAAAGATAAGAGTTCCATCATATTTTCTAAGGCTGTCAAGGGGAGAAAGAGGATTTTACAGATTTTGCAAATGAAAGAAGAAGCTTTTCCTATAAAATATCTTGGAATTACTCTAGTGAACAGAGTTTGAAGAGTGTTGATTGCAAGGGTCTATTTGATAAAGTAAATGCAAGGTTAGATCACTGGAATACTATCAACCTTTCCCTTACAGGTAGAATCGAGCTCCTTAGATCAGTTCTATATTCATTCTATCATTGGGTATTTGATTTCAAAATACCATGGGGATGTATTAGTGCTTTGGAGAAAAAGTTTAAGCATTTTTTATAGAGTAGCAAGTTAGACTCAAGAAAGATGTCCCAACTCAAATAGAGTCAAGTAACTCTCCCTTGTGCAGAAGGTGGCTTTAATCTACGCAGAATCTCTGACATTGATTTTGCAGCTAAGGTTTCAATTTGTTGTCTGACGAACAAGAAGACTATATAGGTGCAGCGGATGCATGCTAGATACTTACAACATCATAATTCCTGGATGGTTTTACCAAACCCTCAAGACTCAAGTATTTGGAAACAGATTCTGGATACAAGAGATTTTATTCAAGCAAATGTGGTGTTCAAGATTGGAAATGGTGGATCATTTAATATGTTATTTGATCCTTGGTGTGCAGGTCTGTCATTGGTTCAGAGATTTGGGGCAACTATGTTTAGAAATTTTGATAAACAAGCTATAACAGCTACTCTTCTTGTTGATGGTGGATGGGTTTTACCTGTTTCTTTCCCAGAACCTGCTGCTGCGTTTGTTGTTAATATCATTCCAAAAACTGGTAATGATGAGATCTGTTGGATGCATGGTGTGTTCAGTTTGAAGAATGCCTAGATAGCTTGCAGGGCTAGAGGGCAAGTGGTTCGGTGGAAGGGTCTGTGTTGGAAATATTGCAGACCAAGGATTTCTGTGGTTTTTGCAATTATCATGCATAACAAAAATCTTTCTTTTGTTAATTTACAGAGAAGGGGTTTTCATGGACCATCAGTATGTCATAACTATTTTCAGGCTGTAGATAATAATAATCACTTATTCTGTACCTGTGTGTATGCTATTGAAGTCTGGCAACAGATTGTTTTTTGGTTAAAAATTCCTGATCACAAGTTCCAAGAGCTTAATTTGTTTGTTGATTGGATGCTTCAGATTACACAGCCCAAGGGTTTTAAGTTCAAGTTGTTGAAAGGGTTCTTTATTGTGTTTGTTTGGAAGATCTGGATGGTGAGAAATTCAGTTTTACATTGTGATACAAGAGTATCCTCTGTTGCTGCTGCAAATGATATAGTTTGGGAAGTTTTAAACTTATTTTCTATTGGACTTGCTGATTTTCTTGCTCTTTTTGATGTGGTATAATGAAGCTTTGTTGCTAATAGAAGCTTGGTTGCATATCTGTTTTGAGTTCAGCTAGAATGGAAGGTCTTGACATAAGTTTTTATGTATTTTGACAAGAATTTCATGTGCAGCATTTGGTCTGTTTCAAGGTCTTTAATGGGCTGTTTAGTCTGTTTAGGTTTGTTTTGCTGTGCTTTGTAAATGGACTTAGTCCATTTATTCTTCTTTCTGCGGGAGAGTTTATCTCCTCTTTGTAATTGTACTCATTTTTCTTTATTTAAATCAAAAACACATCATTCAGAAAAAAAAAAAAAAAAAAAAACGTGTGATACTAATTAAGGTCTATACTGCACAGTAAGTTATTATACCTTTATTACTATAATTTATATTTTTGTTTATTCAATTGTTATATTGATAACTTTTAGGAGTCAAACTTATCCTTTAATATTAGTTTATAAGTATGTTAGGTTAGTTGCTTTAGGTCTGTACGTAGGTCTTGTGTTATAATAGAATTAGGATGCTTTTTTTATATTATATATAGAGATAGGTTAAGTTTGTGGCGTGGGTATTGATTACAAACGAAATAGGAGAAAAAAAACATAATAGATCAGAGGGTGGCACGAGAACTAGAGGAAAAAAAAAAAAAAAAAAAAAGAAGAAGAAGAAGAGAGATAGAAAGAAAAGAATTGGGTGTCGCCGGATTTAGGGGAGAAAGCAAAGAAAATAATTAGGTTTTTAATCTGAAAATCCTTAAGGCAAGTTTCTTTTCTTACTCTTCTCATTTAACTTGTGTTATATACATACTTAGATTAGTTCCAGGAATTTAATTTAATTAATTGAACCTTTTTGCATGATTAAATCTAAATTTACAGTTTAAGTATATATTAATATGTTTGTGTTAATATTACAAGTTTTGATGATTTTGTACATGAATTATGTTCTATGTGTTGCAAATATGATTATATAATTAATTATTGTTGTTGGGAGGTCTGGGTTATTAAACGGCTGGGTTATTATTTTTGCAGATTTCTGATTTTATTAATGGATCTATATTGAATAGTTTTAATTTGATTTAATTACCTGGGATGTTAAACTCCAGATTGTTTAATTAATTTAATGGACCTATTGTTAAATATTTCAATTGATTTAAAAAGGGTTCATTAAGGATTAGAATGCATAATTTAAGTTTACATGCTAAGTATGGAATTTAATTAATTTTAAAATGATAAATTAATTAAATATGGTTGGATTAAATTATTTTAATCAATTGTTTAGATTTAAATTAATTTAATTAGAATATGAAGATGTACAATTTAGTTGAGATGCATGTTAATTTCTTGTGATATAAATTAAATGCATGCTACTTAGAATTGGTATTTTTGCTCAAGTAAATGTAAAGGATGTATATATGATTTATATCATATTTATTTGGATTATTAGATGTAAATATTATTTACATTATCCTTGGATTGGAAACCTTTATTTGGTTATGATATGGATTAATGCATCATTATGGGACGGGGGTATATTAGGGACGAATTAACTTAAGAGTTAAGTTCTACCTATTTTTAATAAGAGAACGGATTAACTATAGAGTTAAGTCCTACTTATTCGTGTCAGGTCAATGGAACAGTTGGATGACATATTATTAAATAATAATTGGATAGTTTATTTTGATGGTTGGATATAACAAATTATATATATATAATTATACGCCATGATATGAGTTTGAGTCTCAGGATCAATCGTTAGGGTGTGTATATTGCCAGGGATGTGTACCTAGATATAGTGTAGTTGTGTGCCCTGGTAGGTCTAGGTACTCATGCCCACTATATGTGCGTGTTGCATGTTGCCTACTATTCTGGTTGAGGCAACTCTGTAGTTTAGTGAGGTTCCTTTAGTGTGTATATATCTATATATGGACTATTTAGTTATTGTTGAATTAACTAGGATGTATACGTGTATCGGGTCTCTATTTGGAATGTGGTAGATTAGAATTTGTTTGTGGGCCTGACCCATCATTATTTTTCAGGTGTTCTTTAGTTCCAGTCTTAGAGATTATTCGTGCCGAGCAAAGACAGTCATTCACTCTTCCGACTCTACATGGGATTTCTTCTTTATATTTTAGTTTCAGATTATGTTTATTTTCAGATGTTTCAGTTGGAATATCATTAGGGGTCCACTAGATGGATTCCCGAGTTGTAATGATAATTTAAGATTTTGGATAATTCATTTGGAGGTTTTGTTATTTAGTTTTCTTTTCAGCGATATTATTTATTTCTTATTATTCTTTTTTATATTCTGTGTTTATTTACATACTTAATTGTTTAGTATCTCTCGGATCTATGCTCGGACTTGATCACCCGTGGCCCTAGAATCGAGGGGTATCACACAATCTGTCAAAGTGTGTGAAGAATTCTGGTAGAATAAGTTGTCTGGAAAGGTAATACTTCAATTGACCATTGAAGCTTTCACTCAATTGCATGCTACTCATTCCTGCAGACCAGTCGTGTTTGACAAATGCCAGAGCCCATTTATGTCTCAAATCTAACAAAGTGGAAAACCACTTATTACCAACAATACCATACTTTGCAATCATTAAATTCCATCCCCTGATAAAATCATCCTCCTCCTCAATTTAGAATATTAATTTTGATATGACCTTCTTTATTCCTTCAACGCGTTTAAACAGAAACAGTAAGTTCTTCTGCACATAATTCATTAAGTGCCAAACACATAAATGATGCTTCGTCACCAACATGACCTGCAAGATTAAGCTACTTAATACCCATGTTGCAATATTGCAAATACCAAAAATACGATTAAAATAATACAATTGTTTCAGCATGAAAGTGACAAGAATGGAGATGCATGAAAGTTATTCACCTGCTTTAATGCCTTCGCCATTACAGCGTCTTGATCCGTAATAATCATCTTTGGCGCTTTTCTACCCATCGCTTTCAAGAACGTTTCAAATAACCAAACAAACGAATCCGCTGTCTCATCATACATTAAGGCTGCTCCAAACACAGCGGTCTCCCGGTGATGATTCATACCTAAGAAAATTCCAAATGGTCTGTTGTCGTGTACCACTTTTGTACGTTGTGTCGAAACTGATAACATCTCCAAAATGGCCATAATCAATGATCATTCTACAATCTAACTAGAATATGTTCGTAATCATTTGCTCAGTATCCAGTTGCAAGGAATAGAAGAACGAAGGATCTTCACAAGCACGCATCTCAAAATAATCCACAAGCCATGCTGCCTCTCCATAAAGAAGCTCATTTTGTCTTCGCGTCCTTAGATAATTTTTAAAATCTCTTTCAAGTACCCAATTGATTCTTTACCACCAGATTGCCTTCCCATCAACTCATATGCATTACAAGCTGGAACTCCTAAATCCGAAGCCAACTCAACATTAATGGCCTGGACTGAGGAAATTCGTCGCTGGGACGACATCATGTGGCTGCATTCAGCAATTATGAATGGATGGTTGTGACTTTCTACAAATTTAGAAACTACGTACTTTGCCTTTGTCTTGTCATATCTAAGAACCATTCGTGCACCACAATTGGTTCGTGTTTCAGCCCGGGGGGGTCTTTCTAAATACATCCCGTTTGTCAGTCCCCTTCACACCTTCCTTGCTACAAACTAACGCCCTTGATGTAATTCTTCCATTAACTTTATTGCCATATTCCTTCTGGATGCTAAAACTAATTCGACCACTGTATACATTGTAAAAATCATATGCCTCTTTCTCACTATTAAACTCTATTTTATACCTTGGTTTCCATTTAATCACTTCCGGTTCTACAACAGGAACATTTCGTCCGTTTGTTGTGTCTTGAATATTTTTTACTTCACCTTCCATCTGAACGGCTCAAATACAAAACATTTTCTCACATATGCACAAACTATTGAATTAACAAAAAATAATTTTGCTTCTACATCCCAAGTATATTCCATCTCAACGGTTCAAATACAAAACATTTTCACATGTATAACCAATCAAATAAAAAACCTTTTCGCATGTATGAGAAATTAAATTTAACATATATCTCAGTCATTTCTTTGCATGTATCAATCAAGTATATCCCAAACAAACGAGGATAAAAATCCACGTTGCCACAACAGAACGTATATGTTCAACCCACTGATGCTAATTTCACATACACTTTTTGAAAATGTTGGGATTAATATTACGCAAAATTTGGGTTTTATGTTAGCAAACAGTTGGGATTCACCTTACGAATTAGTTCGGACTCACCTTAGGGAAAATTTGGGATGTACCTTTTCAAGAAGTTGGGATGCATTTACGAAACTTTTGGGATTTATATTAGGAAAATTTTGGGATACACTTTACAAATACTTTGGGATTTATATTACGAAAATTTTAGGATGTACCTTAGGAAAATGTTGTGACTCACTTTACAGAAATATTAGAACGTAGATAAGGAAGAATTTGGGATGCTTATTAGGAGAAAGTTGGGATGAAACTTAGGAAAACGTTGCGATGTAAGCCCAATGACCAAACATTTTCTTAACATTGTGACACTCTCAAACACTCTTTTCCAGCCAATCATGTACCCTACAACTCCTCTCATTTTTTATCCTCTCAAACAAACATTAAAACCCCTAATAACTGCACAGTAAAATAGCGATCAATTCAAATTCAACAATAATTTTCTATTTTTGGGTTTCTTACCAAAAATGTGTCTATATATTCTTACTAATTATATATTTTTTCCTGCCATTCAGTTCTTATGGAAATAAAGACAATTTCCTTCAAAATCAAATCTCAAAATTATGAATCATACCTATTTAGGGTTGGAAATAAGGCGATCTCCTGCTTCGATTTGAAAATACACTCATGCTTAGCTTTGGAAATACACTGCTACTTCTTTTTGGAAGGAAATTAGAATCTGCAATTTTATTGCGACTGACAGAAGCGCTGCTTCTATTTGGAAACAATTTGTAGCATCCAAATTTTGGGTTGATTCACACAACAATCACTGCTTCCGGATTCTATTTGGAAATAAATAAATTTCTAAAATGGCTTCATTCATATTTTGGGAGAGAAGGAGACTAATAGCGAGATTTGATTTCTATTTCAAATGGCGCCTGAAATGAGGGAGGAAAGAGGAAAAAGAAATAAGGGAGGGAACAAAATTAGTGTATTCTTCAACAGTATATACATATATACACTAAAATTCTATATTACAAAAATATATTTTTTAACCAAACATGATAAACACTATTCATTGACTCAAAATGGAGCAAATGGGGCACTGTGGGACTAGAGGTGATCCTGGTCCATTGCCTTACTATATTTACTTATCCCATTTTACTTCTCCATTTATCATTCATGTTAGGGGAGAATGAAAAAAACACTCTTAATATTTATATTTTAGACAAATAATACTCCTATTCTTTATTTTTGATATATAAGTCTGTTATATAAGTTTGAAAAATGTGACAAAAAAATGCCTTAATATCTATAATCTATCTCAAAATGACCTTTAATAAGTCAGGTAAGAGGCACATAACTATTTTAAGTTATAAAATTCCTAAAACACCTTTTTGCTCTTCCCAAAATGCCCCTTGTACCATTTTATGTATATAAATCACATTCCTTTCTCATTTTGCAAACCGATCTCCCTCTTTCTCTACTCCCAAATTCTCTTTTTCTCCACAATCTCTTGCTACTCCAAAACCTTATTATTGCTTTCAAAGGTTGTGTGAGAAAAACACCTCTAATGTTCACATTTTGAGCAAATAACACTCATATCCTTTATATTCAAGGTTAGACATTTTATTCATTTGACATTTGGTATTTCACCTTTTTTAAGTGCACTTTAATTATTTAATCGCTTCATTGACAATATGTTTTTGTTCGCTCCAAAAGTAAAGATTAGGAACTTGTAAGAATTCATAAGAATTTTATACCCTATACACATGCTATAAAAGTGTTCAGTGTCCACGTTTCTTCATGTGATAATTTGTGCAATTTTTATATTTAAATATTAACAACTGGACTATTAGGCCTTGATATAACTTCTCCTAAAGAAATAGATTTATAGGTGTTTTTTTGTGTAAGATACTAAGATTTACTTAACCAAAAAAAAAAATCTAATTATTAAAATAAAATAAACATAAACTTCAGCCAATCACTCAACCTACACAGTGCAACGGATTTTACCCACAATTGCATCTACTTCTATAATCATATACAAATCAAACAAAATAGTTGTATATAATTAAGTCGCACAAAACGAAAATGGGAGCATGAGCGAATTCGAAAGTAGGAATTGAGAGCAACAAAATTAAGTCATAATCAGTGAGAATTTAAGCGAGAGTGTGCACTGACGTGGGAACGAAAGCACTCAAAACATAAGAATGGCATTTATTGAAAAAAATTGTGTGACATAAGTATAACTATAGAGGACAAGCACCCGTAACATAACAACAAATTATTCATGATGATCAGTTCACCATAAACTCTTTATATAGCTAGGACCTAGTACCTATTTGGCTGTTGAGGAATATAATAGCAATTCTCACAAAAATAGCAAGAATTCTTTGGTACCCACTAATCCACCATTGTCCATGTAACCTTTTTCTTTCGGTAAATTTTATAACAGAACATTTTTGAAGAATGTTTTTTACCTCTTAACTCCATCATGGATATCTTCTCTTTACAATTATTACTTGGGATTGTTTTATTTTTCTTTTTCCTAATTTTGAAAAATTATGAAAGACAAATAAAACGTGGATATTGTAACATATTAGCAGTAACTAGTATTATAAGTTAAATCATACAATTCTTGGTGTTCTTCTCATGGTTCAAACGCGTTTTTACTTTCACACTTTGTGAGTGTTCTCGCTCCCGTTATTACTATGTGTGACTTAAATTTTGTCATTTTCACATTTTCGCTTTTAAATTCGCTCTGACTTTATGTAAGAAAACACAAATTTGCACTATTTTATTTCACCCCTTTATCTGAAAAAAAGGTGGATACAACACAAGGGAAACAAACTTCATTGTTTAATTGATCATTTTTATGCTTTTTTCAATTTGTTGCATTGTAAAAACACATTTTACATGGAGAATTAAAGATGAAGAAAATGCTGACACTATTGCATGTTTCATGAAATAGTATGAAGAACTAACCAAAAAAAAAAAAAAAATCAATATAATATTCTTTTTAAATTTTCAGAAAACTGTTTCATATTTTTATAAATTTAGAAGTTTTTATTTTCATTTTTATCAAAGAACAAAAACAGGCATTATAATAAGAAAACCCAACATTTTTTCTTTTCTAATTCTATTGAAGAAAATGAAAATTAGAAATGAAGTTCACTCATCGTCATACCTAACCTCGGTCCTCCTCACCCACTACTAGACACGGCTGATTATAGCAACTAATCTTACTCTGATTGGTGTGGTCCGAGACTCTCAAAAAAGAATATATGTAATAAATAAGCTCAAATTAAATTCAAATATGCCTAACATTAATTAAGACCAACATTACTTCATATTAACAGTTTAACACCCGTTCAATCAATCACTCACACATGACACAACAATGGTGTCTGTGAGTCTGTGACCCTGTGAGAAACAAACAAAATCATAAAGCAGTGTGCCAGAGATACGACCTTTTCCCTCCCCTTTTCCTACCTGCCCTTTTCCTTCCTCTACCGTACACACATATTTCCCTTTTCACCATTTTAAAGACCCAAAGTCTTCTTGATCTCTGTTTCTTATTGGGGTTTGAGATTTTCCTTCTCTTCCTCTCCCTATTCCTCCATTGATTTCTATTTTCTTTGTGGGTTTTTGTTTTTTTCCTTTCAATTTTAGGTTTTTTCCATCAGATGTTTCCCAGATCGATTCAACCCCACGAATCAATAGTTACCCAGGAAGACATTCATGGTGGTGGTGGTGGTTCGAGTCACCATGGTATAGACCCATGTCTCGTCTTGACATCTGATCCCAAACCTCGACTCAGATGGACTGCCGACCTTCATGAGCGATTCGTTGATGCCGTTACTCAGCTTGGAGGCGCCAGTAGTCAGTATTTTTTCTTATATTTATTTTATTTTTATTTTTTGTTTCTCACTCGCGTTGGGTATTACAATGAATATTGTTATTTTTTCTAATTCTGGTTGCTTTCTGATTCCATTTTCTCACTGTATTTAGACGATTCTTGTTCTATATTCAGTACTATTTCTCTATAATAGATGAGTTGTTTTGTTAATGGGGCTCTTTTGGTATTTTGGTTAGTAATGTAGCATATGAATCAAGCATCTGGTTGCTTTTTATTTTTATTTTTTTGTTTCTCACTCCCTTTGAATATTACAAGGAATATTTTTAGTTTTTCTACTTGCTTTCTGATTACACTTTCTCACTTTATTTCCCTGATTATTGTTCCATATTTAGCAGTAGTTCTCTATAATACATTTCCCAGATGAGTTTGTTTTGTTTATGGGGCTTTTTGGTATTTTGGTTAGTAATGTAGCATATGAAACAAGCATCTTGGTGGTTGCTTGTGTTGATTAATGATTACTGTTAGAATTGCTTTCATAGAGAATTTATTTGCATGTATTTGATCGTCTTAATATTGGTTTTTGCTGAAATTTGTTGTCTGTCATGCTCTCTGAACTCGTTATGACTGCATTAGGACAGCAAAGGGACCTAGCCAGCTTGATCTGGATTCTTGGCCCACATACTCGAGCTCAAATTATTTACTGAAACAACTCAAAATTCAGCTCGAATTTGAGCTTAATCCTTACTTCCTATAGTGTCTGATATTTAATTTTGTAAAAATAAGTTAAATTATTAAAAGTGTTTCACTCGTGATCAATAAAGATGAAATGTTTTACTCATGATTAATAAAGATCAAGGATTTTACCAGTAGGTTGGGCAACATATTGTGGGTTAAACTTGAAAGTCATGGAGAAGTAAAAGAGAACAGTATATAAGCTGTGTAAAAAAGTCATGACTGCCTATTATTAATGGCAGAAAATAATTGTGTTACAATGTACCGCTCGAACAGTTGGGTATTAATTTGTAATTTATAAATTACTTATTACAAAAAATAAGTTGTGCAATAAGGTTTTTTTAAGTAAGCCTAATGGTAATAAACTTATAAAAAATGGAATTTGTAGTTGCAATGAGAAGAACCGATGTACTTGGTCTATTGGGAGCTACATAGGAAGGTTCAAAGAAGTTTAGGGTGCTTGGTTATGGTTTATGAGGTCCAGCTAGTGTACCTTTAGTCTCGGTGTGTTGAGCAGCAGCAATTGGCTGGGGTCTTGCATACAAGTGGCATGCATTAATGTTATATTGTGGGTGGAAGTAAGAAAGGGGCCAAAGCCATAAGCAACATTAGGTGTAGAAAGCCTATGAGATAAGAATTTTCAGTGAGTAAAGACTTCAAAGGAAACATATAGGTGACATTTAAGATTATGCAATGGGTAAACATAGTTAAAATTCAAATTAGTTGGGAAGGTAAAAAGGACGTAGCAATGGTTGGTTATTGCTAGGGCTACAATTAAGTTGAGCTGAGCCAAGTTGAGCTTTTGGCTATTTGAGCTAGAGCTCGACAAGCAAACTCGAGCTTGAGCTCTGTAAGGGTCCTCTTGTGGAACACAAATACTCTATAGTAGATAAGAGATATTACACAGTGTGATGGATCCAAAGAGCTAATCTGGAGGGAGGAGAAGCAGACAAACCAAAGGGATTAATGGTGAAGGTAGGAATGTTTGTGTCTTGTGACAGAGAGTAAATGAACTATAGTACTGGTGATTTCAGGTTGCTGATCTTTTGACATTTTTAATGCTTAATGATACTCGTATTTATAGTCTGAGGTTCCTTGGATAATACCAAAAGGTTCAAGGCCTTTTTGGGGTATTACCCAGCACCTAAGACTTTAGGTTATGATTATTCTAGTTGTTCTTGATTGGCTATTAAGTCAAATCACTTTTTTATTCTGCCCAAGTTGACAGCGGCGCGTTAAATGACTAATGCATCATTAAATGTATTCGGTTGTTTAATAGTGGCGGTGGTTGAGCATTAAATGGTCAATACGTAGCATTAAATGTTTTTTCGGTGTGATTGTAAGTTTCTTTGTTATGGCACGTGCTCCACCGACCTTTTGGTTAGATCACAATCTTTTATAGTTCTTTGTTTAAAAAATTGATGATTAAACTGTGATTAGAAATTAGTTTGAAAGTGTTGAATTTGCAAATGTTGTTGGGTATTGGATTAGAATGTGAAATTTTGTAAATTGATAGTGAAGTGTTGAGATTGAACCTGGGAGAAGCACTGAGCATGATGATTTTGGTGAAGAGATCAGGGCGAGTGATGGAGGCGATGGCACCAATGAGGGTGGAGACGGAGTGGCCAATGAAAATGCAGGAATCGACTTTAAGCTCTTCCAAGAGGGTGAGTATGTCATAGGCATAACCTTGGAGGGAGGAGTAGTGGTCGAAGTAGTCCGTGTTGGTGGTTCCGACACCCATGTTGTCGAAGACGGTGAGAATTTGCCATTATAGAGAAACTTGCAGTCATATAAAAAAAACATTTAATGTTACATTTTGACCATTTAATGCTCAATTATCGCCACTGTTCAATAGTCGAATACATTTAATGTTGCATTATCCATTTAATGCGTCGCTGCCAATCTGGACAAAATAAAGGGGCGATTTGATTTAATTGCCAATCAAGAGCAATTGGGGTAATCATAAGCCAAAGCCCTAGGTGTTAGGTAATATCCAAATAAGATCTCGAACTTTTGGGCATTATCCAAGGAATCTCGGACTATAAATACAAGTATCCTTAAGCATTAAAAAGGTCAGAATATTAAAAAACTAGAATTGTCATTACTATAGTTCATTTAGTATCATAAGGCACAAACATTCCTACCTTCACAATTAATCCCTTTGGTTTATTTGCTTCCCCTCCTTCCGGACCAGCTCTCCAAGTCCCTCATGTTGTGTGTGATATCTCTTATCTATGGTGGTTAAATTTATTTTACTTATGCATTAGGTTCTCCTATGCACCAGAGTTTGGAATAACAGATAAAAATGTTAATTGTATATCAGCTCTCTAGTATACAAAACAGATAAAACTGTTAATTTACGTATAATTGTTAGATTTATTTTTTGGAGAGGATTTGATTCGTATTTAGAGAGGATGTTGTGTGCGTAGTGCTGATTGCGATTATTAGGGAGTTGTACCACATTGTGTCTGGTGATGCATTTGGAAGCAGAGGAATAGTAGAATGTTCAAAGGGAAAGAATCGTCCACGGTGATTCTGAAACTTCACATCATACGCTCTCTTTTCAGTTATGTGAAGAGGAAGTCCTGTTCCTTTTCCGAAGATTTAATTATTTTTTTGGCTTCTTTGGGGCCTTAAACCCCGGTTCCACTTTTGTATAATGGATGCGTTCCCCTCTTGAACGCCTTTTTAATTCAATTATTACTTATAAAAAAAAAAATTGTTAAATTTATTTTACTCGTGTCAGTTTAACCCCATTTAAGTAAACAGCCCCATAATTTAGTAAGTAAATTTATTTTACTTATGTATCAGCTCTCTAGATAAAACAGTTAATTATGGGGCTATTTCAAGATAATAGGGAATTAGGGATGGATTTATTCAAGGAATTCTTGGGGATGGTAGAGTTTCTGTAAGAAAGAAATCTCCTTGTGGAGGAATATATTAAAGGGTACACAATAGAAAATGTTAGAGGCTTAGAGCAAATAGTCTAACCGACATTTGCCTGCGCCTTCTGATTTAGGTGGTTATGGTTGTCTTTTGGAAATCCTTGATTTGAATCCATCTACTCCTATCAAAATGATGAGAAATGATAGTGAGATGCTTAAGAAAAGCTCCGAGCATTCTATAAAAATGTGTAACGATCTTTAATTTATGTAACATAATTTTGGAACGATCATAGTTGAGAAGAGGGTCTGAAGATGTATGCATGCATCGGAAGAGTTGATGAGTATGATCATATCCTATTGAAAAGTGGAGTAGGACCATATTCTAGTCATATTTCCCTTCTAGCCTTCGGATATATAAATCTGAAAGGTCCAGTTTTTTCACTTGATGTCAAACTGAACTTAGATTGGATCGGCTCAGTCAAGCTTGACATGAGCTCAAAGTGAGCCTAGATACAAGCCAACAAGAATCAAGTTGAGGTCAAATAGCTTGATAATCAGATTGACTCAGTTCAACTCATTTCATCTTGTTTGTACTCTTTATTGACTTGTTTAAGATTAATGCTTCTTTATGGTGGAATACTTTTGTCACAACTCATCTTTCAGATGAGGGACAGATATTGTTTCTCACTTTCACTCATAATTAAGGGAGCCTCTGTTCTGGGTTTCCTTATGGTAAAAGACAAGTCCAATTTGGATGGCTAACCTTTCGGTTAACCTATTGGAGTAACTGGAAATTAGAGAACGTCAAGTCTAATTTGGATGGCTAGCCTTTGGGTTAACCTATTTGAGCAACTGTAAATTAGAGGACTTAATAAGATTATTTGGGTTGTAACGTTTCTCTTTGTCACGAATGTCCAAGGTTGGTGACAATGGCTAACATATTACCCATTCATTGGGGAACCCCTGAAAATGTCTCTTTGGTCTGTCTGGTACACAAGTCTGTAGTTGTCGGGAAGAAAGTAACATTATAATAGGCAGAGCTGGAGTGCTCTTCTCAAAAGTAGAAAATCAGCCTTGCATTAGTTCTTTGTACCTTCTTTTTGAAGTTAGGTAAAATAAATGATAAACTTAAGCCAGAAGGTGCTGGGGTGATCGAGTGTTTGTGAAGACCAATGTTCCCTCCTTACTGGTTCTTTTATTCTGTTTGTTTGAATTTTGGATTCTTCCAAACCGATCTTTCTGCACTTCATTTCTTTTTTACTTTTCTCCTTCTTGATGTATGTGGGACCCAGTTTGCCAGCTCAGGCTTTGATCCATGCCATGTGGCATGGACCTTGCCAAGTCAGCCACTCCCACAAGACTTCTCTCTCTAACTGCCTAATTTAATGGTTTAGTGTCACAGGTGTGGCTGCGGAGCTTAGCCTGAAGCTCCACCAGGAGTTTGTCTACAAATAAATCTCAACCCCTCAAGGAGTTTGTCTATGTAGATAAACCTCGATCCCTTGAGGAAAGCCGTCGAGGAGCTCCTCTCCACAGATAAACCTTAAGAATGAAGTGAAGACCTTCGAGAACTTACTCTCTATAGACATGCCTCAAAGAAGGGATGATACTTCGTGTTTCAAAGGGGCATGACCTTGTTGCAATACTCTCTTTATGTAACCCTATGGAGTGTGGGCCTGATGGCTGAGGTTTGAGGAATGCCAAAGAGTTATCACTGCAGCCCGAGGCTGGGCTCACTTTTTTACTTGTCATATAGAAAAGAGGAAAGCAATCTTGCCTAGAGTAAGACGACTTCCGGAGCCATTACATTTAATGCAATACATGTCCTGTCATAGTCGCATTTAATGGCCTGGCCCTCTCCTTTACCCCAATGGAGGAAACAGTTCATCTCGAGCCTCCAAATAGTCACATCTTTGCCCAATCTGTACGTTGCAGCAACTAACCAATGACCAATGAATAATGTTGTCTACCCTTGGTCTTTAATCGGAAATAACCCCCCCCCCCCCCCCCCCCCCCCGCGCGGGTTCCCTCTTCCTCGAGTCCCTTTCGAAGACCCCTCATGTGATAGCTCGGACTTCCACCTAAGCCTCTACTCATTGGTCATTTACAATTAAAGTGATTCCTCATTTTGTAGAACCTACATCAACAAAGCACATTATGTGTTGGTTCGGATAAGGGTAAAGAAAGGATTAGGACCAGAAACCAAAGTGAATTATCTGTCCTATGGTGTTTCCATTTCTCCATATCGATCATTTTACATGTCCACCAGCTTTTAGATGGTTGGTGTATTCTACTGGTGGATTTAGGATTTATTGAAGACTTAATGAGGAATCAGTGGAGGAAAATCTTTCAGTAATTGATGTTGTTTCCTATTATTGAAGATTTGGTGTTACTAGAGGAATCAATGGAGAAAAATCCTCCTTGTTTCCTATTTTCTAATTCTTTCAATTCTCATAATTTCTTCTCCTATATAAAAGAGTCTCCACCATTGTATTGTATATGAATTAAGAGAGTATTATAAAAGTGATGTAGCCCTTTGGGCTCTTTATGTCGTGGATGTAGGCCCTAGTGGCTGAACCACGTAATATATGTGTGTTCTACCTGTTTAATTTCTCTTCGCTTCCGTTGCTTTACGACATGGTATCATAGCATATTTTCTCTTCTTAGGTTCGGAACCTTATTTTGGAGTATTCCCTTAGCGTCTGAAATGTTGCTGAGGGTTTCTCGGTGCTATTTGTGACTTGTTTGGGCTGCCGGTTTGTTCAGTAGTAATGTTCTTCGCCTTTGCCGTGTCTCCAGCAGTTTTTATCGACTTGTTTGGGCCGCCGGTGTGTTCGGTAGCATTGTCCTCACCTTTGCCGTGCCTCCGGCAGTTTTTTGTTGACCTGTTTGGGCTGTCGGTGTGTTCGCTCTCTTCTCTCTTCATCATTCACACTTGTTGTTACTCGTTATCTCATAATTTCTTCTCCTATATAAAGGAGTCTCCACCATTGTATTGTATATGAATTGAGAGAGTATTATAAAAGCGATGTAGCCCTTTGGGCTCTTTGTGTCGTGGATGTAAGCCCTAGTGGTTGAACCACGTAATATATGTGTGTTCTACTCGTTTAATTTCTCTTCGCTTCCATTTTATGCTTTACAACATGATTAAATTTAGTTGACGTAGAACTCGGCCAGTGTCATGAATAGTGCTTTGTCTTTACACGGCACGTCCCAAGCCCAGAAAAAGAAAGCGGGTTTCGTTAGGTTGTTTGACATGTAAAACTTTAGTCAGAACCAAAATGAGCATTAATTTTTAATTAAACACAGGATTAGTGTAGCCAACCCTAAGTAGCTAGGAAAATATTTTATTGAGTGGAGTTTTTTTTTTTTTTTTGTTGGCTTTGCTGCATGAAGATACCTGCCTTGTGGTGCAGGTTACGGATGTGCTGGGGAGGTCAGTGTTTTGTATTACGTTTGTTGATAGCATATTTTCCCTTTGCCCTAGAACTTAAATTTTTAGCTGTTAG
Source organism: Cornus florida (assembly GCF_030987335.1). Classification (NCBI taxonomy): domain Eukaryota; kingdom Viridiplantae; phylum Streptophyta; class Magnoliopsida; order Cornales; family Cornaceae; genus Cornus; species Cornus florida. Next base: position 87,777,952 of record NW_026775571.1, on the reverse strand, counting down.
TTGGCTTTGCTACAATTATGAACACAAGCGCACAACTCAAAAATGTGTTTTCTTGACCGCTTGGGTTGGGTGGGTATCTCTAGCCACTTTGCTTAAGCTAGAGCCTTAATTCTCACGGGCCAAGTTTCCTGTTAGTCATTCCTAATACAGTCCTCCTCTGCCATTGCCTCCCCCACATCCTCATCGGTCTTTTTTTAGTTCTTCCCCCATCTCCCCCCACCCCCAAAAAAAAAAAAAAAAAAAAAAAAAAAGCACACACGCACACACAATCCCTGTCATCTGATCAAACCAAGTCACGTGTTCCTCAATTCATCTGGTTAAGTAAGCAATCTTCAAGCTCAGGCAGGGATTCACTGGCTCTCTGCCTTCTTAGCTTGTTAACAAAGTTTGAAACCACTTACCAGTGTGCTGATGTTGAGATGATCATGAATTGCTTTTCTGTTTACAGTCCCTACCAATGACTAGTACTTAATCTAGGCAATGATTATTTTGAACAAGAAATATTCTGTTATGTGTTGGATTATCTTAATTTCCGTAATCTGATGCATATCTGAGCATGAAAAATACCTGCAGAAGCAACCCCAAAGGCTATAATGCGGACAATGGGCGTTAAGGGACTCACTCTTTTCCATTTAAAGAGCCACCTCCAGGTTTGTTACATTATTAAACTAGCTAGTTTCCCATTTCACTCAATTCAATTAATAGAGCTTATATGAAGATGAACAACCTCTTGTTATATATATATTTCCCGGATAAGTAAACTCTTGCCAAGTTATTTGACTGCGGTTGTCTTTTTGTGTTACAGAAATACAGATTAGGTAAGCAATCTGGGAAAGATTTTGGTGAGGCTTCCAAAGATGGTAGGTTTAGTTTTAATTCTAATGGCTTTTCCAAAGTGTGTAAAATTTTTTCAGTGGCTCTAGTCCCTTGCTACATGAATGCTTGCTAGTTGAACTTGTAAAACTTATTGTTTGCTCCAAGCTTTAACTTTGTTGTGTTAATTCGGCTACATTGAATTCTGAACAATGTAGCAGCTCTATCTCACCCCTCCCCATCTCTCAAAATGTAAAACTATTAATAACTAACCCGTCAACCGAGAGAAAATCTGAAAGCAAGGACTTGTTTCTTATATTCACTTGTAACTGATTATATCTGGAAATGTTAGTTTGGAAAGCTGCTTAACTAAAAATAGTTACAATTGATTTCTTTTGCCACTGAATGGAAGGAATATCAGCTTCATACCTTTTAGAAAGCCCTCGTACCAGTAATTCTTCTCAAAGCTTGCCGACTTCCGATATGAATGAGTAAGATACATTTTTTCCTTCAAGAGTTCTATATTTTCTTATAGATGTTGGTTTTATTATGATGTTGCAACTTCTAGTAGCTCTAAGGATTTAGTTGATGTTTAGGGGTTATGAAGTTAAGGAGGCCTTGAGAGCTCAAATGGAAGTACAAAGTAAATTACACCTGCAAGTTGAAGTAAGTTTCCTTCATTTACTGAAATGCATTTGTTTGAAGTGTTTATCAAAATAAAAGACTCTAGAGCTGGGATTTAATAGCAGTCATGTAACCTTGTAATTTCCTTGAAGTGGGAGGAAGACTTTTACTTGATTATTTGCCTTGTTTTGTGATTACATGTGCGGACGATACAATAGTCAATAACTGAGTCAAAATGCTAAACCTACCATTCCATTACTAACTTGTCAACTTGGACTGCGTCTATACTCTGGCCAAGCTGATTGTGTTATTTCTATTAAGCAGGCTGAGAAGCACTTGCAGATTCGACAGGATGCAGAACGAAGATATTTGGCCATGTTGGAGAGAGCCTGTAAGATGCTTGCAGATCAAATTCTGGATATTGACAGAGACGCTTATCAGGGATTGAAAGCAGAGACGCCAGCAAGTTCCTCACAGATCCCTCTCGGCTTATACTCTTTACAATCTGCCGAGGTGGTCAGAGTCCATGGTCCTGAAGAAGTGTCACCAAGAATCCATCCCCAGAGGGCTGATTGTTCCACTGAGAGCTGCCTGACTTCGCATGAGAGCCCTGCGGGATTGCCTCTGGAGGGATCTCCGCCTGGTGGGAAGAGACGGATGCTGAACTTGGACTCGACCACCGCGTCAATGATCTGGGGTGGTGAATCAGATATGAGAACCCAAGATGTCAATGTGGTTCAAGTTAATTCAAATGGAATCACTGGGTATGGGATATAAAATCGTTCTTATTGATGTTGACCTATTGTCGAAAAGATCCTCTAATATGACTCTTATTGTAGAAGTGCAGAACTGTTCATGTCTATAAAAATGACAGAAGAATGTAGTGGACCTAAGTTCTCTCAAGCTGTAAATTAAAGCTGCTAATGTTTCCATGTTGAAAACTTTTGACTGGATTAAAGTAGTTGGCTTCTGTTTTAGTATTCAGCATCATCCTTCCGTTACAGAAATGGGCACAACCCTAATTGCTCCCAACTAGAGCTAACCATGTCCAACCTCAGGTTCTATATTATGTCCAACCTCAGGTTCTTTATTATGTCCAACCCCCCATTTTGTGTTCACGGAACTTTTTTGACTTTCTACTTTGAAAGGTGAAGAAGTATCACAATTTGTAATTTGTGTTGATTTAAAGTGAAATTGATAGTGTGAAAATGCTCATCTACGTGATACTCATCCCTTAAGGAATTTTTTTTTTGGTAATTGCTTGTGCATGTGGAACAGAAAGGCTATATTAGTCCCATGGTGGATTATTAGTCCCATGGTGGATTATAAGGTGCTTTAAAAGATCCCACACCACCATAGTCTAAAAATAATAATAATAATTAAATTAAATTAAATTGGTTAAGAGGATGAAATATTCCAAATGGGTCAATTCATGAAGAATGTAATTGCTTGTGCATGTGGAACAGAAAGGCTATATTAGTCCCATGGTGGATTATTAGTCCCATGGTGGATTATAAGGTGCTTTAAAAGATCCCACACCACCATAGTCTAAAAATAATAATAATAATTAAATTAAATTAAATTGGTTAAGAGGATGAAATATTCCAAATGGGTCAATTCATGAAGAATCCAATTGCTACAATTAATATGAAAGCGAAATTTTTGCCAACATGTGCCTAAACTCAGAAAAAAAACGAGGAGAAGTTAATTTCGAATGCTTAGTAATCATGTAGTAAATGATAATATATATATTTTTGTGATTGAGATGGCAGTTGAATGTTCGAAATTGTTTGATTTACTTGGTTCAATCTCATCAAAATTATACATTGTCATATTATGTGTGACTAAAGTCCATTTCAATTCTTAAAAAATCATCGTGATTAAATGAGATTTAATCGATCAGATATTCAAACTTGTTGGGTAATTTTCCATGGATAACATCATTAAATCAACATGATTTATAAATCAGGGCATTGAATCAACATTCTATCACTTAATCTGACTTAAATTAGCCAATGAAATAATAGTAAATGTTTGGCATTATGATTAGGCAGACTAAAAGCACATCCAATAAAGTAAGATCTATAAAAGAAATATATATTGGACAATAATATATTTATAAAAAACACTTTATAATATTTTTTATAGCTAGAGAAATGATTAAAGAATAAAAAAGTTTAGTCACTCTTAAACCCTCAGATCAAAATCACATTTTTAACAACCCTTTAATCTAACATTGATCGCATGAACTCACCTAAGATGGCTTTCACCATAATATTTGGTAAAAAAAAAATTAAAAGAAAAGACAAAGATAATATTTTCTAAAAAGTTAATAAGAAAAAACAAAGATGAAAGAAGTCCAAAAACATTACTGTCAAAGGGATTAAAAAAGATAAAATGGCCGGAACAACAGAGACGTGGCCGGAATATGACAACAAGATTCCGTCCGTTGCTAGGCCGGTCATCCTGTCCATCATTAGATGGGCAGACCAATTCGCTGACCGCGGGCACTTTTTATATAAATTATATATATATATATATATTGACACACATATACATATATATATATATATATGCAACATCACATCATTATGTTTAGTTTAATTGTAATCAATCATTAGTTTACTTTCAATCTTAACGCTGTATCGTCGTACCATTGGCAGTAATCAGTGTAAAATTTTCAGAGGTAGTAATTGTCTATATATATAAGTAAATATATATGTGTATGTATATACTATATATGCAACTTCACATCATTTAAAACAAACCCACCTCCCAAAATTGGAAAATCCCCCACCCTCCACCTGCTCTCCCTCACCTTTCCTTCCCAAAAAGAGAGAGAGTAGTCCTGTGGTTTCAATTGGAAGTCAATCTTTTGTGTGTGAGAGAGAGCATCTATATATCCTAGTCCAAGGGTTCAACAAGGTCAAGCTCAAATTCATCGAAATTCTAAGTCTTTCTGGTTTTGGTTGGCAGTCATGTTCAATTGTTCTTTTTCAAAAATCAGCTCAGACTCTCGAATTCGAGCTTCTCCTTGATTTTTCAGATCTGGGTATGTCTATTCTTCTCCTTTTATTGATTATATATGAACTGGGTCAACTCTGATTTTCTTTTGAACACTTCAACAAAGGGAAAAAGAGTTGTTTTGTTTTTAATTATTCTTAAATTTCTATTATTGTCTTTTATTATAGTCCCTGCAACCCTAATTACATGTGATCATGTTGTGTTATGGTGGAAGGTCTTTTTTTATTCTTGTGGTGTTTGTTTTTCCTTGAAGTGATTAGATGAATTTAATTTTCTTTAGTTTGATTGGTTCATTTTCTACTTTAATGGGACTTCTTTTAGTCGGTAAACATCAAACAATTAGTGCATACCCTAAACAACTTAGAATATTCATGACCTTTCCTAACAATTACTGCTTGCCCTAAGCCCTGCCATCGCATATGCGCTTGTCTAAAAATTTTGGGATTCTTGTGGCTGTCTGTGTAACTTCTTCTCAAGCTTTTAGTAGAATATTGGTGGGTTTTTATTTTTGGATATTTTTGTATGTTATATATGTGGATGGACTATTGAGAAAAATTCTTAATTATTTTTACTTTTTGGAAGACCTTATTATTGTGATTTGTCACTTCTATTTTGTCTAGCGAATCAACCATTTAATGTCTGTGCTTGTATTTTGCTTTAAAAAAATATGACAAAAAAGTTGATTATACTTTTCAAAAACAAAAAAGTTGTAATATGGTTATACCAATTTATGAGGAGGGATGCTTCATCCGTCCTCCCATAATTCCCTCTGACCCACCATTTTGCTTCCATCCAAAATTTGAGAAGAGACAAAAAGAAAGATATTTGCCGGATAAAATTAAAAGGATTTTATTACCCTCATTTAAATGTAAAGTAGTTTATATATCTAAGGATATATTGTTCCTTCCACTCAATCAAACAAAAGGGAATGGATTCTAGAGATGCCTCTTCCATCCCTCCTCGTCCCCTTCTATTTATGTTTCCTTCCCTCCCACCAGAGTATAATCTTATGAGCAACACATTTCACCAAAAGCAGAACAAGGAGGTAAAACATAGAGTTTATCTGTGTGTACACAAACACACATATATGCGCAGTATTATTCATACTAAGGTTTTTATTTCAATCTGGGTTAATGTATTGACTTCTACTCAAGAAAGTAGGATGTTGTGGATTTAAGAAGGTTAAAACTTGAAACATAACATGTAGATGCAAGGCTTAAAACACAACCATGTTAGACTTTATATTGCTCAAGGATATCTGGAAACATTCTGCTGAAGTTCTTAGCAGCTGTTCCCTCCTATTTTTTCAAAATCTGGGGAGCCTTGGAGCGCTCTGAATAGGATGGTAGAACTGGGTTGGTCTCCAGAAGGTTCAGGTTAATCCCCAAAAGAAATGTGTTTCGTGTCTACACTTCTTTTTATTTTCTCATGGCTAAGTATCTCACGTGATGCAATCTAAAATCTTGAACAAACGGGGTGAGTTTATAGTTGGCATTTCTTACCTGTCAGCTGAGGAATGCTGAACGATGCCATCATTTGAGCTAAGGAATCTCTTGTGGATTTTTTAAATCCACCACTCTTTTTAGACAGTTTAATCACTTGTTTTGCAAATGCATATGGTAGTTAAATTTGAAGTCTTTAGATTTTTTTGGTATGCTTTTAGTGACTCTCTGGTTTCTTGTTTATAGATAAATGACAAATGTATCAACCGAAGGGTGTTCCTAGTTCCAGTTTAGTTCGCGAGAATTCAGTTTCCCATAGTCAGCAATTAGATTGTGGTGCCAGCTCAATGGAACCTATCAGTGGAGGAAACAGTCTTAGCAACAATCCTAGTCTGGCCTCAAAGCAACGGCTGCGTTGGACACATGAGCTTCATGAACGCTTTGTTGATGCTGTAGCACAACTGGGTGGACCAGATAGTGAGTTATGCAGATCTTCATCTGGCTTTTTTTTTTTTTTTTTTCCCCTGATGAGTAACATACATCTTCAAACTTTGTCTTGTGTGCTTTCTTCCTTTCACTCTGAAAATAATAAAATATCATGAACCATTTCGTAAAAATGTCCAGCTGCGGTTGCTCAATCTTAATACAATTTAAATAAATGAGAAATGAAATAGCATTGTCTCACTGTGATTATATGCTTAGAAACTGATGTACAGGTAGGACTCGTCATTGATATTTTGAATTAATTTGTCAATAATCCTTTTTTAGAACTTACATGGTCTCTCAATGATTCAACGTGTCAACTATTCATGATCTAATTTTTACTGTGAGGTCAAAGGGGTAAGGTTATTTTGTAAAAACATTGGTGAACAGGAACTGCTAGAGAGGGTTAATCAATTTCTCAATAAACTGATTGTAACTGCTTGGGTGTTTGAAATGAAAAATCTTTCTATATTTGAACTTTATGCTTATCTAAGTGTTTTAAGATAATTCTCTTTGTTTTCTTCAGGAGCTACACCTAAAGGAGTCCTCAGAGTCATGGGTGTACAAGGTCTAACTATTTATCATGTCAAAAGCCATTTGCAGGTACATTTTTGGTTATTCTGTTGGGGGGCAGATGTAGAGGAGTGCCCAGGGTAGCAATGCATCCCACCCGAACACAAAAGATGACTTCTGTGGTTATGTTACCACCTCTCACTAGCCCCCACTCCTTTTTCTTTTTAATTTTTTTATTATTACATTTTGAACCATTTTGATAGTTATTTTCTACATCTTTCTTAGTAAATAGGGGGCCACTACTTTTCTTACTGCTCTGCAATTCCAAACTTAATTTAATGATAAAATGATGGACATTTTGCCACCTTTCCCTGCATTTGACTTTGCCTCCCTACTTCCCGGAAGGAAAAGGTCCCAAGGCCAACCCTGATTCTGTTTTATGCAAATCTTCTTCTTGATGGTGCTTTTTTGCTGTTTTGTTTTGTATTATTTTGTTTTCGAATTATTGTCTCCTTAATTATTTCATTAATTCTGCTGTGGTGATTCATCCAGAAATATCGACTTGCAAAATACCTGCCGGATTCCTCATCTGATGGTAGGTGTGTTATGTTTCCGTTGTTCTTTCTTCGGTAATAATGTTATGGCCAACTATAATGACTATATTTTGTGGAGTATTAGAATGGGCAGTTTTCTTATTTTGGTCAGTGTTCTTTAAGAATGTCTTGAAATGGAACCTTCCTAAAAGGATCATTGTAGTGATTTTCTTACTTAAATTGTTATTGCAAGGGAAAAAAGCTGACAAGAAAGAATCCGGGGATACACTCTCCAGTTTGGATGGTTCATCGTAAGTACTTTTGCCCAATTTGCTTTCTTTCCTTCTTCTTTTTTCCCATTAGTGACAAGTTTACAAATAGGTTATAGTAGAAAGTTTATGAATGAAGGTTGAATGCATTCCATAAATATAAATATCATGCACGTGGTAGAGGTGTGCAAGAGTGTCAATGTTTAAGGAGGAGTTGAGTTCATGCCAGACATTGACACTCTTGCACAATTTTTTAAATATGTCCCACACATTTGGACCTGTCTATTTGAAGCTATTTCTTATTTCTCTAGATATGGCCAACACTTCTCGCACACTTGCTAACATGTGACTAATTGAACCATGTATGTTGGATGAGACTTTCTTTTAGCATTGAAAGAAAGATCATAATTTTAAGAAAAAAATCAAATTAAAACTTTGTATAAAATTAACAAAAAGTTTGTCTCAAAGTATATCAAGAAACAAAAGATTTAGAAAAGGTTTTATTGAGGAAATGGGATGAGACCACGGAGGCTTAGCTCAAGTGGTATCCCCTCCTTCCATTTGGAAGGTTGAGGACCCTAACAATAAAGGGGGTGTGTGTTTGAGTTGCATGTGTAAGTTACCTGCCAAAAAAAAAAAATGTGGGATGAGAGTAGGAAAGGACAGAGAAGTCATCCGCTTGTGTATACATATACACATCAAAGTGTGTACATGAATATACACACAAATATGTTGTGTCCTTCATATATTTTTTCTATATGATAAGGGTTGGATGAGACTTTCTTTTAGCATTGAAAGAAAGAGAATAATTTTAAGAAAAAAATCAAATTAAAACTTTGTATAAAATTAACAAACAGTTTGTCTCAAAGTATATCAAAAAACAAAAGATTTAGAAAAGGTTTTATTGAGGAAGTGGGATGAGACCACGGAGGCTTAGCTCAAGTGGTATCCCCTCCTTCCATTTGGAAGGTTGAGGACCCTAACAATAAAGGGGGTGTGTGTTTGAGTTGCATGTGTAAGTTACCTGCCAAAAAAAAAAAAATGTGGGATGAGAGTAGGAAAGGACAGAGAAGTCATCCGCTTGTGTATACGTATCACATCAAAGTGTGTACATGAATATACTCACAAATATGTTGTGTCCTTCATATATTTTTTCTATATGATAAGGGTGATTATGAGTATTTAATTTACAAGTCACAAACTTCATTTTAGTTTTATAATGTTTGATTTAATTGTCATGAAGTATTGTTTGTATCAAATATATATATATTTAAGTATTGTTTGTAGCAGTATAATTCTTGTATATATAAAATTATAGATTTTATTGCTGTGTCTGTACTCTGTCCTACTATTTAAGATATGTTTTGTCCGTGCTGTGGTGCGTCCTGATCTTGTATCTGTGTCCCCATTTCATGTAATGCGGCCTGGACCTAGAAACATTCACATTAATCTGTTTCCCATCTCAAATGGTCCAAAAGATGTAGTGAACAAATGAGAACTTATGGCAAGGCTATGATTATGTAAAGAAACATCTGGCTATGTCCATCTCTGTGTGTTTTTTTTTTTTTTTGGGGGGGGGGGGGGGGGGGGGGGGGGGAGGCAGTATTCTATCCCATGTATGTAGTATTTATTTATTTATTTTTCTTGGCAAGAAACACACACACACCCACTTTGCCCCTATGGGGTCTTGAACCCTCAACCTTCTACTTTCGAAGGTGAGGAAGTACCACTAGGCTACAGCCCTTGCCATCCCGTGTATCTAGCATGCCTAAGAAATTCTACCAGCCAAGCTAGCTTGCAAATTCATCTGGTTATGCTCAATTAACTTGGGCTACCTTATCTGAGAAAGCATGTGTTCTTTCTGCTTTCAGGGGGGTGCAAATTAATGAAGCACTCAAGCTGCAAATGGAGGTCCAAAAGCGATTACATGAGCAGTTGGAGGTATGCTTTTCTTAGCAATTTCTTGTTTCCTGTAGATAGATCATTTTTAGAAATTTTCTTCCCCTCTTTTAGGATTATCAACCTAAGTTAATGAAAACACATTGTCAGTGAGGAGAATACTGTATCTATGTAAATAGGTATAACTTCCATGATGCATGGACACTTCAAATTGTGTGATTTATCCATATTGAACATGACGCGTTACCATGGGTTGGGCATTGTGTTTGATGCTCCTGCTCAAACTGGAAGTATCGAATGGGTGTATTAAACAAAGTAGGGGAGGAACTCATTCTTTTTTTACTGCAAATTTCCTAGATCACATTGTTAATCTAATACTACATTATTTGAAAGCGTGAGGGCTATCTATGTTGAACATGCTATTGTAATATGACACTTATATTTTCCAACATATAACAAACAAGAAGGATATTTAGATACTTCGATAATGTAGCCACATGATTGTGCCTTGAGGTATGCGACTAGGAAAATCCGACACCTAGACACACACCTATGTTGTAAGTGCTAAATGCTAATGAACACTGGTACATATAGTTTTCTGGAATGGGTGTTCTACGAAGTGGAACACTTTCGTTCGTGAACACTTAATTGAGTGAGTGATCCAAAAAGGAAATCTGTATTGCTTATTACAATTGAATTCTTATTTTATCCCTTTCTATCACTCGCTACGAAGGGTTTACGATTGGATTGCTTGAGCTAAAAGTTTAGTTGATCAAACTACTGGAATAAGATCTAAGCAGGCTCCAAACAGTCATGTTGGTTCTACTTCAATTCTATATGTTCAGAATCAATGAAATTCGGCAACCTTATCATTTTTATACTCATCCAGTAATTTAAAGTTTGGAAGTTTCTAACATAAAATTTCAATCATAGTCACCCCTCATATTGAACATTGCAACACGAAATAATGTGGAAGTGGAAATTTTAGATTTTCCAATCACATGCACATTGATTACTGAGCAAAAATGGGGTTTATAGTGACCCCTCAATCGATTGAAATGAAGCTCAATTGACTTAGCACCTGGACAGAAACCCAGAAATGACTCCCAGCAGACACCCTATCAATCAAGCATCCATCTCAGTTGTTTGAGATTGCGACAAAAGGCTAATATAGTCTCCAGAAACCTGCAAATTCAACTTCTTTCCTAAAACTTTCTAGATATCAGCAAGCCAATTTCTATCATTCCATGTTCTTTTGCAGTCTAATATTTGCATATTTCACGGCAACTCCAATGTCTCCTTTTGATCAAATTCTAGGCGTGCCACAAAATTATCAACCTACAATCAAGCTAGTTATTTTGTCAAATGTATAGTCTATAACTCCGTGTCCAGAGGACAACACCCTGCACTCTTGACATGATTTGCGTGAACTCATCAACACTGGAACATACAAAGGCATGCAAGCATGTCTAACTCAACGTTTACTCATCAACTGAGCATAATTTAAAGAATTACTTCATGCAAGTATATAAATTCCCATGCAACATTCAGAATTAAATGTAAGACTGTAAGCATTCATATCAACTTATCTTTGCAAATTTTTAGGAAATGAATTTAGATACAGTGAGTGGAAGCTTGTTATCCTGCCTCTCATAGCCAAATTCCTCATTGGTTTTTGTTTTTCTTTCCTTTAATCTCTGTTTCTCCCTTAGTCCTCCTTTCTCATCTCTGTTCTCTTTATCTTCTTCTTTTCTTTCCTTTCCTTTTCTTTTATTCTATCTTCCTTTTCTTTTTCTAGTTGCCTCTCCCTTTTCCCTCTTTTCCGTCCCAACCCAGCCCTAATTATAGGCTGGGATGCATGGCCATGTCTCCCATATTGGTGATACCTGATCATTTTGTTTTTCTTTGTTGCCACATCATATTGTTCTGTTCAATCAAAGGTTCCCTTGGATCACTCAAGCCCATTATTTTTATTTTTATTTTTTAGAAAAAAAAAAAAGCATTTTAAATTCACATTTCTCTAATTCCCTTTGATCCTTTTAAGTTAATATGTAATGAGTGACCCTTCTATGATATAACCTAGATTAATGTCTATATACTTAATTTAAATTTCTAGATTATCACATGGTACCTCTTGAAACGTGTACGCATATATTCATACATATCTTGGATGCCCAAAAGGTTTTCAACACATGCATACATGTGTTTCCTTTTTCTGTCTTTCTTCAAACGATAAGCTAGCTTATCGATTATTATGATTCAATAAGTTACTAATTTCATGTAGAAAAGTCATAGTTTGTTAAATTTAGGGATTATTCCTAAAAAATGGGATTATGAAGGTCAAAGGACAAATTCATGGAGTCCAAGTGAATCTTTCCAAAAAAATGGATTTACAGAGGATAAATGCCAAAATCATGGAAATATACTGTACATGGTATTTTGAATCCCAAACTGCCCTTTGAAAATTTACTTCTTGCCCAGCAAACCCAGAACAATTCCAGCCAAAAACCATTAAAAAAAAAAAAAAAAAAAAAAAAAAAAACATCATCTTCTTCACAAGCGTTGTTGGAATGATGTTGGCATAGAGAGATTGGTTATATGTGTGTGTGTGTGTGTATGTGTGTGTGTATTTGTAAGAATCAGTGGCAGATCAAGAGAGAAAGAGGAGGTTTGAGAGAGAGAGAGACTCGTCAATGGCGGATCAAGAGGAGGAACCGCCAAAGTCGACACAATAATGGGTCTCGCTGCCGGCAGTTGGTGGTCGGCGGTCTGGAGAAACAGAGAGAACTCTGGCAAGCAAGAACTGAACCGACAGAGGAAAACAGAACGTCAGCGATCAGAGACTAAGACTTCAGGCGCTGAAGGGAGCCGACATTGGACCGAGCAATGACTGAACTGAGATAGATGCCAGTGACTTAGACCGAATTGACGAGCAAGGTAGGACGGTGATGACAGTACTAGTAAAGTTGGTGGAGGGGTAATAGGGTTATTTCTCAAGACAATCGAGGGGTAATTTGGTAATCAAGACTAAATCCATTTTTTTTTGGAAGAACTGACTTGGACTCCATGAATTTGTCCTTTGTCTTTCATAATCCCATTTTTTAGGAATAATCCCTTAAATTTATTTATCATTAATAATGCTTGTCAAATACAGTTTTTATATATAAAAATTTGTTTTGTAGTTGTCATGTCCATAATGTGTTCGTGTCCAACTTAAGATTTGTCATATCAACATGCTACTGTCATGTCTTGTTCGTATCTTGAGTGTGTATCCATGCTTTATAGGTTGATGCTCAGTCAGAATATTTTAGTATATGCCAAAAAAGCAAAATAAATAAATAAAATTCCATGCCCTTTTGCAAATACGTCGTCACACTCATGCTGGTATTTTAGGTATAGACAGTATCATGAATATGCTTGTAACTATATTAATTGGGCAATTGGCTAGATTGAAAATAGGATAGAAATAGAACGTCTCTCTCCCTTTTTTTTTTCTTTTTCTTTTTTAATTGAGCATCATTGATTCATAAGCCAAAACTTTGCCAATTAAATTTGTAAATTTGAAATACAACAGGTGCAAAGACAGCTACAGTTACGGATAGAAGCCCAAGGGAAGTACTTGAAGAAGATAATTGAAGAGCAACAACGAATCAGTGGAGTTATTTCAGAAGTGCCTGGTCCGGGGGCCTCTGCCCCGGTGTCAGCTGACAACTGTCCTGAATCTGACAATAAGACTGACCCAGCAACCCCTGCCCCAACTTCTGAGTATCCACTCCTAGAGAAGGCCACCAAGGAACGATCCCCAGCCAAGAGTGTTTCTGTTGATGAATTGTTCTCTTCTCGTCACGAGCCACTGACACCAGATTCAGGTTGCCATGGCAGTTCACCAGCTGAGAGCCCAAAAGGTGAGAGGTCACTGAAGAAGCAAAGAGTGAGCATGGGTGCATCCTATGCTAAACCAGAGGTGATGCTTACACACCCGATATTTGAGTCGAGCTTAAGCCCACCTTACCAGCAACCAAACTCAGTTTTCTTGACCAGAGAACAGTTTGATCATTCAGCTGGGATATCTATTGGCAGCAAAGATCCACTGGGAAAAATTTCAGGTAGCAATTTATAGTTTGGTGTACTTTGTGTGTTATTTGCATATCAGGACTTCCGATTTCCCTTGTATGTGTAGTTTCTAGAAAAAAATATATATATAAATTTGATTAGGTCAAAGAACACTGTCAGTTTTAGTTAAGAGATTGTATCATTAGAAAACACTTGTCCTCAGAATTACTATTTCTTCCTATGCGAAAATTGAAATCCCATTAATAATGTGAATTTTACCCTACCCACCAGATATTGCACCATAAATCCCACCAATGTTGAGGTTGACAGGCTCTTGTGGATAGATAGTGTTTCAATTTAGTTGAGGAATTATGCCTCCTGGTTGAACAAAGGTGCAAACCTGAAAGAGCACTGGTGGAAAGTTCGCACAGAAATTCTGTTTAAAGTATTGTCTGTGACTTGTGGGCGTGCCTCCGAGCTATGCTTTGAATCTTGAAGTAAGACAGAATCCGGAAATGTTGCATATGATGTCAAAGGCCCAAGTTTCCAGTTTTAACATGCAGAAAGTGAAGCAGCAACCTCCGAAATGAGGAGGCAAAAGTTCCAAAGAAGTCTTGGCTATCAAATTCCAATTTGTGAGACAGGTGTGTAGAATTGGCCTTGTAATGCTTATGATTCTGTTCTGACCTCCCAAAAATCAATTGAGTTGTGGCTTTTGTGCTACATGGCTATGCATTGAACCAGTGGGATGGCCAACTTCTGGCAGTTCCTTGGCCATTGAATGAATAATCAAAAGGATAACATTAGCCTATAAATGCTGATAATCTTTCTTTTTTTCACATTAAGCAGAAATTAATCAAATAATATTCTAAGCAATTTATGCACCTGGTTTCCAATTTCTAAAATCAGATTAAGCATTGAGCATATCTTAAAAAGTTCAAACATAAAATTAAATAGTTGAATTATCCAATTTCTAAAATCACAATTGTCTTTCATCAACATTATAGTGGAGCCTAGTGAGTGGTTGGAGGAGAGCAGAAAAGCTAAATGAAGGAGGTGGGGTCTGTTTGGGGAGAAAGTCTTCAAGACTTGTGCAAGTACTGTCAAAATTTTGAACTTCTGCAAAGCAAAACTGCTTCTCTGTAGCAAAAGCAATAAACTGGAGAAGAAAAGCTGAATGCAACAAACAGGCACATATCTTTTGTCTAAAAGGAAAAATTAAAACAGAATAAAAGTTGGGAATAAGATTTAAAATAACAACTATCCACCTTTAATTGTGCCTAAAGTTACAAAACAGCACTATGTGATGACGTCCTCTCATAAAAAGTGGAGTGTTGTCAAATCCTTACTCCAACCCTTCACATGCTGAGTGATCTGCCAATGATAGCGTCATATAGACACACACACTCACACACACACACACACACACACAGACTCATCAACCACATGTTATGTTCACATGCAAAAGTTAAAATGGTATCCTGAATTTTGATCAGAACTCATGGTTGTACATTTGGAGAAAATGATACAAGGAGAGATGAAAAATTTACAAAATAAATTGAGGGGAACAGCTACAGTTACAAACCACCTATCTTTTCTAAAATACATTTAGGTATCATGAGGAGCGATGTCTCCTATGATTAACTCGCTTCAGAATGCAATGGCGCAGCCGTTGGCTTAGGGCCTCTAGTTTTTCAAATTTCTCGCGTTTGGTCTTCTTTGCAACTGTCGGAGCTTTTTTCTTCTTTCCCTCTTTTGGTGAGTCTGGTGGTTTCTGTTGGATACCTCGAAGAGGGGTTGCAAGCACCGCTATCATCTAAATCAAATACAAAGATAACAAGTTGCTCATCAAGAAATACAATATTAGGGGGAAAAAAAACAAAAGCTTTTGGATCTGAAATGCAGTTCAGTGAAACTAAAATTGATTTGGTTTGCTGACGTGCACAATTACAACAATCCACAAGTGACAATTTCAGGCAATTTGGGGTATTAAATGGTTAAAACCGAACTTGAAAAAAATAATCAAAGAGGGATGTAGGTACAGATATGTTTATTGTGCCTAAGCAGAGTCCGCAACTTAAACCCAGGTTCATTGTACAACCTTCAATAAAACTTTTCCACCTAAGCAAGATAGCATCTTCTCATAACCATTATGCTACACACAGCTCGGTGTGTGTGAGAGAGAGAGACTTCTTGATGAACACGTCATTGAAATTTAATTCCACCAAGTCACTAATAAAAAAATGCCCTAAAAACTCATTCTGTTTGCTTTACAGATTTAATAAGGGAAAAGGAAAGAACAAGTAAACGGAGAAGTGAGTTTGCTCATATTCTTTTTCTTGCTTAAATAAGATGAGAAATTATAATTTTCTCAAAAAGGTTGACAATTAGAAAAGGAAAAGGAAAATGATACGTAATGTAAAAATATTATCCCTTTCCTTATATTTTGTTTCCCGTCCAGTTTTCATGGTAACTAAATAAGAGAATGATTTTCCAAGCACCTGTCTTTTCCTTTTTCTCACTAAAATTCGTGAAACAAACGGAAATAGGCTGGAGTCGGAGAATAGAATTCATGCTTAGGGGTTGTTTGTTTTTGCCTGGACAACATTACTTTCTACACCAATTCCTCCCAACCAATCTCAACCCAAAAACCCACATAAAAAATTTCCAAGTCCTGATTAGGCCTTAAAACGACAACTAATCCTTAAATCCTACTTTTGACCAATCTAAACCCAAATTTACTGTCCCATTTCATGCTGCAGAGTGCTGACCCCAACTAATCCAGAGTTTCTCTTATAATTGACGACAATATGAAAGGCTTACTTGTAGTGGTTAAAAATGGAAAACAACTGAAAAAAACATTTTAAGCAACTGTACAGAAATGTGCATAATAGAGAGAGAGAGAGAGAGAGACCTGATCGCTGTTGTTCGCAGTTGTGCAATTTGCAGAAGGTTCGTCATAACTACCCAAAGACGAGCATCTTCCCCAACTCTCTCTATTTGAGCTTGTATACGAGCAACATTCCTCATTTGGGCCAATTGGCTTATCCTGTGCAGATTTAAAATTCAGAACTCACAATACAACGATTTCAGTGAAATAAGCAAACCTAAATTCTACAGTTCAAATTTTAGAATAGATTATGTTCCAGGGCTAAGGCCAATCCTGAGTAATAAAGTCAAAATGAACAGCAAATTAAAGGTAATTGAGTGATCACAAACTCACGCACATGCACGGAATAGTATTATATCCAATTAGTATCACTTCTAACTTTATCTTAATGTGTGGAAGATTATCTTCTGGTTAAAGGAGTGTACAGTAAACTAATATCAAACCAGTGTTGAAGAACTATCTTCTGGTTCAGGGAGTCAATTTAAATTAAGACAAGGCCATACTTTTATATTGAAAAGTAGACCTCATAGGATAATACATCAAGAAACTACAAATTTGAAATCGGATACATAGTATGAACCAAAATCACCTGTAGTTGTGACGGGTCATCATCATTTAGTATATTATCTTCATTGATTAAGGATTCCTGCATTTTCATATACAATAAGAAATAGAACGGTAATTTACGGACAAGTGTGATTAGGGATAAAACAGTAACTAAAACTGCAAAGAAAGATTCATACACTTGTAACTGGAGGAATATCAGAAAGAAATTCACTGACAGATTTTGTGTTCAAAGTACTAGGTGGTGCAGATGATGAGCTTGCAGCATCGGTACCCACAGTTCGAAGACCAGTGATTATCTCATATAATAGACTCTAAAAACAAAAGAAGCACAAACTCCATGTCATCGTCCATGAAAGAAATATCACCCAAATAAATTTACAGGACTTGGTGTCATTGCACTAAGGTCCCAGTCAGGTTGCCAACCACCAATTACATGTCATCAGGCGCTATGAAAGCTATAATTACATCATAAATCAACCAATGCAAAACGCATTGAAGAATGTTAACAAGGTTTGGCATACTATATCTACAGAGTAAGATCATCACACCATGACTGAATTTTTAGTTCTTTAAATGGATTTTTCTAAATTGTTTGGTTGACATCATCATTGTATGATGATACAACCGACTTTGCAAAGTACATTATCCCACCATTCCATCATATCTGGACAGTCCCCTGTATATTTTCTGACAATTGTTGCAGCACTCATTTTGGCACAAAATTTTAATTTTTATTTATTTATTTATTTTTAAGGTAATTTTAAATATTTTCTGTGGCACATTATTTACACCAAAAATTATTCAACGTACTGTGGACCCTGTGGTGGACATTTTCAGGAGAGAGATTGCAGATTATGTGCCAGAGTTAGGTTACTGAGAATTCCCACAACAGGCGTGTAGAGGAAGTGCAACTTTGGGAGGTTACTGAAGGAACATATTGCAACCTCAAGAGAAGGCTTAGAAGTCAATGGGCATTCCTAAAAGAGATGCAAAATACACTTGCAAAGCGATGATAAAAAGAAGTTTAAAGCAACTAGAAGAAATTATTTCCAGCAATAAGACGACAGTGAAGACATAGAAGAGAGTTCCAGTGGCAACCAACCCAGCCATATGTTGCCTTTACTTTATCCTAGTCCTAGCTGTTAATCTATAACCTAGCTTCTCATGCACCCTCAGTTTTGACTCTTATCTTCACTTCAAAAACAATTTATTGCATTATGATCGTATCTTAATTAAAGTACGAAATATGAGATTTATTTCCTGCAATGTCATCTATCTGCTTTATTTTCTTCAATCGTCCAGTGAAATTTGAAGTTACCTCACCGACCACCCCCACCACCCCCCCCTCCAAAACACCAAAACGTACATGTGTTGACACGATACAACATGGGTATTGGTATCACACACACCCATATCGGGCACTTGGATCTTTTAAATGTGATGAAGAAAAGCTCAAATTTTATAGCAAAGAAGGTTATCCTTATATTTTTCACAATATGCCATTTAATTTGAATTATTGATGAATACTTCAAAGAATAATAGCATCATACGTTATAATCTTATGTGGTATAACCCATTAGGAGGTGCATCCAACTTACCCTCTCTTTTTTTTCTTTTCTTTTTTTTCTTTTTTCTGCGGGGCAACATAAAAGGGGGGGAAAATGGGAAACTTCACTACACACAAACATAGTAAGTCCAAACCTCTTACTAGAAGGTATCCTGGGACACCCTCTGGGTACCAACCTTCAAAAGAAAAGTAAGTTCAGAACTATTATTCACCCCCTCAAAGACAACATTTAACTATAAAAAAATTTATATAATGAAATGAAAATCACCTCATCTATACCAGCACCAACCTTCAGGTCCCCCAAATCATAATATTTCTCAAGCTTACTTGAATAAGCAGGAGAAACTCGAGGAGGGTGAAGGATGTTGTAGAAGAAAATTGATACTGAATCATAATAGAACTGTGGTCGAGAGGAGTTGTGATCACCATCAAATTTTATTATATTTTTATCCCCCTGCACAAAATAGAAACATGGTTGAGTATTTTAAAAAGCTTTATCACTTCTAGAAATAACCATGAGAACTTGGAATAACTTGATACCGCATAGGAATTAAAGATGAGATCAGAGTGACGGGGTTGAATAAACTTGTCATCCTTAGCATGTCCAAATAAAGCAGGAATAAATGTTTTGGGTGCAGCCTGCAGGTGTTGAAGTTTATTAGCATATGAATTATTAATGGATAAAATTGTTGTGTTCAATCTACAGGTTATCTAGGACAATAAAATGAGTGGGGAAAAGGATTTATCCCGACTAATTATATGCTTTAAAATATATTGATTGATTAATCCCACAAGCAAATATATTCTTCTCGCAAAAAGAAACTGGATTTGCACCTTGTAGGAAACAATAAAAAAATACATCAACTTTAAGATAAAAAGGACAAACTCATCATTCACAATGATTTAATAAATATAGACAAACCTTTATACAATTAAGGTTCATAATGTCAAATTTGGCCTTCCTTTGGATTATCCGTCGCATGTATTGTACTGCCACCTTAACCTGAAATTGGGAAAGAAGATCTCACACTATGATTGAGAGGATACACTAGCATCACCACACACGGACTCCCTGTTGTTAACTAGACTTTCAGTACAAAGAGTTGACATTTTAATAGCATGCGTAACTCCAACCCCAACCATAACGAAATGCCCAAAATTCTAATAGAAGGATATATGTTCCACAATAACAAAGCAAACGGTATTATGACTCTTCATCACCTTTAATCCTGATCAAAGATTCAAATACACACACAAGAACTAAATGTTGACTTTATCTCACAAATGGTTTTTATTTTGGTTTTCTCATCCAATTATTAGTAAACCATTTTTTTTTTCATACAGTAAACATCAGTACATCACTAGAAATTGGAACACAATACTTGTGGATTGTTGGAGTCTCAGAAACAATAAAGGAAATAATTTGAAAGAGAAAAAAATGGCAATTCATAGAATATGGGCATTTATCCAAATAAAGAGTGAAAAGCTTACAAGATGATAGAAATAATCACAAACTGCAAGCAGGTAACATGAGACAAAAACTATGCGTGAATGAATTTCCCAAATATTTTCAAACTGAACAAAATACGCCCAAAGCATATAGAGGAATCTTTAAAATATTATCAATACCATACCAAATAATAAATTAAAGCAGAGGGCGCACCTAAACCAAATGAAAAACTAAACTGATTGTCTAACTCAAAAGCCATAGCATGTGAACCAGTTTGTGTACCAGGTGAAATTGTAACTTATCATGTCCGTTAACTGATCCAAGGCTAATCAGGTCTGTTAAATGAACACAAGCTATACATGGACTCGACACAATATGCAGATGTCATAAGTTCCGAGAGAACAAGAAAGAACACAGCAAGGATACGGCAATGTTTTCACAAGTACAAACCTACACGATCATGACCAATCAGGTCTTCAAGTACCAGTAGATCTGAGGAGATTACTATGATCATTGCTATATCCATATTAAAGAGATCTAATAAAGTGTTGGACCATCCTGCAATGTTCAATGATCGTAAGCTATAGCTTCCATCAAGGTGTCGAATGAATCTCTCTCTGGAATTGCAGCTCACCTCCTTGTCCTCTTCCTCCTTTAGTTGATATCTCATTGTGCCCATAGTCTTTCTTTGAACATGGTTCAGATATTTATAATTTTCATTCAACTTCAATAATTTCTTCCATTTCTGCTATTTAATTGTACTTTAGAATCATATCCATTGTCCCAGGCATGTCAAACACATGCCAAAAGTGTACAACAAACAGCTGTTAAGTGCTCAAAATTATAAAAACAAAGACATATATATATTTATTAAATTATGGACATCCAAAGTGTGATGAACATGTGCCTAGTTATGTCGATTCATATTGATACACAAATATGGCCCCTCATAGAAGTAATATTGCTATGTGGGACAAAGGCTACAACCCACCCATAGACAAAATCCTACACACAACGTGGGTCTCGTGAGGTTTGTTAATTAGACAGCAAATCTTTAACCACGGCTGCTGAGAAGAGTTGTTTAGAGGCAATATAGATCCATTGACAGTATCAAAACCCAAAATACCGATATAATACTAAGCTAAGCCATACCGGCTGAAGCCTTAGGCCATTTAGGCAACTGCCTAAGGCTCCACTGGACTTACTAAAGGCTCTTTTTGTTTTTCATAAAGGTTTGTTCGGTTTATTACTTTTTGGAATTTCTATGTGTCTCCTTTAGGAAATCTTGTTTGTTTTCTAATATACACTTCCTATAATTCTTTGATCTTGTTAATATTGAACAACATGATGCTATTAAAATATTTTAGAGTAAACAAGTACTTTTATTACTTTTTTTTTCTTTGTTACTCCAAAAGTGGTTTTCATTTGAGGACATATGTAATGAAAACCCATATACTTATCAAATGATATTGAAAACCAATATTATAGAAGAGCAGAAGAAGGAATTTCATATATTTCAATTAATCATGAAAAAGCATTGAACTAAGTGTATTCTACATAAGTCAGGGGAAAACAAAGTGTATTCTACATACATCGAACTCTTGATGTGTGGATCACTAGCTCCTTTCACTCATGTCCTAAAAAGAGAATTTAGAAAAGAAATAAAATGAACTTCTTTTGAAATACTAATTAAATTATTTGGAACAAAAGTGGCCAAATGGAATGCATGCCCTAACATCAAGTACAAGGCATGTAATGGAATTCCTAACAATGAACAAATGTAGTAACTCCATATAAATTGAATATTGTTCATCATATGTACACACTTAAATATATGGCTATATCATCATCAGACAGGCATAACTAAAACCATAGCCATATTCTGCAGGAATAAACAAAAGTAATAGCACTGAAGAAAAAAATAAATTGTGTCAACATATGCACACAAACACGGTGAGAGAACCATACAGTAAATTTGGGAAGCCTGATTTTGTACACATCCACAAGTTCCATCATTAGATCAAATAAGTTTGAGAAGGCACTATCCAACACCATTCCAGCTATGGATGGGTCTTCTGCTCCATAAAGAAGGCTGCAAAGCATTACACAAAATCAAAATCCTTAAACATTCGGAGTCTGATAATATATCTATTACCAGAAAAATGAATGGCAATTAATGGTTACGATTCTTACGACATAATTCTACAATTTAGGGGAGGGTCAGTTGTTTGTTGGATTTTACCATCCATATTAAAAATTGAAGCTTCTAACATCAGTTAGAAATTCTTTTAACATTTTAAAGAAAGATAATAGCATTGACAAACAAGTTCTAATGCACAACCAAAAAAAAAAAAAAAAACACTGAATTTGTGAGTATAATTCAAGAGATCAAATTTTCTACTATAGCATATGCATCCTTTCCTGAAGCCAAAAAGCATTTCTAACACTTGGCATAGCATGGTTCATATTACTAGACTTTCAAGTTGCAAAGAAAATTTGAAGCAAAATATTAATAATAAGCCAACATAATAGCCAGTCAGACAAAGAGGAAGAAGAAATACCCAGTTACTGCACCCATTGACCGTCCCCAAAGACCCACACGTGATATTTGTTCGTTGCTTCTCAGATAAGACACCACAACCTTGAGATCTTCTTTCTGGATACAAATAAAAACAAACTTGCAAACTTCAAGAGGGGTGCAACTCAAGGAACTCATAATAAAATGGAAAAGGGGGAAAAAAAATACCTCATGCCAACCAAGGCTGACATAATCACCATCGGATAAGCCTGACCCCGAAAAATCAAGAGTGAACACAGTAATGTTTGATGGAAGAAGAATTACAGCAGCCTCATTTGCATCTGCCCTACATCCACTGCAGGATCCACACAAGCAAAACAATGAATTTTCACCTCATTATATGCAAAGTGCTCTTTGTATTAAATCAATATTCTTTCCAAAAAGTAAAATAAGAAATACAACTTTCAAATAAGGGAATCACACTTTCTATTTGGTAAGCAAGCATACACACCAAACTCACACACACTAAATCACTAGTACACCGTTATTGCCCCAATGGGATTTGAACCCTGGCCCTAGTGGAAAAGAAGGAAATACCACTTGAGCGAAAGCCCTGGTGGTAGGAATAACACTAAGACATTACACATTCAACTTCATTAATACATGCATGCAGAGTTCAGTTTCCAGGGGATGGAATGTTCACACTCCAAAGTGACCATAACAAACCTGTTTCCATGGCAGTATATAACACAAGGAAGAGGAGTGTTTTCTGGGAAAGGCGAAGGCACATAATGACTACACTGCAACATGTGGCCTCTTCCATTTCTAAGCTGGAAATTTCAAAAAAAATATTCTAGAAATCTTAGAATCCATTATAAGAATGCATATAGGAATATAAGACAGAGGTTAGGTAATGAATGTCCATACTTGCCTCCAGGTCTTGTCTTTTGTATTTTCTGCCTGCAAGACTAAAATCTTTTTCCCATAAATACTGATCCGGGTTATATTCCGCCCTGTTCATCCAACATAGAGATGGCTCAAAAAAAGTCAACAGGCGGTAATTTAGGCTGAACCCAAATGGGTGTCCGAGGCATAGAGGTCTGGTGGTTTAGGAGTGATTGCAGTATCTGAAGGGATTAGAACCACCCCTGAATGGAGTGGGAACACCTTCTGTTACCGAAAAATAAAAAAATAAAACATAGAGGACATTTTGGACTGTCCTGCTAGATTATGTTGGGAGAAAAAACAATAATATGTAAAGTTGAGGGGGAACTAGAGGTTAATATACCTGGGCGGCCGAATGACAAAATTGATGAACTGATCAATCATCCTCCACAGAAGAGCCTAAGAGCCACTCCGCCTCGGCGAGAAAAAGTATAGCGGAGTCTATGGGAAGCTGGAATTCAAACCCCTACCATGTCAAAATAGAACCCCTTTTCCTTGATCTAGAATGCCAGACGTTTGTGCAATAGCAGACAACAAGAATGGCTAAAAATGTCTTGTGAAAGACAATGACCTTTGAACTATAAATGAAACTCAGTAACAATAATGATATACAATCATCACAATCATCATATATTCATATCCAACTATCTGACCACCACCAGAATCTCAGCAAAAGCCTCCACCAGACCAAAAAGTTGAATTTTGCTAGCTATGCACAGATAGAAACCCTCAAATCAAACTGGACAAACCCTTTCCAAAATGTTGAAGATGGTATGAATTCGAGTCGAGACAAGCAACAACAGCACCAATACAGAGCCCTTCTCAGCTTTTTGAAGACATATTGCTATAGATCCATCACCAGCAACAACCAAGAATATAGAAAATTTTGATTCTAGAAAAAAGGCCTCTGAATCTGGAAGCTTTAAACTTACCTGGTAAAGGCTGACCCAACTTTTATCTATTAATGAAGAAAATAAATATCACATTAAAAGAAAAACATAAATGACTGGTTGTTAATGATGCTAAAGAAAAAGTTAGATCTCAAACTAGAACTTGATATCAAATTTCAAAATCTTACAACTTCAGATCTTAAACTTAACCCTTAAAACAATACTATAAGCTCAAGAGAAAATTAGAGAAAAGGTAAACAAAAAGAAAAGCTAAAGGGAAAACAAAAGCTAAATCTACAGGAAAAAGGTGGAAGTTACTTGGGGCAAGAATTGAAATTTGGACACAGATTGGAAAGCCCACTTGAACCGTGACCTAACAGCAATTAACGACTTTTTTTTTTTTCCTTTTTGGGTTGAGAGAAAATGAAATGTGATTCGAAGATAAAGAGATTCAGAAGCATTGAAAGATATTTTCCTTGGAAAATTTACCTTATCAATATGTAATATGAAATAGTATCAGATATATATATATATACATATATATAGAGAGAGAGAGGATGGAACAGTTGCTGCTGAGCTGTTGGTACTCGGTTCTACTTCTTCTTCTTCAAATTTGTTCAAAAGAAGGCCTGGGAAGACGACAACACCAATTTTTTTTTTGTTCGGAAGTTACGACGACACCAATTTCCCATTCAGAAGGAAACCACCTGCTAATTTTCTCGCCCTTTTCTTTCTTTTTATTATTATTATTATTATTTTCATTTGTTGAGTTTTATTTCATTTTATTTTTTTAAACAATTTCATTTGATGAGTTGATTAATCCAAATTCAATCCAATCTCATAACTAGACTCAAAGTGGAGCAAATTTAATGGGAAATATGGATTCAAAAATCCAAATGTGAATTGGAATTTGCATACAGGAACCAAATTCGACTCATATAATTTAAACAAATACAGAGTAAGAAAATCCAACTTATTTAAAAATTACTTAAATTCATATTTTGTAATCAAATTGGGCTTAAAAAGATAAATTACATTCACCTCGTGATATTTGAGCAAAGGAAAATGATAGGGTAATGATTTCTCCAATTAAGTCCCGAATCTGGCGTATTTTTGTCCACATCATCTACTTAAATAATTCTCAAAAAATAATTATTTAACACGTGATAAGTATAATCAACCACGTCAAATTCGATGTTAATTTGGGATTCCTTTTCAGTTCCCGTATCATTACTCTTGAGGAAAGAAAAATGATAAGGTCACCCAATGATTTCTCCGAATAAGTTCCGAATCTAACGTGTTTTTGTCTATATCACTACCTAAATAATTTTCAAAAAATAATTATTTAACACGTGATAAGTATAGTCAATTACGTCAAATTCGGTATTAATTCAGGAATTCTTTTTCGGTTCCCGTATCATTATTCTTGAGGAAAGGAAAATGATAGAGTCACCGAATGATTTCCCCGAATAAGTTCCGAATACGTATTTTTGTCCACATCATCTACTTAAATAATTTTTAAAAAATAATTGTTTAACATATGATAAATATAACCAAACACATCAAAATTGGTGTTAATTCGGAAATTCTTTTTCGGTTCCGTATCATTACTCTAGGAAATCACACTTAACGTAGCATTCAGACTTTATTGCTTCGGTCTCTTTCATACCTTTATGGCTTTATCTAAACACTACATTATCCTAACTATTTTTTTATAAAAAAATAAATAACCTAATCAAACCTAAAAAAAAACCTAATCAAATGTCATTAATAAAAATATATATTTTTGTAAAATTTAATAATATAAAAATTAACTTTGCATAACATTTTATGATATTTTTGTCATTTCATATCAAAATATAAAGTTATTGAGGTCTTTTATAATAATAATTAAAAAAAAAAAAAGATAGGACAAGACTTGCCTATTCACCCGTGAATATGTGATCCCTACTAACAACTGATATGGTCCAAAATGCACAAATAATTGGTAATTATAAAAACTTAAAAGTGATGAATAAGAAAATTAGAGAGGATGACTGAATTTATTTTTTAAAAAAAATATTGTTTTTATTTATCACTTTTCAGATTTTATAATTACAAATTATTTGTGCATTTGTGATTTGATTACATTAACGGTTAGTAAGAATGACCTACTCACCGGTAAATAGACAAGTTTTATCCATATATATTTTTTTCCCACATAGCATATAGAATATATATATATATATATTTAAATTAGATCCAAAATAGTGACTTCAAATTGCATTCACATGTCCATCCTTCAACCTAATTTTAATTCGGATTCAATTTTCTAAGCTAGATCCAAGTAGAATTTATAAAATTGTTACTCAAGTGAAATTAAACACATTGTAACCCCACCCAAGTCACGCCCCTATATTGCACCACTAATTTTCATGTTGTAAAGGGACCGCGTCACTACCCTATCACTTCTCCAACGAAAAACATCCAACACTGTTTTGGGAGGGCAACATTTTTACCGAGAATGGTCATATCAACTTCCACCTTGAGATTGTTTTACCAAAAATTATTCACCTTGAGATTGATGAATTGGTCTAGATAAGAGTGCATTTTTTATAATATATGCACTGAAGTATACATATTTTTCATGAACATGGTTTTCATGATGTTAAAAAAAACTAAAAATAAAATTTTGACCTAGTTTAGTCACGATCCTAATGCATATCATTGGTGCAACATATTTATGCTTTACTTTTGATTAATATTAGAGTATGATAAATTTTCTGTAACTTTGAAGTTAACTTTTATGTAATTCCATCAATTACAATTTCAATACTCTAATTACATGCTAAACATAACCTTAATTCATTTGCATAGAAGGTTAGCTACAATTGCATTACCTCCAACCCCATGTATGAAATTAGTTTAATTCCGACCCATCTATTGAATGAAATGTGGATTCGAAGTACAAACCATAAAATTGCATTTTACAAATCTCTACTGTCAATGATGGAAGCACTTGGTACAATGCCTGACTGTGCCGTAACTCAACACCATTAGATAAAGATAATTAATGAAAAATAAATAAGAAAGCGGGCCTCGAGTAGGAGTTAATGTAACGCCTTCGTTTGAAGGCTTTCACATTGTACTGGGATGGTCTGGATCCTCTGGACCTTCAATGTCCCAATAAATTTTCTAGCTTGCCTTGCACATAGAGGGCAGTTAAAGTTGACCCACCGCAAAAAACTTTCTGCGTGTGTGTGTTGTACTATTTGTTTAGCACCCGTGTTGTACTACATCCAACTGTTTACACGCGAGAGCAAAATCATGCGTGTGCACTGCAAGCCTTTAATTATTACACTTCTTAATTTGGCACATATAGGAGGATGAGTTGGAATCTCGGAAAGAATAAAGAAGACAAACTTGGTGACAAAGTGCAAGACAAAATAATATAAGTGGAGGAGGAAGTGATCTCTCTTCCAAATCATGACATTGAACAAATGAAACAGAATCTTTCTGGGTTCTTCAATTGTACTACAAAAGCTTCTTCTGCTGACACTGAAAGTGTGCAGAACATTATCCAGCAACACCAAAATCAGATAACATAAAGCAGTTTCATAATTAAAAAGCAATGAGAGCCCTCTATACCAATGCAATAGCTCCCAAAAATGCACTGCTCCCCCATATCTGATCCTTCGGCAACTTCACAAATTTGCCAGTCAACAATCATAAATTATCACCTGCACCATTCATGTTTACACGCGACTCGTAGGCATATTTTGTAAGGCTTCCCTATAGTAAAAGTTCTAGATTCATCCCTGCATACAGCTTTTAACTTTTACAAGCCAAATCTTCGGTTTGCACCCTATTATCACTAGTAGATATGGATGCATCTCAAATGACAAGGCTTTAAACTTTCACTCTTCATTAATTTACAACTCCGGGATTACCCTTGGTAATTGCATGGCTTTACGGGAGCACGGAGAAAGGGTAAATAACAAGCAAGTAATGCTAAATGTAGATGCCAACCAAATGGTAGACTGGGTGAAGACGGATGTGGGGAGGATTGTTACGGATAATGGTAGGGTTAGTACTCAAATTAACTGAATGAAGTTCTATAGACTAGTGTTTGGCTTCACTAGGCCCTGGAGCTTCCACCCGCCAAGTCCTGCCAAGGAAAATGCCTGCAATTGAGAGACATGGGGTTAACAGATACAAAAAAGAATATCAAAAACAATAATAAAAATTCAATTTAACCTTGATAATACATTAAACAGCTCAGAAAGTGTGCAGTGTCAAGTTCTAACCCCATAAAAATTCTCAATAGAGTTGTACATGAACCTGTTTCTAATTATAACCTCTCCCGTCTATAGAACATTCTTTTCTCTTTATGTGATCTGAATATCAAACATTACCCTTCCATTCTAGTTTGTATACAAATTTTAGTATACGTGTTTATAGATTTCTTTTGTTAACAAAAATGGATTGTCCTGTCTGATCATGTAGCCTCCCCATCCACCTCACTAAAAGTTAAAAAGCCATTACACCTTAAAGTATTTGCTAATTATAACTTCCTTTCATACCAACAGGCCGGTGGCCTAGCGGTATTTCTCAAAGAGAGGTCAAGGGTTCGAGCCTCAGTGGAGGCATGTGTGTGTGAGTACCAACTAAGGAAAAAAAATTATAACTTACTTTCATAACATAACATATTTTTCATAGAAGAAAAGCAATGTAAACCATTCTCACATATTATCTTTTGTAGTAGTACATTTCTACATAGTAATTACTAAAATTAATTAAATAACTCAAATATAACACATATGTCTATAATAACTACAAGAGAAAAGATGATGGAAGTCATCCAACTTAATTTGTGGTCTATTTAGTTCCCCTGGTAGAGGCCATCTACATTGCGCCAATAAATTGTGCTCCTTGTTTGATAAAATTGTTGAATGAACTGCATTGCCAAAAATCACATTAAAAGTCTAATTGGCAGATATGAACTTAATGCTTTAATAGACTGAAACCACTAAACAGTAAACGAAAGAGTATCTATGGAAAGACAACAGGGAGAGGAATAAAACAAAGGTGGTGAACCTAGTACAGTATAAGATATTGACATAACACATATACGAGTATTATACAATAGCAAGTATGACCTCATATCCAGCTGAATGGAAAAACATGGTTTGTGTAGCAGATCTCAAATAGTTGGCTCAAGGGCTGTAACAGTTTTTTTTTTTTTGGACTACCAGTCTTCAAACCTTTACCTAGGACTTGGGACCCAAAGCCGCTAGAACAAAGATAGACCAGTAGGGCTTTAACAGGTTTCAACCACAGAGAATCTTTAGCCAATAAAATAAGCTCAAACAGTCTTCATAACCAACAAATTCTCCAATTGGATATATCATTAACCAAATGATACTTCAAGGAGAGAAAATCTTACCAAATCAATCTAGCACTGTTTGGCTACATAATAATCCCAATCCCAAGATAAAACTTCATCAACGCAATACGGAATGCACTTGTGAAATGCAAGAATGCATGTTCTGATCACTTTGATGAATATTAATGAACAATACAAGCCAGCATATAATAGTGATAAAAATCAAAACATGCTTAACCTCTTCCCATGATTTCCCCGTAGCTTCAAGCAAAGCAGCATTGGAAGTCTTCAGTTCTATAGAGACACCCGAAAGCATTGAGGCCGCTTCCTCCCATCCCCTATTGTGACCCATACACCTGTAGAATTACTTCTAGATCAAAATTCCCAAGTAACATCCCAATCCACTCCCATGATGAACAAGCACCAGACATGTAAGGCTTAGCAAACACATATATAAAGCAGAATCAAAAACCACTTGTTTAAATGGAAAAGTATGATAACCAAAACCAAATTCTTAATTAATTAATTTATTTATTATTTTGTTATATTACTCTAATAATTTTTTTAATAGGGTACTTCAGTGAGAAGAAAGCTAAAAATAAAAAAGGAATTAAAACCCTGTATAACTCATTTTCCAAATACTAATTGTTTCCTGCGCAAGAAGACACCAAACTAAATTTGATTTTATAAGATTGGGAACCATCACTCACATTTTAGTTATTTGTTATTATTGCTTTTGGATAGCTAAAAAGGGAATTCATATAAAAGGCACCAAGAGGCACAACCCGTTTACACACGATGCATACAATGAGTAAACAAAAAGAAAAGATAAATTTATAATCCAAAGACCTAAAACGCAAAAGTCAATATATAAATAAATATATTGTCAGCACATCAAGCAAAATACTTTTGCTGTAAAACCCATACCTACTCTATCCACATTTGATTTTTATAGTCAAAGGATGTTAATTGTGTATTGTAGGTGCCCAAAGAAACGTAACTGCAGTATTGAAAGGAACAGAGCCGTCACTAGAAATGAAAGTAAAAATTTGGAACAACTCGGATAATGATTCTCTATCGGATAAATAGACCAACTAGAAATCCTATATAAATGTGAAACTACTCATTTCAAGGATTATGTGCATTACCCAGTGTATGTCCCGCCAACTCATTTCAATTAATATGTAAAACATGAAAAATCTTCATGTCTGTGGTGTGTCAAGATGCACCCTGAATTACACAAATACCTCACCTATTAAATGGAACGCCAAAGAAGCTGTAACAGTCAGCAGAACTCACATAACTGTAAGTATCTCATCCCTTGAATTTTTACGGATAGCCTGTTGAAGGTGTTCAGCTGTCTGCCCATCCATTGCTGCAATGGAATAAAAGCTTGGAATGAAATGCACCTCAGCTTCTGAAAATCCCTGCACTTGCTCCTGCATAATTTTAAGTGTTTCTCTTGTTCGCTTTGCATCACTACACCAACACATCAGTTGAGAATTTCAGAACAAACACAGAGCAATCATCCATGGATAGAATTAAATTTAGCATGATGGAGTAAACTTTTCCAATGCTATGTAATTATTCCTGAGAGAATCTGACCTAGATAAAATAAGCTCAGGAATCCAACCCAACTCTTGGAGCTTGTGAGAAACTTTAACAGCATCTGCTTTTCCAGCTTTGCTCAGAGGGCGTTCATGGTCTATGCAAGACAGCAAAGTAAACTATGATCAATAAGCCTGAACATGATTTCCTTTCTAGTCTTGCTTCGGTAATAAATTAGACCAATACATCAATCTGATTGCTTGTCCACATATAGCTATTATTATGTCTGCCTCAAACATGTAAATAACAAAATTCATGAATTTTTTTTATAGGGCACAAGGATACAAAGGATTGACATATTATTTTCTTACTTCTATATTTTATGGACAATGGTTTTGCAGGTTAAACTTACAGGGAAGAGAAAAGGCTTATATTTCCTAAAATATATTTGGGTTTTGACGAAGGCTTTCAGCTTCAAATATCACCCATAAATTAAACATTTCATAACTTTTTTCCAGTGCATTTGAAGAAAGCTAATCAAACCCAAAACAAGCAATTAAGAGAGACCAAAGGGCTGGTGGTTGGAAAGGTTCCACGTCTCCAAAAAAAATGAAAGGAAGGGAAAAAAAAAAAAAAAAAAAAACGATTAAGAGAGAGAGAGAGCGAGATGGAGAGAGAGGCTAGTAAAAAACAAACACATTGTGGAATTAATGTTTTGTAATGATGAAAGTATTTAATTGATAAATAAGTTTGTTGAAATTAAACAAGTTTGTTATTCAGTGTTTAATAGAACAACAATTGTGTTATAAATTGATAAATAACTGCGTTGAAATGAAATAAGTGTGTTATTCAATTGAAGAATTACTGTGTTGTTCAGTGTTTAATTGAAGAATTAATGTGTTGATGTGTTGAAATGCGATGAGTTCAAATGAATTAAGTGTGTTTAATTTTAGAAATACTGTTTTGAAATGATGAATAAAAGTATTGAATTGATGAATAAGTGTGTTGAAATGAAACAAGTGTGTGATTCAGTGTTTAATTGAAGAATAAGTGAGTTATTAATTGATGAATAAGTGTGCTGTGCTAAACAGAATCAAATGTTTGCACTTCACTTCCATTCCTATCAAAATTTCATCAGTCAAACCTACGTAGTAGTGAGCTAGAGACAAGAATAAAAAGATAAACAGAAAATATGTAGTCTTGTAAACATTGGTACTCTAAACCTCCACATTATCTTCAAATTGAACATAATCCAAAAAAGTTTTTCAAATAACCAAGAGATATATATAGAAAGTATGGCCTCAGATACCTCGCAACGAACGATCTTCCCATGAACTCTTGGCATGACGGAGCAGGATCAAACGACGAGTGACCGATTCCGGAAGAGCTTCCTCCGAAGACTGGCCTTGGACGGTCTCGATGATGAGGGATCGAGGAGGAGGCGAGCGGCGAGGGTTTCTGCAACGGGCGGAGGAATTAGGGCAGATGGATGAGGGTGAAGACGATGTTTTAGAGAGAGAGAAAATGGGCATGGGGATGAGCAAATTACTTAGCCCTACATTCATGGTGATGATGGTGGTGAGACGATATATATGTGTATGTATGTGTGTGTTTATATATATATTGAACGGCGACGAGCCACACGGTTCTCAGTTTACACACAGTTCAGCACTTCATCATCATCATCTTTCTTATTTTAGTTTCGTCCTCTCCTCTTGTAGCGTACATTATTTGCGTTTTGTTCGTGCTCGGTTCGCACGTGAGTTGAAGAACCGGATTATACTACAAATGAACCGAGCTTGTTACCACAAGCTCCGAGTAAACCTTGGCCTACAAATTAGCCGAGTCGGACTTGAGTGTATATATATATATATATTTTTTATCTCGACAATAAAAAAAATAGATATGCGCCATCTACAAACGCTGTCATAAATGATCATATAGAGGCAAAAAAAAATCATAAAGCAACAAAAGAAAAAAACTGAAAACACAGGCTTCAAATTTATTGAGAAACAAGTCAAGTGGAAAAGAGCAGCAAAGGGAATGATAAAAAAGTCAGGACGAGTTGGAGCTTTAGGCGGTGGCCTAACTCCCAGCTAATAGAAAGACTCCAAAATTTTAAAATTTTTTTATATTAAATTATACTGTAATTATTTCTTAATATTGTTAAAGTCTAATAAATTTTTTTTTTTTTTTTTTTCCTATCCCACACGTTTCGATTTTATATTAGGCTCAAATATTTATATTCTAAAATAACTTATTTTTTTTCTTTTCTCTCTCTCTCTTCTCATTCATTCCGATTTTATATTAGCCCTCAAATATTTATATCCTAAGATAACTTTTCTTTTTTTCTCCTTTCTCTCTCATCCTTTATTGCGTTGAACTCTAATTGATACATAAATTTAATATTGGCCCCAAAAATTTATATTTCTATATGACTTTTTTCCCTCCCTTTTTCCATTCTCATTCTCATTTTATAATAAATCCTAACCAATATAAAAATTTAATAATTCTTTAACCAAACTAATCAGAATCGTAAAAGACGAATTAGTTTCACAACCATAATTTGAATAATTTTCTGCCTGACCCGTAAGGATTCTTTCAATACTCTGGAGAGAGACCTCGCTTAGAGAGATTGCTTAAGAGAATTTGGTAGTGTTGACTCGAGCGGTAGTGGTGGTGCGACTATGGCAGTGGTGATGGCGGAATAGGGGTAAAACTTTGTCAGTTTTGGTGTAATTTGATTTGGGTCCCAATCTTCACCGGAAAGCACCGAACATGGAGGTCTCCGACATCGTTTGCCGGCAGCTTCCATGCTTCCCAAGCGCTGGAATCGAGATGCTCAATCAATTGATTCAACTTCCGGTATCTCCAATGATGTCCATGCTCTGTTTTAGCGACTAATCTAATTAAGAAAATATTCAATTAAAAATTATGAACTTGAGATGAAAAATATGGTTCTCTGCAACTCTTCCTTCTTCCAATGAGATATGATCGACTACTTTAGGAAATATATTGGGATAAAATTCAATGTAATATGTCACTTAAAATGATTCACTTGACTTCCAAAACATGAATTTAAAAAGCAAATTTTGTAGGCTTATTCAGAACAGACTTTCAAAGGCTTTCACTTTTATTAGAAGTCCATTTTACATTTCACGCCAAACACTCTATGTTTTTTAAGAATGGACTTTAGGGTTTGGAAGCGCGTTTCAGGCACCCAATTCTGCTCGGTTTTGCTTCATAGTTCTAGGCTTTTAAAAAAAATTATGCAAAATGGAAGAATCAATAAATCTTTAGTCCAACTAGCAAACATAAATAACATTTATATTTATTATATCATGGTTCAATTTGATTTAGTTTAAAATAAGGGATGAGATATTCGCAATCAACTTATCTTTTTCTTTTAAAAGAAGTGATAAAAAGGTCCTTGAATTAATTAATACATTATGTCTTATTTTATAATGACATAATTATTCTTTATACAACTAAATTTTTTTTTTCAATGATATACTTTTTTTCTTTTCTTTTAAGAGGTCCTCTCAAAGAAGATAATTTATTCCATAATGATAATTTTATTTTTGGCAGTCAAAAAAGATAATTTATTTTTTTATTTTATTTTATTTTATTTTATTTTTTTGGTGGTGCAATCAAAACAAATATTTTATTCAACAAAGTTAACTTTTTTTTTTTTTTTTCTTATCATGTCAAAAGACGTAATAAGTTTAACTCAAAAATGACTTAAAAAGATACCTTGATTAAGGTATTTTCATTCAAATGTTCAATCTTTATTCATTAAAACAGTTGTGGAATGACAATGCTAAAGTGTGCTTTCCAATTAGGCATGATCAGTTGAGTTTTAACCACTATTTTCGGTAGGAGTGCAACTTGGATTGGGTAACCCGAACCCTACCCGAGCCTAGCCCGATTTTTCACTAATTTGGGCAATCAATTTTACAATTAGGATTGGGTTTGGGTTGAAAAATCTCAACCCGAATTTAATTAGGATTGTGTTGAAAATTTAAAAAGATTTCCAAGTACTTTTCATCTTAAAGACGGTTAACCAACTTAACCCCACTTTCATAATACAAGTCAAAGAAGGTTATTCAATCTTGATTTAAGGAAGTCGTAAAGGTTTCACCATTCTGATTTGAATTATTTGGACCAAAGGATTTGGGTCTTGGGCTAGAGAAGAAAGCCTTACAGGATTTGGGATGGTTTGAAAGGTCCATGAATTTTTTATTTTTGTGATTTTTTATTGGTCCCATCAAAATAAATAATTTATTCAATAGAAATATATATAAATATTTTTTTGGGTATTATCAAAAGAGATAATTTATTTAATAGAGATATATATATTTTTTAATCCACTTTTTTCGTACTTTTTTATTTTGATCTTGACAAAAGAGATTATTTCTTCAATTTTTTTTTTTGTAAAAAGAGATAATTTTTCTTAAGGTTTTTTTTTTTTTTTTGGTCCGGCCAAAAGAAAATTTATTCAACATAAAAAAATTTTTTGGTCCCCAAAACAAAATATTATTCAATTTTTTTTATTTTTATTTTTATTTTTTGCCAAAAGAGATATAAAATATTAAAGATTAGAGATAAGGAAAAAAAATCTAAATGAACAGTTGTGTCATTTAAAAAGTAATAATAATTTATTTATAAAGTTAAAGATATAATTGTCATTTCATATAAGATTGTAATGTAAATGTAAAAAAGTGGAGTGCGAGTAGTGTCTCCCTAAAATAATTTAATTTCAAACTGGTTAATTATGTGTTAGCTGTTTTAAAATCGGGAATCAAGAAGAACCGGGTCAAATTAGTTATCTCAACACAAATTTCACAAATTTGGAATGAAAAAGAAAAAAAAAAACCTTCTCACCATGATTTTAGACAATTCTATTATTAAAATTACAAAATTACCAACTCATGTAATATATTCATAGATAATTAGATACACTAGGTCAAATTATTCTATTGTCATTGATGCACTATCACTTTTGAAATCAAATGCACAAACTCAACACATTTAATCCTGGTAACATCATTATTTTGAGGCTCAAAAAAATTGTGTAGCACTCCCACCTTAGTTTAACATGCTATAGGAAAGACTACAACACAATTATTTTGAAATTACAATAGTGTTATTTTCTACCTCCAATGCAACACATTAAAATAATGATGATGTTACACCTCGCAAGCACACTATTATGCTCAAAAACCATTTAAACCAAACGTAGCCATTTACTATTGATAATCCACGCAAGCAAATGATTTGTTTTTACCTTCAAAAAAAAAAAGAAAAAGAAAAAAAAGAAGCTATGATTTGTTTTTCTAGGTCATGGAGGGTGCCTTCACCTGTTTTGAGAGGGGGACTAATCCAACCCCACTCCCATACCCCACTCATTTCCATGTCTCTTCTTTTTCACCTAACTTTCACTCACATACAATGAAGGTTGCATGGTTGGGTGTGTGGGGGTTATTTTGGCTATGAAAAGCTTCATTTTCACATCAAACTTTTTGATCACATTCCAAAGGAGGCACAGAAACAAATACAAAGTTCTATCAACACAAACAAATTTTGAGTGAGTGGTTCTAGAATAGAAACTCTTAATTTAACCGGATTGGCCTGCGGAGTAGAAGACATGGAGGGCCGGACCTGATAATAATAATAAGTCATCCTAGTGGCCTCTGCTAAAGCCCAACTTACTATTGTGAGACATAGCGAGTACGAGAGTTGGAGTGTGAAAGCCGTAAAATACAAGGTAGAATAGTATTCATGTTATGTTTGGTTCGAGAGAAGGATGGATAAGACCGGGCTAAGAAAAATCTCTTTATGTTTGGTTGGAAGAAAAGAAAGAAGAGGAGAAAGTAAGAAGGAAATAAACATTTATCATTCCTTTGTATTTTTTTATCGTCCAAAATTGAGAGGAAGGAAAGAAAGAGAAAAGTATATTTACCAACAAATTTTTAACCTTTATAAAAATTAAAAATAAATATTTACTTTTTATAATTATATATAATGAGAGTTTATTAGTAAAAAAACTATAAATACTCTTTTTTCCTTCTTTCGAACCAAGCAAGAAAAAATGTTACCCATCCATCCTTTATACCATTCGTTTTACTCGACTATCCTCCAACCAAACCAAACACGAGAGTGAGAGCATGCAAGGAGTCGCGAGAACAACACTCGATTAGAAGAATTATATGACTTAGACTTTGAGTGAGTAGTTCAAAAATATTTTTTATGCAGTTTAGACCTCAAGTGAACTACTTTGTGAATTAAGATTCCCCTCTATTAATAGTTAATTTTCTAAACTTTGGGTTAAGGCATAGATCCAAAAATAACAGAAAGTATAATTTTAATTCACATGGTGCAACTTTATTATTTATTGAGAATAATTTTTATTTATGCATATAAAAATAAAACAATACTAAGATCCATGGCCTAATAAAGTCTTATGGCCTTATAAAGTCTTATGAAAATTAAGTAGTTATGGAATTTAAATTTTCTTAAAAGTTTTCAGTTTTTTTCTCTTCAAACTCTTAAAATTAAATTTTTTCCCCTATAACTTTCCCTCTAACCAAACAAGGTTAAAAAAAGTTGTATTAACAGTTTAAGTCTCATAAAAAAATGATCTGTATGTCATTCTCCTAATCTGTCGGTTTCCGTTTCTCACATCTTTGTTGGGGGCGACGCTGCAGAAGCCATAGCAAGTTAGCAACTATCCTTCCATTCTTCTGAATTTATATAATATATATTTTTATACACACACACACACTCGTATATATATTTACATATGTTATTGTTATATATATTTTTAAATAAATTTTCGGCCTCGATTGACCAAATACTAGATCGCCGGAGTATTAAATAGGAAAAACATAAAATCGATTTTTTCGATCGAATTTAGAAAAAAAGATTGAATTTTTACTTTTTGAAGGAGAGATCTGACTACCTGGTCGATTGAATTTTCGATCCTATTCTTGTAGATTGATAAATCAAAGACACAAAAAGGTCAGAAATCACATCCCTTCAAAAAGATCCACTATTTTTGCGTCTTTGAACTCTTATTAAACTTGTATTTAATTGTTTTGTTCTCCGTTTGCTATTTTAGGTTTTTTGAATTTCGATGTTTGGTTATAAGGCCAAAAAATGAAGAAATAAAAGGAAATTAAAACAAATTCCAGTATTTTTAATATTTACGAATCAATCCTATTTTTGGGGTTTTCATGTTGGATGGATGTTCTTCAAATTGGTTACTTTATTTTGGTTAGGTTAGATTTTTTGTTTGTGATTGTTAAGGTATTGAATGTATCGTCCCAATATTCTGATTTATGTTTCGGTGTGCTTGTCATACTATGAAACCCTCGTTGTTTAACTCTCTTGTCTCCTCTAGAATTTATGGACTTTGTTATAAGCATAGAAGATGGAACTGCTGTGATGATCTATTTCTACAAGTCTTGTGTATTATTTTTTGTCTGTGTCATTTCAAACATATGTATGTTTGAGGGTTTTGTTCACCTAACATTATTTTTCTCATATGTCTGAGGATACAAGTAAAATTTGCATATTAGTGTGTGAACTCCATGAGTTTTCTTTCTCTATATAATTAACTCTGGAATATATATATATATATATATATATATATATATATATATATATTAAATCTTTTCATTTTTCCTTAATGTATCAATAAATTAAACTTCAAATTGATGTTCGTCTAGGTAAAAAGTCGTGCGGGTCAGCATGGCCTTCTTAGGTGATGAAATTGATCATGTAGCAGATGACTATGAAATGGCAGAAGTAGATGATGATATATATTTCCGTGGTAGAGTAATGGGTGACTCAGATTCAGATGATGATGATGAATATGACCACTTGGTTTGTTCTATTTTTGCCCTCAAACTGTACTTACGTGTTTTATTTTTGCTTTTAATGCAGTTGTTTGTTTGTGTCATGTTTTTTTGTCACTCTTGCATGATTTAAGAATAAAGCAAACGGAAGATTGTTTAATTTTATCATTTTTTTGATGGTTTGGTGTAGGACAATAAGATAAGTGATACTTCTGCGGCAGAGGCTAGGGGAGGAAAGGATATTCAGGGAATTCCTTGGGAGAGACTTAGCATCTCCCGTGAGAAATATAGACAAACTAGACTAGAGCAGTACAAGAACTATGAAAATGTACCTCAATCAGGGGAAGGCTCAGAGAAGGTAAAATTGAGTTATGGTTTTTGTGCTATCAGATTGATACAATGCTATGCTCTTTTCCGCATTGTTCATATTCCTCGTTATTTGTTTACAGGAATGCAAGCCCACAAAGAAAGGTGGGGCGTATTATGAATTCTGGCAGAACACAAGATCTGTCAAGTCAACAATCCTTCATTTTCAAGTAAGATGATTTTAACTTGCATCATGCTTTCATGTAATCCTTGCATTAGTTTACATATAATGACTTTTCAAGTTAGCTGGTATGTAGATAATACATGATATGGCAATTCTTTTCCTTATCTCTGTGATATTTTATTTTCTTAATCTGCAGCATGCCACATAGTTGCCAGTGTTAAATACTTAATACTCATTATTTGAATAGTTAATGAGTGTCGAATACTAGGTGTGCCTTGAATGATGAGCAAAGAATGCTGCGGAATGGGATCGTTCCATCTGTAAATTCTAGGCACACTAATAGTAAAAACTCTTATGATATCTGCCTGCCTTGTTTTATTTTCTTGAGTCTTTGAATGGTGTATTATCAAATTCGATTGGTGCTGATGTAAGTTTCTAAACATGGCAAAATGCTTGCAATGAGCCTTGCCTTAGTATTTCGTTAAAGGCTGCCCCTCCCCTATTAAAGTTAAACATCTTTGAAGTTTGATTCGCTATATTTCTCTGGTTCCATACATGACCATCATGGGCATTGGTTGAAGCCATTTAGAAGCTTTGTATGAGTTCAGTATTGTTGCATTTGATTGAATCTTCAATCTAGTTAAGGTTCTTTACTGGAAGGAATGAAGTGCCTGTCTCCTTTATTGTTATTTAAGCACCTCTGCTGTGAATTTAGGATTTGTTTATTGAGGTTGGGAATGATCAATCTAACTTTCAAGGTTTCAATTTTTTGATTAAATGAATTTGTAGTTGTGATGTCTGGAGGGTTGGGGTGATATGTTGAGGGGTTGGCTTTTAGAATCAATTATCCTCCTCTTCAACCAGATTGGAGTGGATTAGACATGGTACTGCCACACTGAAGAGCAAAGGAAGTTAGTTTGCTGGAGGGTTGCTTAATTCATGAACCCACCCCCCTCCCCCCTCTTCTTAATAGCTCCTCTGTTCACAGGCTTCTGTTTTCCCTGTGGGTGAGGGCCTGAAGTATGCAACGTTGATATAAGAAATTAGATTGGTTCTTAACTTATGCTGTAGAAAATGGTGTTTGGAAAAGATTCTAACTTTGAATATGTTTTTACAAAGTAAAAACCATTTTCAAGAGAATGGATGTTTTCACACTCAACTCAACAAGGCCTTTTCCCAACTATTTGGATACTTACACAAGTTCTGTTTTGCCATTTTACTCTATCTAGGGCCAAATTTCTTTTATATATGTACCTGATGGATTTATACCCTATGTACAAGTGGGCATGGGCGGATTAGGCTGAATAAAAATGACAAACATCAAATGCAAGAACCTATCTTTGCATATAAAGCTTTGTAGAATATGTTTTTCTGAATATCGTTATTCTTTCTAAAGAAGCAATTCAATGTATTACTATAAAAAATAGAAAGTTCAACAGTTCAACTAGTGTTTGTTTCAAGGGTAATTTTTGTTACTTCTTTCCTCCCTCCCCTCCCCCTCTATGTTTGAATCGTTTTTGAGTGATGATTGTGCCGTCCATCTAAGTTATT
Source organism: Cornus florida (assembly GCF_030987335.1). Lineage (NCBI taxonomy): Eukaryota > Viridiplantae > Streptophyta > Magnoliopsida > Cornales > Cornaceae > Cornus > Cornus florida. The sequence continues at coordinate 87,736,659 of NW_026775571.1, read as the reverse complement.
ACAATGTTGCATATTTGTCTTTATAGAAAAAAATATAAGCATATCTTACCAAAGTACTATTGTTTGGCATTGCAGTTGAGGAATTTGGTTTGGTCTACGTCGAAGCATGATGTCTACCTCATGTCGCATTTCTCTATCAAGCATTGGTCTTCTTTAAGCAGTAAGAAAACTGAAGTACTCGATGTTTCTGGGCATGTTGCACCACTCGAGGTACATATTTCTCATTGTGATAGCTATTAACAGATTCAACACTTTTGTGTTTATGCTTTTGAAATGTTTTGAATTTATAATGTTCATTTTATGGAATTTCCATTTCTGGACTTAAATTTCTTCTTTATCTAATAGAAACACCCTGGAAGTCTCCTGGAAGGATTTACTCAGACACAAGTCAGTACTCTAGCAGTCCGAGACAATTTGTTGATTGCTGGAGGATTTCAGGGAGAGCTTATTTGCAAGGTAATTTTATTCTTACTGACACGGTTTCACTGGATGTAGTATTAATGTGAATGCAAGTCTCAGTAGCTTGCTTTGGTTGTCATAAATCCCCCCATTGTCTTAGATTTATTTCTGTGCCCATCATGCATTCTAACTATCAAGTAGATTGGATATGCGTTGTTTTTAACATTCAAGAATGTCTTGCTCATTTAGTAAAAAATTAAAATGGAAATTTTAAGGTGGAGCTGAATTGACGGGGAATTCTTTCAGTCTCCAACTGTCTTGATATTTAGCACGCATCAAAAGCATAGGAGAAACATTTAATCCAATAGCGGGGTTTGGAAAAATATAATCGTACAAAATTTATAGTTATGTTAGAAGCATAATTCAATATGTTAATATGGCTTGCTACTGCGTTACTATTAAGATTATCATCCTCATTGTATTGATATATAAGATTCCTTTAAGAGCACCAAGGGGGGTGTGACCTATGTAAGCACCAAGCATACGGAAACTAACATTACTGTATCTTCATATAACCAACCTGAGGGTGATTTGTCTCCTTAACAAACTTATTGGCATGCAAAGTAGTTACTAATTCCGTTTGTTTGTTGAAACGATCCAAAATGTTTTATTATGGAAAGGAAATGGTCCACTCAGTCTATTATGGGCCCATTAGATACTGATTCGGCTTCTCTTGGTTTTCAACAATTTTTTTAAGATACTCCATGTGTCTAATACTGGAAATCCAACGGTTCTTCTTTGTTTAGCTATCTGGGATAATAGATGAAGCAGATCAACTATGAATCTTCTAGTTATTCCAAATGTGGACGAGAAGCACTTCCTTCAAATTTAATTTTTTTTCCTTTAACATTTATTTTACTTTTGATGTTGAGTATTTTTTTTTTTCCCCGGGTTGATGCTACTTAAGTTATACCCTTCTATAGTCATGTTTGAATTTTGAAAACTTATAGTGTATAAAGTTTGGGGTAAAATGCAAAAAACTCAATTAGGGAATCAGCAATGAACCCCTTGAACTATACATTTTTTTTTGCAGATAGCCCCATCCGTCACTGTTCCGGTCAGATCTTACCGTTAAAGTGACCACGTGATGGTCACACGACACACTATAATTTTAATGACCATAATGCTCTCGTGACCATGAAAAAACACTAATGCCCCTTATTTTAACTATTAAATCCACACCCCTTTTAAACACCCGAAACACACCCTTATATTGTTGATCTTCACAATGTGGCCTGAATGAAAAAAATAAATAAAAAATTAACGGACTCATGAACTAAACATAGCTCTCCTCACCTCTCTCCCTTCCTCTGTCTATATATATATATATATATATATAACTATCTCATGTTCTTGTATAGATTGTTCGGACAATGGAATCTTTTTTTAGAAAAAGCGCTTGCCGGAGAAGAAACAATAGACGGCATTGGCTTCAAATCCTATGATAGTCGCTTATGGAAACAAGGCCGGCGGCTGTGGAGTCGTCGGCGTATGTGTATTCATAATGACATGGGTTGTGGAGGCGCGTGTGGTTGAATTGCATAAGCTTGGGGTGGGGGACGAGATGACTCGACGAGTTGAAACAATGGTGGGGAGAGAATGTGGTGGAGTGGCGGGCGAGGAAAGCCAATCCCGGTGGGTGGTTGTCGTAGCGGCTGCAGCAAGTAGAGTAGGTGACTCAGACAAGGTCGCTACGGGTGTCGGCCATGAGGAGAAGGCGCTGGGGAGGGGTGTCGAGGCTGAGATTGATGAAATACCGAAGTTGAGGGGGATTTGGGGGTTTTGCGGCGCTGGAGATGAGGGGGATTTGGGGGGTTTTGTGGCGGCGCAGGGCGGAGAAGAGGACGTAGAGGCTGAGTCACATAAAGTGGGAGTGGATGCGAGAGCGAATTTGAGAGTGGGAGCGCGAAAGCGGCAAAATAAATCACAAATAGTGAGAAATTGAGCGAGAATACGCGCAGAGCGTGAGCGCGAAAGCGGCAAAATAAATCACAAATAGTGAGAAATTGAGCGAGAATACGCGCAGAGCGTGAGCGCGCTTAGATCGTGAGAGCGGCATCTGTTGAGAAGGATTTCGTGACTTAGCGTAAAGGTGGTGGGTGTTGGAGGAGAGGGCTTCGGATAGGGAAGGAAGTGGGTTTATGTGGAGGAGTGGTAACATCGGTGGTGTTTTGGGTGTTGCTGGGATCTGTGGATGCCAGGAGGAGAGAGAAAATGGAGAACAGAGAGAGTGGGGAAAGAGGAGAATATAGCACCATTGTTTTTTTCATTTTTTGTTTTGCGGAAGATAAGGTTGGCATTGGTGTCACATTTTGATTGGTTTCTAAAATTATTAAATGCCACATCATCAAGTTAAGGGTATAACTCTCAAAACGACGTAGTTTTAAATAAAGGTAAATTTGTCTTTTAATATTTCCGACCGATTCATCTACTGGAATGCAACAAATCAATAGTTTAGGGGGTTTTTTGCAACAAAATCATAGTTTAGGGAGGTTCTTGTTGTTCAGGGGTTTAGTTGCAAAACCCCAATAGTTTAGGGTTTTTTTTTGCATTTTACCCTAAAGTTGACCAACAGGCTCTTGGTAAAGCTTTTTTTTTTTTTTTTTTTTTTTGTCGTCAGGCAAATACTCACGGCCCCACCCACAAATTGCCAATTCTGGGGCATTACGTATCAAGTTTATTATTGTGAGGATTTGAATTATGGCTAATTGTAAGGCTAACAGGTTCTTGGTAAAGTAATTTTTTTTTTTTTTGTTAGGAAAATACTCACACCCCCACCCACAAATGCCAATTATGGGTCATTTATGCATAAATGTTTATATCCTCATGTATATTTTATTCTTATATAATCCTCCCTAATATTTTGTTTAGCTATCCGTGACGGGACAAGAGATGAAGCAGATCGACTATGATCTTCTAGATATATATATATATATGTATGTATTTTTTGATAAGTAAAATTGTATAAAAACGCTCAAAAGGGGAGCGAAACCCAAGAAAGTACAAAAGGCCACAAAGGACCTAAGCCTTCAAACAGGCCAAAAAATCAACAATCTCCTTTAAAGAACTATAATCTCTCCCTGAAACCAAACAAAAAAGAGTGGAAAGAATAGAGAATTTAAGCATAGAAATCGACATCTCCTGCCCTTCAAAATATCTCCTATTCCGCTCGAGCCACAAACACCACCACACACACAGAGGTGTAGCCCTCCAAGCATCCCGAATGAGGGCTCCCACAAAGCAACCACTCCAGGCCTCAATCAACCCTCTCACAGAACAAGGCATAACCCATGGAAACCCAAACAAGCCAATCATCAAATCCCAGGCTCTAGCAACGGTGCAGTGTAAGAGAAGATGATTCACTGTCTCCTCATCGCGAAGGCACATATAGCAACGATTAACCACCACTTGATTTCTCCTCCTTAAGTTATCCTAAGTTAAAATCTTTCCTAGAACAAAGGACCACGCAAAAAAGGCCACCTTAAGAGGAGCCTTTAAGTGCCAAACGGACTTCCAAGGAAAAATATCACTAGGGTCATCCGTGAGGCACTTGAAAAAGGACCTAACCTCGAAACGCCCCTTAGAGTTATCAGCTCAAGTCCAACAATCAGAATCCTCAGCCACAATTCTCCGGCGGTACAACAGCTCCAAAAAACGAATAGTCTCTTCAATCTCCCAGTCCTGAAGCAATCGCCTGAATCGAACATCCCACACTAGTCTCCCATTATCAAGATGATAACAGTTGACCACCATGGCCTGCCTATCCGTAGCAATCCTAAAAAGCTGAGGAAAAGCGAGAGCGAGAGGAACATTATCACACCAAACATCCTCCCAAAAACTAATCCTTCTACCATCCTTGAGTCGAAAACGGATATGCTTAACAAAATCATCCCACCCCTTCCGAATAACCTTTCAAACCCCCACACCTCTAGGCCCACGCACATCTAGGGAACACCACCCTCCTCTACTCTCCCTAAACCGACTCGCCACAACCCTTCTCCAAAGCTAGTGTCTCTCCACTCCAAACCTCCACAGCCATTTCCCAAGGAGAGCCTTATTAAAAGGCACCAATCTTCTAAGGCCCAAAGCTCCATTCCGAATAGGTCTGCAAACATGCTCCCATCGAACCAGATGGAGCTTGAACTCTTCCCCTTTGCCCCCCCACAGAAAATTACGCTGTAATTTCTCAATCCTCTCTGCTACAGAAGAGGGAATCTGAATAAGGGAAATAAAGTAAGTGGGAAGGCATGAGAGAGTGCTCTTAGTTAGAGTGACCCGACCTCCCTTGGAAAGGTACTGCTTCTTCCAACCAGCCAACCTCCTCTCAAATCTATCTACCACAGGATCCCAAACTCCCACACACCTTGAAGGAGCTCCCAGAGGCAACCCTAAGTAAGAGATGGGAAAAGAACCAGTACGACAACCAAAAATATCAGCAAAAGTCTCAATCTTTGGGACTTCCCCCACCGGCACCAGAACGCTCTTGCCAACATTCACCTTGAGGCCGGAAACAACTTGAAACCAAATCAGAACACACCGCAGATAATGAAGCTGGGACACATTCGCATCACAAAGAACTAACGTGTCATCTGCGAACATCAAATGGGAAATCTCTAACTGGGAAGTAACATCCCTGCCCACCTGAAATCCACTCAAAAAATCCAGCTCAACCGCCTTACTCATCAATCTACTAAGGGCTAACATAACGAACATGAACAAGAAAGGGGAGAGCGGATCCCCGTCTCAAGCCCCTCGAACTAGTGAAAAAACCTGAAGGAGCACCATCGAAAAGCGAGCACTAGAGATGCAAAAATGGATCCATCTCCTCCACCGATCACCAAACCCCATTATCTCCATCAGGTAAAGAAGGAAGCTCTAACTCACATGATCATACGCCTTCTCTATGTCTAACTTACATAGAACACCCGGGACCCCACTATGCAATCGGGAGTCCACGCACTCACTAGCAATAAGAACTGAATCCAGAATCCGACGACCACCCACAAAAGTGTTTTGAGAATCAGAAATGACACCATCCAGAACTTTCCTCAACCTAGAAGCAAGGACCTTAGCAATCAATTTGTATATACACCCCACCAAACTGATAGGCCGAAAATCCTTAACATCCAGCGCCCCTCCCTTCTTCGGAATGAGAGCAATGAAAGTGGTATTCAGACTCTTCTCAAAAGAGCCTCGAGCATGGAGAGCATGAAAAGTGTCCATCACCTCCCTTCTAACTACCTCCCAACACTCCAGAAGGAATCTCATGGTGAACCCATCTGGACCTGGATCTTTATCCCCATTACAGCTCTTCAAAGCAATTAGAATCTCCTCTTCAGAAAAAGGCTTTTTCAGACCCGTGCACTCCTCGCTCGAAATAGAGGCAAACTGAAGCCCATCAAGCAAAGGTCTCCACCCAATGGTCTCTGTGAACAATTTCTCATAGAACTCTGAAATGCCCTTGCAAACCTCCTCCTCCTTACAAAATAACCCCCCCTCCACCCGAATCCTCCTAATATGATTGCCCCTTCTATGAGCGTTGGCCAATCTATGGAAAATTTTTGTGTTTCTATCCCCCTCCTTAAGCCACAAAGCCTTAGACTTTTGCCTCCATGAGATCTCTTCAATGATCGCAATCTTAGCAAACTCCGCCTGACATTCCACCATCCTAGCCTTCAAGGTATCCACCAACTCCCTTTGACCTTCTATCCGGTCAATATTAGCAATCTAAGCAAGAACCCGATTCTTTCTCCACACAATGTTCTCGAAGGCTTATTCGTTCCAAATTTTGATATTGTCCTTCAATAGACGCAAATTTCCTGCAAGCACATGACTTGGGGTGCCAGCCACCCCGAACCCCTCCCACCAGAGACGGACCCTCTCCAGAAAACCCTCTGCCTAAAGCCACATATTTTCAAATCTGAAAGGAGAACGTCTACTGTGCAACCCGCCACAATCCAACATCAACGGAACATGGTGAGAGATAAGGCGAGCCAAAGTAGCCTGCACAACATCTAAAAACCTCTCATCCCACTCCCCGGACACAAGGAATCTATCAAGCCGAGAAAGAGTAGGGGGAGAGCGGCCACTGGACCAAGTAAAAGACCCTCCCTCTAAAGGCAAGTAACCCAACCCAAACTCATCAATGAACTTCGAAAAGGACTCCATATTTGCCGTCCACCTACCCCCCGTCGACCTCTCAAAAGGAGAGTGAACAACATTAAAATCCCCTCCAACACACCAAGGAAACAACCATCTTCTTCTAACCTTCCCCAACTCCTCCCAAAGCAAACGGCAAGCTCTGTCTTCAGTAGGCCCATAAACACCATAAAAGACAACACCATCCTCCACCAAGAGAGAATGCACGAAACAGAGAAACTCCAAACCTGAGAATCCACATTAGACACCCATTTGTTATCCCATGATCAAGATACCACCCGAGGAACCAACAGCATCCAAGGCAAGCCACTCCACAAATCTGCCTCCCCAAAGGCTTCGCACCATCCTATTTGACATCGATGCAAGCTTGGTTTCTTGCAAACACACCACATGACCTCCCCCTTTACGAATAGCCGATTTTACCACCTTCCCCCTAACCGGGTCATTGAGACCCCAGACATTCCATGAAATAATTCGCAGCTTCATAGGGAAACAACTGAGCTAGCGAATCCTCCCCTCCTACCACTATCCCTCTCCCTGGACCCCTTATTCCTCCTACCACATGTGATAACATCAGTGGGACTCTGAACCCCATCTCTCCCACCCCATCTTGCATCCTACTCCTACCTCCCATCCTCTCCTTAAGTTGAGATTTGAGAACATCATGGAACAAACACATTGCCCCATCCACCCTACCTTCGAATGACACTCCCAAAAGAGAACCCACGTCCAAACCCTTTTCCCTCACCCACTCCTCAACTCCCTTAACATCCGTAGATCCACTCACCCAATCCCCCTCCAGATGGACAACATCCAAAGGGACAGCCAAGTTCACAGTCTGCTTTAAATTCTCCCACTGAACCAAACTCATATCTCCATCAAGGGAGGAACATGCAGTTCCCTCCCAATCATCAAGAACAAAAGAGGAATGAGAACACCCGGTCTGCTGCGTATCAGTCACCTCCTCAGGCGGCCCTCCCCTTGAATCACACTGAAAGCCTTTCAAAACCAAAAAATATCCCGTAATTCCTTCAGCAGAACAGTGGCAGAAACATTATCAACCTTTATCTTCACATCACGACCTACACACACCGTGACTTCCTCACCATAGTCCTCCCTAGGCCTAGAGAAACCCAACCTGTTCGCCAGCGGTATAGTCTCCGAAATCCCTTCAACAACCGGGGCCAAAGGGAACGAATCAGTGATCACCCCTCCCTCCTCCAATCCCAAGCACCTCTTCAACCCCCCAACAGAAGAAGAAGAAGGAGAAGAAAGCGAATTGAGAGGAGAATTCGCAGAAAACAAAGAAGACTTACCTGGATCAGAATCCGAATGAACCCACTTTTGTTTATCGTTTCTTGTCCATCTTTTGTGAAGAGCAGGAAGAAGGATTTTCTTCTTGGCCAGCTGATGACGCTGCACGGGGACCTTCAGTCGCCGCTCATCTCTTCGTCCTGTACAAGACGAACCAGGTGTCGAAGAGGCTCTTCCTTCCAATGAGGAAGATAAAGGCCCAAACTTATTATCCAAACTAAGCCTAGAACAAGAAGGAACAGTACCCGGCCCACTCTTCAACCCAACAGGTACTGTGACCGTCCCACTTTTTAGCCCAGAAGATCCACTAACACACCCATTCAAAAGTGGTTAGACAATTGACCCACCAACCGATCCACTAGAAGTTGGCCCATGATTGCCTAAACCCGGAGGTCCATTAACAAGCTTGTCATTGCCCAAAAGCCCCTCAGCCGGCCCACCAAAAGAAGGAGATTGACAAACCACCAAAGCCCTATTCCCCGTCCCAATAACAGGCCAGCAACACAAGTGGGCTTCTGAGCCTGCCTAACCCAAGAGGAATTTGAATTAAAGTTGGAAACAACTGTGCTCCACCGGGTGACACCTGAACGCCAACCATGTGTCTGGTTAGCACTTCTCCTCCACCCACGCGCTTGATGCACGTGAAACCCACCACGGTGCCTTCTCTGATCCCATTGCTGCAAGAAAGAACGGCGGCCAAATCCTGCAAAACCTCCATCCCTCAGAAACGGCCGAAGACCTGCTTGCCGACGACGATCCGTCAAGGAAGAAGGGCCACCACAACGTCTCTGGGTGAAAAGCCTTTTAAAACTCTCCGAATTCTGGATCCACATCTCATCCCTCCATTCTGTCCATATCTTTAACTCTGCCATCCCCTTCTTCCCCATAGATTCCCATTTCAACCATTCTTTTTCCTTAAGCAAATGCTGCCCATCTCCTCCTTCCAAACTATCCGTTGTCGGAACAAGCTCGGGATTCTTCTCCTCCCAAACAGCCACTTTATAACAAAACCGATCATCTTGGACGAACACAAATGGGGGGCAAACCCGACCATCCGACACAGTGATACGGACTCTTTCAGCATCAATAGCTTCATCGGCATCCACCCACACAAAACCACCACACAAATCACCGACTGTCACAAACAGAGCATGCTCCACAGGTGAAGAGGGAGACCGTAGATCGTCACTTTTTTCAGCCCCTTCTCCTTTAAGACCTTCGAGCAACCCACTCTGAAACCCCAAGCATCCACTCATAAAGTGGCCCTCCCCCAATCACGGCGACCCTCTTTAACCACCCGAGTTGCCTCTGTCGCAGAGGGAAGCCGAAAAAGAAGCAGAGAATTCGATAGAGGCGAAACCGTCACTCTAGCGGAGATCTTCCAAGCTCGCGAAGCCCAAGTAGCGATTTGATCCCCATCACCCACTTCCTTATCAAACTTTCCGACCAAACATGATTGAAGATCTTCTCTCCTCCTACCAACCGAGTCGTCATCCAAGAAAATCGAGGGTCCTCTTTACGGAATTGCAGATCTCGCAGAGCCACCTTGGAACAGACGAGGCAATCTAGCTACCTCCAAAAATGAACACATGACAAAGATGACAGCAACCAACAAGACAAGAAACCTACTGAATCAAAAAACCTCAAGCCCAACAGAGAAGGAGAAACGCAGAAAAGAAGAAAAGTAGAGGATTTCACCGGAGTTTATGACTCCGGTGACTAGCTGGAGTAGTGGACGAGAAGCACTTCCTTCAAATCTAATTTTTTTCCTTTCACCTTTATTTTACTTTTGACATTGAGTAATTTTTTTTCTTTCTTTTTTTGGGTTGATGCCATTTAAGTTTATCCCTTCTATAGTCCATGTTTGAATTTTGAAAACTAATAGTGTATAAAGTTTATTATTTTGAGAAGTTGAATTATGGCTAACTGTAAGACCAACAGGTTCTTGGTAAAGGTTTTTTTTTTAAGGTAAATATACTCATGGCCCCCACCCACAAATGCCAATTCTAGGGCATTACGTATCAAGTATATTATTGTGAGGATTTGAATTATGGCTAATTGTAAGGCCAACCGGTTCTTGGTAAAGTTTTTTTTTTTTTGTTAGGAAAATACCTGCACCCCCACCCACAAATGCCAATTATGGGGCATTACTCAGAAATGTGATATCCTTATGTATATTATATTCTATGTAATCCTCCCTAATATGTTGTATACCTATCCGGGATAATAGATGAAGCAGATCGACTGTGATCTTCTAGATATTTCAAATGGACGAGAAGTACTTTCTTTCAAATATATTATTTTTTCCTTTCACTTTTATTTTACTTTTGATGTTGAGTATTTTTTTTTTCGGGTTGATGCCACTTAAGTTATTACCTTCTATTGTCCATGTTTGAAATTTGAAAACTAATAGTGTATAAAGTATATTATTGTGAGGAATTGAATTATGGCTAACTGTAAGGCCAACAGGTTCTTGGTATTGTTTTCTTTTTTTTGGTAAGTACTCACCCCCCCACCCACAAATGCCAATTATGGGGCTCGAACCCCTTGCCTACCCTTTGAGGGAGGAGAGGTTATGCCAGCTGGACTAATGGCCCATTGGTGGTTCTTGGTATAGTTTTAATGCATTGGTACAACATTGTCAAAAAGTTGTTCAACTGGATTGAAGAACTTAAATAGGTAATTTTATTTAATAAATTTTCAGATATTGCTTCCATGTACTTTATGTTTATATTCATAATATAGTGCGTGTACATTATATATACATACTCCTTAGCGATACATCCCAAATGAAACACAAAGTTGATTTGGTAATGGTATGTTTTGTTTCAACAAGAAAACTGTAGCACTGACAGAAATACTATCAGTAACTATGAATCTATAACCTTCTCATGTCTTTCAGTTATATTTTTTTATTTTTATTTTTTAGTTTTTGGTCGCATGAATTCTAGATTTCTTAATCTTTAAAGCCTTTTAGGCTTCTGTTACTTGCCACGCTGCTAATGAAATTTTATGTTTACCACTTCACTTTTGGTGATTTAGTTTATGTTATAAAATGGGCTTGCTCCCCTTTTGAGTGATTCTTTAATGAAATTTTAGTTATAAAAATGTTTATGTTACAAAATGGCAACTGAGTGTATGTCCTGCCTACATGGAGTGTTGGGAGGGGGAAGACTGCAAACAAACTTAACCTTTGACATATCTTTTGTCTTTTTAAAGTTTATTAATCTTTCCTGATTATTATTGTAGTCTAAAATTTGAGAAATTAGAGTGATTGATTAAACATACTGCATCTATATTCAATCTCTTTATCTCTTTGTTATTTATATTTAGTGAAATGCTGTTAGAGGATTTAATTGTTAATACAACATAGTTTTGTGGTTTCTTGAGAAGGGGCCACATGGCCAGTTAGTTAAACCTGAATGCATTTTGGTTGTGACTGTGATTGTGGTATGACATCCATTTTGAATTTTGATTTGGATAATTCTGAATAAATGTACTACACAGTAGCTGATACATTGAATTCATGGTGGAATGCAGTATTTAGATCGACCTGGAGTGAGCTTTTGTTCCAGGACAACATACGATGATAACGCAATCACAAATGCAGTTGACATTTACGACAGTCCGAGGTCTGCTTCTTTTCATTCCCTCCTCTCTTTTATTTTTTTAGCTGCGACTTCAGTTTGGGTGCTAATTGAATTGATACTGTTACCAGTGGTGCCGTTCATTTCATGGCTTCAAATAATGATTGTGGAGTCAGGGACTTCGACATGGAGAGATTTCAGCTTTCAAAGCATTTCTCCTATCCTTGGCCGGTGAATGTAAGTACATTCTAGTTGTTCTACACTTCTACTAATTTGAAATAATAGAGTTGAACTAGGTAGATATAAGAAACTGCTAGATGGGAACTAGGAAAGATGACCATGTGTATTTTTCACTAATATAACTGGATCATGCCCTAGTAACAGTGAACAGCATCATGACTTTGTTCTTGTTATGCTACACAAGCAGAGCCAGTTTTGAGGCCGTAGTTGATTGTGTCTCATTAAATGATTGTGATATTTTATTGTCTTACTTTCCTTCGTAAAGGTACAACTTGCCAAAGCATTATGAACTTCATACTCCCAATAAAAGGAAATTTTCTTTTACACCTCACAAGTGTATGTGTATAGCATTGCAACCATTTTTATTTTTCTCCATGCCTAGACAATATTTTATAAAAAAATAAATAATAATAACTCTTTGATGGGTTACGGTGGTGGCAATTGTAAGCCAGATCCTTTGTTCTTGCTGTTGAAGCTTATTGGTTCAGGCACCTTAGGCTGGTTAGGCCAGTGGTATTGTTGCTATGGAATATGACCAAGCTTAGCTGCCCCATTGCGTTGCTTCTCCTGGGTAGAATTAATATGATTGGGCTTACTTAAGTTTTATGTAGATAGGAAGTTTGGATGTTTAGTACTAGCAGGTGTGCACTGTGTGTACATTGGATCGTTAGGGCAGGGTGAAGTTTTTGCCCTGCTAATTGTGAAATAGCAGCCAACAGCTTGCTGGAGTTACACATCAGCGAACCCACAAAGTCAACCTGAGGTTTGCTAGTTTGAAATACTTGACCAAGTTGTATTGATGTCTGTTGTTTATTCTGTTACAGCATACCTCTCTTAGTCCAGACGGGAAGCTTGTTGTCATTGTAGGTGACAACCCTGATGGGATACTGGTGGATTCTCAAACAGGAAAGGTAAACCTAGTCATCTTTGAAACATGAATAACAATTTTAAGTGGAATTGTATTGACCTAAAACCTTCTGTACCCAACACAGAGAAGGGTGGAATGAGAAGGATACATCTTTTAACTAATTTTAAAATTTTGTAATTGTAGACCGTCATGCCTTTACGTGGGCACTTGGACTTCTCATTTGCATCTGCATGGCATCCAGATGGTAACACATTTGCCACTGGCAACCAAGACAAGACTTGCCGTGTATGGGATGCTCGGAACTTATCCAAATCTGTTGCTGTGCTTAAGGGAAATCTAGGAGCCATCAGATCAATTCGTTTCACATCTGATGGGCAGTTTATGGCGATGGCCGAGCCGGCTGATTTTGTCCATGTCTATGATGCAAAGAATGGGTATGAGAAAGAGCAGGAGATCGATTTTTTTGGGGAGATCTCTGGCGTCTCTTTCAGCCCCGATACAGAATCTCTGTTCATTGGAGTGTGGGATCGCACATATGGTAGCCTTCTCCAGTACAATCGACGCAGGAACTATTCATATCTGGACTCTCTGCTTTGAGTTCGTATATGTGATCCATTTGTGAGTTCATGCATCCATTCTTTTGGATATGTTAGTATGCTCGATGTTACAGTTGGTGTACATGGATGGGGGTGACATAACTCATGTTACAGTGCAGGAGGACAATTTACTGCAATTGTTTCTTGTTATGGCACTGATGTTCTCAAATAATGCTTGCTGTCAATCTGTTGAACTTGAACGAGATGGGTGGGGCATGGATTTTTTGTATAGATCATTCGATGAGGTTAAGAAGTGCTCGTTGTCATAGCGCGAGAATGGCAAATTTCCTTTGTTAATGACATAACGCTGCACACAATGTTATTGATGCATTTGTTAGGGTAAATTATTCCAATTTGTGCAAGAATGGCCGGTGTTGCACTTGTCTTGGGGACATGAACTTTTTGTGTTACAGATGGTCATTTGGTTAATTAATATTAGTAGCGATGTTGATTATGCATTACAACTATTTGCTATGGTGTGTTTGCTAATGTTCGTTATATGGTTCTCTTTGGTTTCACTTCTCCCTTCTTTGCTCTCAAATAAGAAAATCTCTCTCTGCGGGCGTGTGCGGACACACACACACACACACAACGAGCCATTACCACTCTTCAGTACTCATCCACATAATGTAGATCATTATATTTTATTGTTGTGAGAACCAGATTCAGATTTGTTGGATGCTGAAGGTACAGAGTGGATTGTACTTTTCATTGTTTCTGATGGAGATGTGCACCTTAGTTGCACTAGTGGTTCACTATCTGTTGTGAAAGCAGTCCTTTTTGGGATGGGGAGCATATGTTTATATTTATGAATGAGTTCATGTACACGTGTTTATGATTTGTGCAATCATAAACTAGATTTATTGTCAAAATTTCTTAGTATTTGAACCAATTTGATTGAGTCACAGGAAATGATTGTTCTAATTATTGGACTAATTTTCCATATTTTTTTATTTATTAAAGTAATAAAACAATCATGAATATCTGTATCCTTGGCTTAATCTAGAAGAACATGCTGATACAAGCCTAGTGCTTTAATTTTCTTGCAAGTCACATTGTACAGGAATTCTTGCAATATGTTACAGAATGCAGATTCCTCTCTCTCTCTCTCTCTCCACATTGGGAATTTGAATTGAGGGCTAAGTTCTTCCACATTTTTGGATTGTAAATGTCAGGAAGGAATTCCCTCTTCAGCTTCCCTCTCTTTTGGAGTCATCTACCTTCAGACTCCCTTCAATTTGTTTGATAATGCTTTCTTCTTCTACTTCCAGTTGTTGCATACACTCTTCAAAAGCTGCCACCATCTCTGGACTGAAAATGCTGTCCACGTCGTCACCATCCTTTTCTGACACACAAGTTTCTAAATTGTAGCTCCCAAATTTAGGAGTGAAAGCTTGGCCCCCATCATGAAGCCATTCCCTAAGGCTTCCAATGGTGGGGAGCTCAATGGTGGATGGGATTTCGAGTGATCTTAGCCCCTTGGCGACACTCTTTCTTTTTATGCCTTTCTCGGATACGTTTCCTTCTTCAGCAGCATCTTCAACACTATCCATTTCCTCAGCTAAGCTGCCGCTATTAAGACTTGGATGCGATTCTTTACTCTCAGGTTCCGAAGTAAAGGAAACGCGATACACTTCAGTCACTGTCCTCTGTCTGGTTGAATCTTCATCCCTTAAAACTGATTGATCAGTTTGACGAGAGTTTTCAAATGAAGCATTAGCATCTTGAAATTGCAATTTGGTTACTGACTCACAGTAATCCTCCAACCCTAATTCGTGTGCCCTGGACGACAAACCTTTTTGAATTTTTTCTAGCATTGCATCAAATTCCTCTATTGTGTGAAAGCTTCTCGAGCGTGGCATGCCCTTGTTCTCCCAATCATACTCACCTTCTTTAAGCCCATCAATCCGGTGAAAGCTTTTAGATCGTTTAGATGTCTTGATATCACTTGTTTCTACTTCTTTCGGGGGTGATAGCAGCAGTGACTCTGCAGGCTGCACCGCTTGTTTCTCCTCTCCTTGTTCTTTGAGGCCTGCCATCAACTCCCAATTGGTGGCAGCAGCAGCCTCGGTATTTGTAGGCTCAGGAGGTGGTTTGGGACCGGTTTTTGACAGCAAAGTGAAACTCCCAGTTCGGAGTTCGTTGGCTGCTTTGTCGGCAGTGCAAACAAGGGTAAGGAACTGATGGTGATCATTGCCATTAGTGGAGGTAAATAATTCTTCCAGCACAGGGACTCCATTGGTTCTCCTCTGCAAGCTGTGGTTCAGCTCTTCTTGAATGCTTAGTGATCTAGTCAAAACTTTCGAAGATATGCATCCCATTTAATCAGACAAAGATTGAACCCTGACCTTGTGCTGCAAATATATAATGGAAATGAGTCAAGTGACAATGAACATAAGAATCAAATCAATCATTAGGCATGTTTAGAAGTGTTGAAAATAAAGCATTGACATGACATTGCAGAAAACACAAGAACACAAAGAACACATCACATTTTGGCTAAAAGGAGAAAGTATACAATACCTCGGGGTACTTATTACTTATACGTGGCACCCCTGGCCAATGGATAGTCATGAAAACTCTCCATTTGCTTTGATAAAAGAGAAACACTAAGGGTTGACTCGTTGTGGGACTTAACGCAGCACCTTATGGCACGAGCTGACGACAGCCATCCGCCACCTGTGTCCGCGTTTCCCTCAGGCACCCCTCATGGAGAGTTTTCAAGAAAAATAATGACTCTCCATTGGCCAGTTGATGGGTAGGTTCCAGAAAACTCATTGTCATTTAAGCTGGTTGACATCACCAAACATATGTCCAACAAAGAGAAGGAACTTTGGCATTAATTTTGTAGTGTATACGATGCACACATGTACTATGCAAATGCTTCTATAACATGTCATGCCACAAGCAGAATTACAAGCATATTAGAATCAACAACCTCATTTACACTCGAAACAAAATAGAGCCTTGTGGAGTTATGATTATTCTATAAAAAACCACTTATTTACTTACCAAAAACATAGCACTATAGGTACTTAAATTATTAAACCCCCCCCCCCCCCCCCCCCCCAAAACACACACACACACACACACACATATATGGTATTAAACACTTGAGCTTCTCTGTCCATTTACAAACTATTGAAACAGATAATCAATTCCAAGTTTTCCAACTTATAACCACTGCCAACAAAATTCACAAGGCACATATAAGTTTGTGGGGATGAGAAAAAATGGTAAAAAATACGCATACACCAAACCCCAAATTCTGGTCAGCATATAAGGCAGACAGGAAGCAGGAAACAAGAAAAT
This sequence comes from Cornus florida, assembly GCF_030987335.1. Taxonomy (NCBI): domain Eukaryota; kingdom Viridiplantae; phylum Streptophyta; class Magnoliopsida; order Cornales; family Cornaceae; genus Cornus; species Cornus florida. The sequence continues at coordinate 87,720,124 of NW_026775571.1, read as the reverse complement.
ACTTGACACCCGAAAATGCTCCACTCACACACCCACACACACAATTATATATATATATATATATCTCTAAATTCCGAAAAAAATCATATAAATATATATATAATTAGAGCAGTGATACTTAGTCCGAATTCAGATCAATCTAACACTCACATGGATATGTGGGTCCCACCCGAATTTGGAACAATGATCTATGGAACAATTTCTTCATTTTCAGAGAAAAAAATGAAGGTAATAATAACAAGAGAATAAAATCTGTATATGCTTGATACTTGTATGATGATGAAAAAGAAAAGGTTGAAGAACAGAACAGATGAAAAATGAGCAAATAAGCTATATTAACCGGAACTGATCTTCTACATACCACTTCAATAAAATTAAGGATCGGAGGTGACCGGAGAAAGTATTCCGGGATGATGGAGAATCGGATGAACAAAGTTGATGAATCCTGAGTTGATTCACAGTGGCTGCTAAAAAAAATTGGTGTTTCTTCAACTTTTGGGTCTTAGCTAACTTGTATGCCCTGTTTTGCTTTGATGCAACAGTTTGTGTTGGTAGCTAATGGAGGATTTAAAAGAGTAGGAGGTTATTGGAGGCGGATTTGAGAATGGAGCTTAAGAGTTTGGGGTCTTCATAAGCAGGACAAGTCAATCAAGGCTGTGGGATTCACAAAATATGTGTCATCTATAATTGTTATATGATTCATACATGAGACAACCTGACTGCCAAAAAGTTTGAAAACTGCGGTCTAAATTGAATTTTAAAATAAGTCCCACCTTAGGTGCATTTATGGCATGTATTTATATTGAGTGAGTCCACACAAGGGTGCCACATGTGGTTTTAACTTTGGTCCCTGCTATTTACTTAATTGGGAGAGGATGCCTTGGTGTCCTTACGAGACTGTAGACCCCATAACATAACATTTCAGGGATGAGAAAGTTTGATTTGTAACTCTGAGAAGCGATTTTTTATTTTTAAAAAATTAAAAATAAGAAATTGTACAAAATTAAGTTTTTGAAAGCTATTTTCTAAAAATTCAGTTATAAAAAGATCTGTTTGAAGAGAATTGTCTCTTTAAAAACTGTTTACTGTTATCTTAATTCAAACCAGTTCCAATATTCTCGACCAATGCATGGTTGTTGAATTTCATAATTTGTCTTGAAAAATGGAGAGTTTTCAAGAAAAAAAACACATAAATGTGAATTGAGGGGGATGGCACGCGTAAGATATCATTGTAATATGGTATATTTTCTCAATCGAATTATTATGAGGTGGGACCCACACCACCCACTCACATATTTCATATTTGACATTTCCGAATTTGGATGATGTATTATTATTCTATATTTTTTAAGTTAAAACAAACACACATCTACTGGCCATGCTACGTAGACTCAATTCTCACCCTTTCATTTTTTATAAAGAAGATCATAACATTGGCCTAGATACCTTTATTTACGTCCCTTGCTAAAAAAGACTTTCTATAACTTAGTAATATTTTTCCTGGAACCAAAAAAATAAAAAATAAAACCTCAGTAATATCTTTTCTACTTTTTAAAAATTTTAGCCTTTTAACTCAATTGGAGTTAAATTGAACAAACTCAATAAGAGCTTACGGGTGCTAATTGGTTGGGTTTAGGTAAATAGAGGGATTAATCCGAACTGATCAGACCTTAACCTCCAATTCGTCGAGCTCACTCGAGCCAAAAGTTCAAGTTAGACTGGAGTTAACCTTAGATTAAGATGGGGTAGCTAGTATTTCTATAAGTTTGAGTTGCCTAACACCTCTTCCAAGTTCCAACCCCAACCACAACTAAGGTTGGTTTAAATTTTTAATTCACCTCAACATCTAATTAAGAAATAACTATTCAACTTATCCAAAAGCATGTTGGTCCTTCAATTAAGGGCTGTTTCAAATTTTCTTTCCCTCCCAACATGATGGGTGAAAAATTACTTGATGAGTTCAAAAAGTTTTGCCAATGTAACTTGACTCTAGGGCTGCCATTAAGTTTTAATAGTACTTCTTAAAGACTGATTAGAATTTGATTTTGGGTTAGGTCAAGTCTACCTATTGTTGTTTTATTGATTAAGTTTAATATATAAAATCAAACTAATCCAACATAGTTTTATATAGTTTTGATTTGTTCTATTCAGCACATTTCATGAATTCAATTCATTATCAATTTTTAATACATGATTAGTAACCAAATCTGACTGTACATATGATACATTGCACACATATATATAATGTATCCTTTTAGAGGCAAACACACACACAAAAAATATAAAACGAGAACTTATGGGGTCTATTTATTTCATTTATGACTAGGCTTTAAAACGTGGACTTGTGAGGCTTTTTATCTCCCCCACATCAAAAATTTTGGCTCACTATGTAGTCAAAACAATCGCGACAAAATACATCATATTCTTGATGTTGTTAGCCCTCAATATTTCATTAAGCTATGCTATTCATTGCAATCCTAGCATATCCCGACAGAGGGTCTGGTGGAGACCACAGTCGACATGCCCCGCTCACTCACTAAGGGCTCTAGTGAAACCTACATAATCCTATGTGAGTGGTTAGAAAATCGGTATTCACAAAGTCTTCCCGCGCCAACTAACCAATACCCTCTCAACTACTTTGGAATACACAGTGTTCCTTCCTTTAAATGCTCAAATTTAGATCTGGAGACACTACCGCTAATCACGGCAGCTAACATCTGGCTACCAGACTTCTTTAACTTGGTCTAGGACTCTTAGTTGTCTAGGGGTCCATCTATAATGCAACTATATATATATATATATATAGCTACATTATACTGTATTCAATACTTTCTTGTGCTCATCAAAACAGTGTCAATCATATAGTGCAGACATATATTTGTCATATATGTCTTAAGTTGCTCATCAGATTCTATTATCAAATTAAATCAAAGTTCAATTAAGTTGACATATTAAGTGTAAGAGGGTCGAATTGTTATTAAGAAAAAAAAAAAAAAAAAAATCAATTGTGGTGAAACACTAATTAACCAAATTATGTAATCCAAGAGAAAAAAAAAAAAAACCAAACTATGTAATCCAAATACGATCATAAAAAGTGGTTCGAACCATGCAAAACAGAATTAGAACATTCAATTATTACTGAGGGATTGTATGTGGTACCATAGTGTACTAAAGGCTCTCACTTAAATCCCTATGGCCATAAATGTCGGTTTAAAATGGTTACATTGATGTGTCCATCCATATGCACAAATGATGCAGCTGACATTTACAAAGATACACCAACAGTAATAGAGGAACGTTATCCAAAAGAAAAAAAAAAAAAAAAAATCAAAACTGCCTTACACTCAAATCAAAAGTCCAGTGTCTCACAAGGAGAGTGAGGTCCACCACTCCATCACTTCCCTTGTGAGACAACCGAGTTATCGGGGGATATATTAAAAGCGTTTTTTTTTTTGTGTAATTTTCTTTTAAAAAATATTTATAAAAAATCAAATAAACATTTCAATACAATAGTCAATTAGCATAACTAGTAAATTTTGTCATGAAAGGATTCTTTTGATAGCATTATTTATTTATCAAACGCGTTGATCAAACCAACAAGGGCAGGCCACAAGGCTTTATAGTATACAATTACAATTGCTGAACCAACCAGAATGTGCCATGGGCCTTGACAACCCTAGCTGCTAGGCTATGCAAGCTCCAACAGGTACCTGACACAAGACCAAAGTCAGCTGCCCAACTGATACAATAATACAGGGCAGATTTTAGCTAGTAGCTAGTTTGGCTCTGTGACATCAATATTTACCTCAACAATAAAATCATCCTTTCAAATGCACAACTAAGCAAACAGGGCATCATTTAATCTAGCCCAGTGCCCTATTACTTTATGCTTCACTGGAATTTATTAGATGGGGGTACCACACACATATACATGAAATAAATATCGCTACTACTAATCAATTGCAGCCTCCGGAGGCAAACCCAATTCTTGAACTGGAGATGTCATAAGCAACACTAAATGTCTGCTGTTGATGGTTTCCGATAATCGCGAAATCATTGCTGCCCGCGAAGGCCAAGCACGTATTCCCTTTATCCACATCAATCAGGAGGTTCTGAGGCGAAAGGACGAGATCAGCACCGCCTTGAAACACCATCCGAACCTTGGGCACAGCCAACATCCCCTTCACACTCCCTTTAAAACACGCGTCCAATATGGAAAATGCCGGGGCAGTCTTGTGCTTCGGTGACATGACCTTTGTGAACTCGTTTGTAAACGCTTTATATACCGACATAGGCAGCCGCGTGATCACGGTCCCCGAATCTATAATTGTCGGGACTCGGTACGAGGCCGATGCCACTCCCACTGCTCTGCCCGCCACTTCTATGGCCACGAGCCTCAAAAAGTACAAGCTTGGGTCACGGATATCGGTTATCATGGGCGTGAACTTATAGGCCGATTTAGTAACCACTGAGGCTTTTCCTATTGACAATGACCCACCACTGCCACGGCCTGTTGGCAGACAGTACGAGAAGGCATACCCATACTTGGCCGACAGTTGTGCGAGCATGGACAACTTGTGACGTGCCAGGCCGATCAGTCCTGCAGACTGACCGAACAATCCTTCATTATCCTGGCCACACCCGTACACGAAACCCGGCAGGGTCTCGGACTGACTCAACTTCAGTGAATCCTGACTCAAGTATCCGGTGGAGTAGGAGGAGTCACCATAACTGGCCGTGTAGACACACACTTTCTTGGAAGTGCAAAGGGGGTCGTTGAGTGTGGCCTCCCGGAGTGAGCTGCACTGCGGCGTCGAGCATGACATAGACTTGTAAGTGTTCGATGCAGCTGGATTGAAGAGCGGACTGACCTGTTTGTGGCAGTACACGGCGCAGGGCCGGCACTGGAGCCAGGAAAAGGAGCTGCCTGTGTCCACAACCATTGGATAGAAATTGGGCGGAGTCCCAAGGCCGATTTTCACATAGTAATTGCCCACGCCAATCGAAAAACCAGGGTTCAAAGGTGTGCTGATTAACTTTGGTCCTACTGGGTGTTCTGATTCGTGTGAAGTAGAGTTAGTGGTGGCACTGTTTTTGTTCCTGAGTCTGTAATTTAGATGCTTGACTCGGGATCCGTCGCGAAGGAGTACGTCGGAGACGGATGACGGAGATTGGGAGGCGAGAGGTGAACCAGGTCCTAGCACATGATGTAAGTTCAGGTGCATATGGTTGAGTCCCTGCTCATCTTCTGCCAAAATTTAAGAAAGGTTCATACAAAAAAAAATATTAGTATAAACATATACTTGCCATACTACATAGATACAGATATCATATATGTCACTCCCAATTGATTACATCTATGGATTGGTCAGAGCAATAAATTGGGAAAAGTTTCTTAATTATGCTTCTGGGTGTGTTTCAAATCATCACTTGGATTCATTTAAATGACAATTGAAGAAATCATATAAAAACAGATGATATAAATACATGCCTTGATGTTCTGCAATTGAAGACGTTGTGAGCAGAAGAAATAAAACAAGGGGCCAAACCAGACCCATCTCTCCCACCCCTTTTGAAATTGTGTGTTGATTTATGTACATTTTATATAGTGCATTCATATTCTTTTCTAATGCTATACATATGTGTGTGTATATATATTTTAGAGAGTTTTGGGGGTTTTGATCACATGACTGCCCAAATCAGAGAGTGACGCGTGAACGGTATAACCCATCTACCGTGTCCAAATTAGGGACCCATTGCAATTAATGAGAATTAGAAGTATTGAATAATTTGAACCCGAAAAGATTCTATTTTTCAATAAAATCTGCTACTATCGTAATAAACAGTCTAAAAGAGAGTGACACAGAAACAGAAATATGAAGTCTGAAATTTTTTGACTTCTTATTTAACTTTTTATTTTTGTCGACTAGGATAGTAGAATCTATACAAAGAAATGAGACAGCAAACAATAAGAAAGTTTTACGTCAAAATATGTAAATTTTTATATTTTTCTACGGATAGTACATGTTTATGTTGCTTAAAATGGTCGCATATTACCAATTAAACCCTTAATTATCAGTAAGTAATTTTGTCACGTCAAAAATATCTACTTCTATTTGTATAGTTACTTTTCGGTCACATCAATACCTATCTAAATTTGCAAGCTCACTGTACTCTAGTATTGATTTAATAACTATGTCATAATTCAAAGTTGTATTGCTCTCTCTTTTCCATCTTCCGTCAACGTTCTTAGTGTTTTTGAAAGTGAGAAGCTTGTCTTTTTTAAAAGGAGATAGAATAAGGAGTTTATTCTCTATTTATGATTTTCTGTATTTATTTAAATAAGAAATACAAAAACTTAAATACTGGTTGATAACATGTTCTTTCTATTTCAGTATTTGCTATTTTATAGAAAATAAAAATATTATTAAATTTAAAATTTTGGTTTCTTGCTTTTCCTTCGGTTAAGTGAGATCCCAAATTTATACAAACTCTCTATAATTGAGTGGAGGAAGAGTTTTAAAGGAATATGGTGATAAATGAGAGAAAAATGTAAAAAGAAAGACAGAAAATAATTTTTTAAATTTTTTTGAAAAAGAAATTGAGTGGGATATTTGCCCCACTGGGTCCAACCTAGCTCCATCTCTGATTCTTAGGTTTAACTCCATTCATTTATTAAAAAAAAATTTAAAAGAAAAAGAATATCAATATTTTTCCCATTTGATAATTGCGGGAATTAAATATGGAGAAAAGAAAGACATCACAAATTTCAAGGAGAAATTTTACTGTTAATTATTTCTTTTATTTCTTGGCTACCAATTATTTTTCAAGAAACTTCTTACCACTAACATACTGTATAGACGACATAATAATTTTATTTTATTTTTTTAACATTTTGACAAATCAAGTGGGGTAATTATTTTTTTTTCTTCCTATTTGATAATTATGGAAATTAAGTAGAGAGAAAAAAAAAACATCATAGCATTTCCAGCAATCTGTTAAAATATCTTTTTGTGTAAAATATACACGACCAAGGATGATAGTTTTAATTTTATTTTATCTCCAGCAGTCTGTTAAGATACACTGATATGTACTAATGTGTAAAATTAATGTGTATTTTACGCAACATTTTTACACAGTCACATCAGCATATTTCATTTCTCCTCCATTAAAGAATCAACCCTATGTTAAGTAGGTTTGTAAACGTTATATGGAGTCTGGTATGACACATGGTTGGTTGTTATTGGTGGATATTTTTTTACTTAAAAGATATAAAAAAACAGTTGAAGTTAAAATTAAATAATTCAATTTTTTTTGTGTAAATATATTATAACACATCAGATTTACGAAAAAAAAAAAATATACACAATGGTTGGAGATGCTTTCGGAAATTTAAGGAAAAAAATTTGAAGATAATTATTTTTCAAGAAAATTCTTACTAATAATATTATATATAGAGAATAATTTTTTTTTTTTTTTTCCACTTTTTCTTTGTCTTTTCCTTTTTCATACCAATTCGAAAAATCAAGTAGAGCCTAAAAATTCAACAAATCAAGTGGAGAGAATTATTTTTCTCCACTTTTTCTTTCTCTTTCTCCCTTTCCATACCAATTCAACAAATAAAGTGGAGCCTAAAAATCTCAATATTGTACCTAAAAAAATGCTAAAATAAAAATATTTTCAACCTTAGCAAACATATATCACTCAATAGCAGTCACAAATTTACTTTTTTCTTCCCTTATCCAATAAACATTTGTTTTAACTTTCTTAATTTCCACCTCCAAAATAATAAAAAAATAAAAAATAAAAAATAAAATAAAATATTGTTGAAGTAATGATCATATATGAGTGAAGTCCATAGTCGGTGCTTTGTCTTTATTGCCCTTTATCTTTTCTCAGTGAGACTGACCCATGACCATGACTTTGAGCTTCAATAATTCGCTTAATTGATGAATAATAACAAGGATTGTTTGGTTTGTACCGTTCACAACTCATTTTAATCATCCACGTGGAGATGGAAAAAGTATCATGGTACTCGGAAAGTGTGTGCCATTCCATCGTGAATGTGATAATGTATTTTTATCACAAAGATTGGGACGATTCGAAATCAGTGCATCATACTTTCGAGATATTTGATATATATATTATTTAGAGTTGATAGTAACACAAATTCAAATACAATTAATGATATTGGTGCATAAAGTTATGAAGTTGCGTTTCAAAGCAATTACTGATATTGCCAAAATTATTATTTGAAGAGTGAGAATGACAATTACCTCATTAATTTAATTGAGATTGAAATGGGTCTAGGGGGGAGAGTCAAAGTTTGCCCTACTCAAAATGAATCCAAATTAGTAAAAAAAAAAAAAAAAAAAAAAAAAAATTAGATTAATAATTATTCTACATTCAAATTTTCTTACTTTCATCAATTTTTATTTTTATTTTTTTAATCTTTGGTATTACTAAATGCAAACTACAAGGTTAACAACCTAATTGTTTAATATTTCCTTATATATAATTTTTTTTTTTTATTTTTTTAAAACATATTTTGAATTTGTTGAACAGAGAAGGTAAAAACACTCTGCTCGACCGACAATAAGGAGAAAATATGGAGTACAATGGGCACCATAATGTAATACTCCTGCCCAATAGCAAGTGATATTAAAAAAAAAAAAAAAAGCTAGAAAAGCTTATGTAGTAAAGAAAAAAAAAGGCTTGAGGTCCTATTTGTTAAAAATTTAGTCATGTACATTGCCCATGACATTTTTAATATAAAATTTTAAAAATACCCATATATCTTCCGCTAATGCCTTTATATATATACAACGAACCGAAAGAGGGACATTTTAATTATTTTACATTTAATTATTACTTTTTAACTTTTTTTTATTTTTTTTTATTCAATTATAGATGTATACTTTAGTCTTTTCAGCAGTCAAGTATTTGTTTCAAAATTAAGTATTAAAGATTTTTTAGAACGTATACGAAGCTATATACTCTATATGCATATGATACGGAATTTTTTTGCTCACGTCCCATTCATTTAAATAAATAGGAGAGGGGAGGGAGAGTGGTGCTCTATGTATATATCTTTTAGTAAATAGTAATGCTCTATATTGCGTTGTATATTTTTCTTTGTTATTTTTTCTTTATTTATTTTGTTGGAATGTGTGTGTGAAATTATTTATATATAAATGTTGTGTTTGATTAGTTAATTGATGAAGCAATCAATATCTATGGGCTCCATAACTCAATATATTATTAGGTAAAATACAAGAAACCTCATTGAGTTATGGAGAAACCTACAACTAACCCCCTGAACTATGCAAAATTGTTGCAGATCACCCTATCCGTCCAAGGTCCGGTGGTATATGACCGTTAAAATTGGTTTCTTAAATTTAAATGACCATATTACCCATAGAAGCATGAAAGAACAATAATGCCCTTAATTTCCTACCGTTAGACCAAAAAGCCATCCCTTAAAATGGAATACCGACCCAAACAAGCCTTTATCAAAATTTCCCCAAATTGATAACTCTTCAACTGCTAAGGTTAGTCTTTGTTTTCAATCATTTGTGCATCTTGGTGATTTTGGTGGTCAGAAACAAGATAATATCATCGTGCTTTCGTGCCAATCAGCTGTGCGTCTTGGTAAAGGTTATTATCCATCTGTAGGTTTGTATTTTGGAAAGAGCGATTAAATTTTTTTCACTTTGTTCATCATCAAGCTCTGGTCGTATCCAACCCATTTTCTGTCTTTGTGTATGTTCGTTGTGTATTATTCAGTATATGTATTTATATGTGGTATTATATGGTATTATTTTCTTTATTAATTTTCATTTTTATGGTATTATTTGTAGAAAATGAGTTTATGAATTATCTGCAAGTCGTAGTTTTCAGGGTATGGTGCAAAGGGGTCCTTTCAGGAATAGTAAATGTTGTGACAAAAGGGTAGTTGTGTTCATATTTGAGTAAGCCGACAATCCTGGCAAGCTCTATTTCAATTGCAAGAATAAGGAATGTAATTTTTTCCAAAGGTGGACTCCTCCAACAGGTTCGGTGAAGCCATTGAAGATAAAGATGAAGCTCGAGTAGGTTGCAATTGCTAAATCAATGTTTGTTGGAAGCATGTTCTTCTTTGGGTTGTCAGTTATAATCTTATTTATTTGCCTTTTTATGAAGTGGGATTTTTGGCTGGGACTTAATAGTGTTATATATTGAAGATCTATTTTAGGAGTGGAATTTTTTGGTTGGGAGTTAGTAGTGTTGTATCTTTTATGTATCATTTAAAGCTCTTGTAATAGTTTAAGTATATTGAATGAAAATGGTCTCTATTTTGTTTAATGATAGTGCAATGCAATTGTGTCGCTTTTCTGGTTGTCTGTGTTGTGCAATGACAAAAAATGCAAGAAGGTGTTTTTGGTTGTTGATGAATGATAGTGCATTGCACTTAATAGTGTACTGCACTTGGTTGTTTGATGAATGACATTGTAGTGCACTTACTGCACATTACATTTGGTTGTTTGGTGAATGATGATGCATTGCATTTTTTAGTTTGTATGTTGTATGCAAGGTTGTTTTCAATATACTTAGTGCAATTAATGAAACCTGTCATGAGGGAGTGATAAGCAATGCAGTTATTTCACTCATTTTTTTGGTTGCATGTTGTATGCAGAGTTATTTTCAATGCAGTTAGTGTAGTCAATGCAGGCTGTTATAGTGTGGGGAATCAATATCATACTTAGTGATCTTTAATGCACTTAGTGCACTCAATGAAATACATTGAAACATGTCAAAGTGACACACTTATGCTCCGTTTAGTTAGAGGGATGGAAAATTTGATGGAAGAGAGAGGAGAAGGAATGGATGAGGCATCCCTAGGGAAGGGAAGATGTCTCCCTCAAATTTTGTTTGGTTGGATGGAATGGATAGTAGAAAAGATGGATGAGGAGACACATTATTTTTGTTTGGTTGGATGGAATTGATAGTAGAAAAGATGGATGAGGAGACACATTATTTTTGTTTGGTTGGAAGGAAAGGAAAGAGGGTTTTTATATTATTTTTACTAATATACCCTCATTATTTAAAATTATAAAAATTCTATATTTATTCTAAGTTTATTGGAAGGCCAGAAATGGAAAATACATATTTTTGTTAATTGTTATTTCTTTCTCTTTCTTCTTCCTCCCAATTTTGGGCAGATAAAAAAATACAAAGAAAGGAATGATGCTTCATCCCTCATTTCCCTTCCCTCCAACCAAACACGAAAAAGTTGTTTTATCCACCCTCTCATCCATCCCTCCTCAATCCCTCACTCCAAACAAACACATCATTAGTGTCAAAATGATGAACTTAGTAACCTGCTAGTGATGACACATTAAAATGTGCACCTTTGTCCTGCTGTAATTACCTGTGATACATTAAAAAAAAGCTATCATACATTCAATTCAATTGCACCACCCTGTCTTAAAATGTGCACCTATTAAATGCATGGCTTTAGACACTGCAAAGGACCTGTTAAATATCATAGCCTATCATACATTCAATTGCAGCAAAAAAAGAAAAGAAAAAAGAGTTACACTGATAATGCAGCCATACATTCAAAAAAGTTTAGAACAGTTACAAGAAGGCAAAAAAAAAAAAAAAAAAAAAATTAGAGACCATCAAATATATATTTTTAGTCCCATACTTCATAATGTCGACTTAGACTTTGTGAAAAGCAAGAAAAATCATTTATAGAGTAAGATAGTTACTTATCCAAATTATACGAGAGTTACAAAAAACTAATGCACACAGAAATTGAAAAAATCAGCTGATTAGAAAAAGAGAGTTACTGATCACAAGTCAGGCTCTTTAACGCAAGCATGATATAGGGTTTCACATATGTGATAGGTCAATTAGGTTGATTAGGTTTGCAGAGAACATGGAGCATACATGACCTGCACAAATGGATGTATGTGTGTTTGTGGCGCGAATAAGAGCTGGGTTGTTGGTGTGATGGAGTAAAAAAGATAACATACCTAATCTTTTTGGTATGTTGTCGATTTCCTATTGGCCGTTGATATGACAATGCTTCAAATGGTGTCATTTCTTAGTGTTTACTCCATTATTTTGGTCAAATGGAAAGGCGACATGTGGCAAATTCCAATGGAACTTACCACGCTGGATCGCAACTATAATAAGTTATTATTGGAAGTTATTCAATATTACGTAGTAATTGAAAATCAAAGACAAGTGAGCCAGTACAATCCTACCATGTGGGGTTTTCTATTTTTAAAAAGGAAAGAGGTGAGTCCTAATAGGACTTGCCATCTTTAAAATAAGGGCCCACATCTTCCTATATGGAATGAAGAGATTACATGGAAATACTATACTATATTCAATCTCATACACTTACCCAAGTCAAAGTTCATCCAACCAATTATTTTTTCACAAATGGCGAGTTCTACTGAGCTTACCACGGTGTTGACCACGTTGGATCAATTCTTTTAAGAGTTGGTATTATGGAAGGTTTATGAAAAGATCGTGCTTTCAAAGAATCCTAAAAGGAAGGTTTTCAATTACGTCAAGGCAAGAGTTGACCAAGAGAACGTGGGGTTGGACTTTCTCCTTATTTTTAAGAGAATCCAAACAACTACTTTAGCAAAGTCGGCAATATTACAGAAGAAAAGGGAAGTGGGTGATGGTTTAAAATAACAAGTATATATTTCTGAATATATATGTGTGTGTGTGTGTGTGTACAAATATATATATATATTTATATTTATATTCTGGAATACTACCCATGATGAGAAAGCTGCTAAAATTAAGGAGTTCATGGCGCCACGAACTCCAAACCCAGAAGGAAGGTTTCAAGAAGGGAAATTACCAAAATTCAAGGGAACGTGGTTGACAGAAGATTGTGGGCAATGATGTATATTTCTGGATATATATATAGATATATATATCTTACCCATGAAGAGAAATATCGCTGAAGTCTTGGGGCCACGACGCATGAATTTCAAAACCAGAAAGGAAAGTCTGGTTGAGGGAGGTTACTAAAATCAAGGAAACGTGGGTGCAGAAGAAAAAGGGGATGATTTATATTTATGGATATATATATATAAATAAGGAAACGTGGGTTCCTTTCATGGCATTGTGGGTTATATATATATATATATAACCCACAATGCCATGAAAGGAAGGAAAATCTGGTTGAAAGAAGTTACTTTAAACTAAGATATACAGCCTACAATGGAGAAGTTACTGAAATTGTGAGGAGAGCCATGACACCATTATTCAGAAAGGAAAGTCCAACCCATAATAGGTTACCTAAAGCTTAGGAGACGTGGGATATTTGGCCAAACAAGAATATATCAGTTGTAAGTGGTGGTACTTCATGCAGTAACTACCACTGACTGAGGAAGCTGTCGAAGGTTATTGATGACCGTGGAATTATGGTTTGAAATAAAGGAGAAGACCACGTATGAGGGAGAAGACTAAGGAAGACATGGGAAACGTGGCACGATACGGACCTTCCAAGTGGAAGTTCTCAACTGTTGCTGAAAACTGTCGCCTTTCTATCTGGGCAGTTCCAGAACGTGGGAGAAGGCTTACAAACATGTATTCAACTGCCAAGACCATTATTTATCAGTTGTAGATCATGGGAGAATATGGTTTTACACTTGTCAACATTTAGAGAAGGCTGAAAGATCATGGGACACTTGGTAATCTGAGGAATGGCCACGTGGAAATCGTTGAAGCTACCACATTAAGCCACTACATGCATGGAAAACTCTATAAATAGAGCATCAAGGCTTAACTAGCAAATCCTGTTCAACACACACAACCAACAACACCTCATCTTCCAATTACATTTCATGTATCTTTACAGTTATGTAATGCACTTTCAATATATTTAATTCAAGTCCTACACTTATTATTCTTACTTTCCAGCATTTTACATTGAAGTCCTGTACTTTCAATACCGCTTTCTTTTCCACTAGCCATAGAGTAGTCCAGAAGTCATTTTTCAAGACAAAAAGAACCTCCAAAGGTGGTAATTTCAGTCCTTCATACAATCGCCTGATCCCTGCAATTTCCTACTGGATAATTATTCAGATATCCACTTTGGAACGACAGTAGTTCCTAGCACACCCGAAATTCACCCTCATTTCTGCACTTGGAAAGGATCACGGTTTTTAGGAGCTGAACATCTTAGCACGACCGGCGGGACATCTTTACAGATTATTCAATGGCCGGTGGAAGAAGGCAAGACAAGTCTGTCCAAGACCCTGCCGAACTAGAAGAGATGCAAGCCAGTGAACTTCCAGTGGCAAGTTTATGATTTGCACCTGATGAAAATGATATGGTGGAAAAATTTGCTCAAACAATGGCAAATGGACCCATCATAGACAATATTTGCATAATGGCAGTGCAGCAAGATAAGTTTGCACAAGTCCAAACAAAAGTCACTTAAGACTTATCCAGGGTTGCGCAAGACCAGTCAAAAGCTGTTCTTTCTCAAGACCGAAAGTTAGAAGAAATGGTATACCGAATCTCTCAAAGGTTCGAGTCTATGTTGGAACGGACCCTTGGTAGCTCGAATCAAAGTATGGCCCCTTAGCCAAATAACTCTGAAGGATCTCAACAGTCGACTTTCTAAGCCAACAGGCCGACCTTATTTGTTGAAGGTACTTCCTTTCAACAACTTGCGGGGCCGTTCCTTCCAACTCAGTAGCAGATGCAGTCTCTTCCAATGGCACAGACTTACATTCCAGCTGCATCTGTGACTACTCCAGTGTCACAGATAACTGTTCCACAATCAATGCCCATGCCAGTCACTCAGTAAGTTCAGAACCTTCCACTTGTAATGATTCCACAGCAGACTTGGCATGATCAGCCTGACCAACCATGGCCATACCACATTCCTTAAGCATAACAGAATGTTCCACCTATGAATATTCAGCCAACCGCACCTGTTCTTCCAAGGCCACAAATGGTCATTCCTATGGTGGTTTAGGGGCAACCTTTCCCAAGGGAGCCACTTATTGACCAAGGAGGAAGGAACCACGGTAGGATTAACTATGCAGATGCCAACCCATTGCTAATGGTAGGTAGAGGACATCAAGTGGCCAATCAACCTTAAGGTTGGCTAGACAATAACCCTTTACAGCTTATGGCACTTGATAGAGGACAATTTGTAGAGTTTCTCCAATAAGAATTTGGCTTAACTCGAAGAGGTGGAAGGCCAACCTACAGAAAACCCTATCCAGAGTTCATTAATGAAGTTGGGTTCCCAAGGAATTTCAGAATTCCAGAGTTTGCAACGTTCAATGGAGAAGGCGAACAGTCCACATTGGAACATATCAGCCGGTTCACCGTCCAATGTGGAGAAGTAGAAGCCAATTCATGACTGAAGGTACACTTGTTTCCAAATACATTGACTGGCTATGCTTTGGGGTGGTATTCCAACTTGCCAGCCAACTCCATCTAAAGTTGGCAGCAATTTGAGGATTCATTCCACACTCAGTTTTATAGAGCTGAGCCTGAAGTGTCGATGGCAGACCTTTCCAAACTTTATCAACTACCTGGAGAGTCGGTGATGAGCTTCCTTTCCAGATTCAGGAGGGCCAAGTACAAATGTAATTTGTCTTTGCCGTGAGAAGAATATGTGAAAATAGCTGTGAACAGCCTAGAATTTGAACTTCGTAAGAAGTTTGAAGGAGTACAATTCCATGACTTGTTCGACTTGGCCGGCAGAGTGGCTAAGTATGAAGAGCTCCTTCATGAGGAGCAAGACTGGAAGAGTTCCTCCAAGGGCACCTACTATCGTGATCCCAACTATGAGGTGTATACCACTGAAATTGATAGAGAGTTTGAGCTGAATGTAGCTGAGCTCAACATAAAAAAGGCCTATACTTATGAGGCTTTGGCAAAACCAAAATCAGCCACGGCCAACTTGTAGGCCACCTCTGGTTCCAAGTGGAAGGGGACAGACCCTTCCAGGAGTTACTCTTTTGACATCTCTAAAGCCGAGCAAATTTTTGATTTGCTTATGGTTGACAAACAATTGATCTTCACAGTAGGCCATAAGATGCCAACGGCCTCTGAAATGGCTGAGAAAGAATATTGCAAATTTCACAATTTGTAGGGGTGTTCCACTAATAATTGTATTATTTTTTGCAATATTGTGCAGAAGGCAATTGAAGATGGCAGGTTGAAGTTTCCAGAAAAAACAAAAGTCATGGGTGTTGATGGAAATCCTTTCCCCAAGGCCGTTTCCACAAATGTTACTTCTTTTACCTTGGAAGACCCTAGGAAAAAGGTGCACTTGGTAGATCCAAGGGCCAATGGAAAACTAGAAATTCCTGAACCAGCAATATCCATGGAGAAAACAGTGGTCGAGTTGGAAAAGTAGCTCTAAGAAGCTTAGATAGCCTTAATCCAGTAAGGTTGTTGTCAGTGTAAAATTCAGAATGAAGGATGCCATAGGGACTTTCCAAAAGAGGAGATGGTGAGTTGGTGTGGTGGTGCATTGGTGTTGGAGAGTGGTGAGGATAGAGGGATGGTGGGTGTTTGGGGTTTGCTAAGAGGTGATGGTTTGGAGTTGATTGGGTTGGGAAGGTGGGTTGTGGAAGTGGGTTGTTGTCGGTTTGAGAGGAGTGAAGGTTGGGATGGTTGGAGAGATGCCGAGAGGTGAAGATGGTGGTGAGGTTGGTTGGTTTGGGTAGAGAGAGAAAGTTGGTTGCATGGTGATGGAAGAGGAATGCCGAGAGGTGGTTGGGTTGGGGTGAGGGTTGATGGTGGTGGAAGTTGAAGCCGAGAGGACTTGTGTTGGGGAAGTTGATGGTTAGGGAGTGTTCGAGCACTCGGCATGCAGGTTTGTGGGTTGATATGGGTTGGTCGGAGTTAGTTAAGTGGGGTTGATGGTGGAGTGAGGATAGTTGATGGAGGAGTTGCCGAGAGTTGGTTGGGTTGGGGTGAGGATGGTTGAGGTTTTGGAGTAGGGTGGTGTGAGGGAAGATGAATGGTGTTGATGATGAGCATTGCCGAGAGTGGTGGTGTGGTTAGGGAGTGAAGGTGCCGAGAGTGGAAAGATGGGTTGGTGTGCATGGTTTGCACGCTGGGGTTGAGAGAGAGAGAGGAAGGAAGGTTGGTGCATGCATGCATGCATGGAGGTGTTGTGGAGGTGAGGTTGATGAGGGTCTTTGAGGGCTCGGGATGCCGAGAGATGGGATATGTCTGGAAGGATGCCGAGAGGAAGAAGAAGATGGTTGAAGGTGATGGAGAGTGAAGTTGGGTTGATGTTTGGTTCATGTGCCGAGAGGTGTGAGGAGTGTGTAAAGAGAGAAATGAGAGGAGGAAAGTTGAGGTTGGTGAGGGTGGATGGTGAGCCGAGGTTTGTTTGGTGAAGAAGGGTGGGTTTGGTTTTTCGAGCACTCAAAATTTGGCTTCGAGTGCTCCAAAAACAAGCAGAAGCCTCGGAATTTTTTTTTTTTTTTTTTGGTAGAAGTTTCGAGCATGCTGAAATTTTGGGTTGGAAGCTCGAGCACTCGAAATGCATGGTTCGAGTGCTCGAGAAATAAACAGAGAGGTGCCCAAATTTGGATGAGGAAATTCGAAATGGCACCTGGAATTTAGAGCACTCCAAATGGGTGCTAGAGAGCTCGAAGTGAGGGCAGTGAGCTTGGGATGAGATTGGTTCACATTTCGAGCACTCTAAAATGGAATTAGAGTGCTCGAAATACAAGCAGTAGCCTCGGAATGATGGTGAGGAAGTTGGAGCAATCCAAATGAGAGTTGGATTGCTCCAATTTTTGGCAGTAGGCTCATGGAATATTGGTTAGATCATTCGAGCACTAGAATCTTGGCCCAGTAAGCATTTTGAATGGATGCAATTGTTGAAACAAATGTGTCAAACTTTGCAACATCTTGCTAATGCATGGATATAATTGGAAATTTTTTCAAAATGTAACACATTTCCAATGTATGGATGAATTTTGAACTTTACAAATTCATTCCATTCCAATGCATGGATGGAAAATTTTTAAACTTGGCATGCCATTCCCATGCATGGAAAGATTTTTAAAGCTTTGCATGGTAGTTGGAAAAATATTTGAAAACTTTGCATGCCATTCCATGCATCGAAAATTTTTCATGTCACTCCTATGCATTGAAAAATCATTGCAAGCAGCAGCTTCAATTCAAGCCATGCATGGAAAATTTTAAAACTTTGCACATTATTCCAATCTAATGCATGGATGGATTTTTGAAGCTTTGCATGCATGGAAAGAAATTGAAATTTTGCATGGGACAATGCATGGGGAATTTTGAAAAATTTCAAACATTGCAAATGCATGGAAAAATTTTAAACAGTGCAAGAATTTCAATGCATGGATGATTTTGCGAATATTTTCAAGAATGTATTACAAATGAGACATTATGCACATGAGTAGCATTCCCAAGATCCGGTGAAATTGCTAGGAAGCGATGGAAATTTCCGGGAATGAAAATTAGAGTTGAGAAGGTCTAAGAAGCCAGTCTAAAAATGTGGAACACAACTTAAGATAGTTCCAGAGAAAGTTAAATTTTGGCATTTCTTAACCATTTCCCAGAAAATTTCATGGCTCAGACAATTGAACATTAGGGAGGCATTGAAGTAGAAAGAATTGCTCCCCATGGGTGCTAAATTTAATGTCGATAGCTAGACGCACCGAGATCAGGTTAGTCCTCCTTACCCTATACCATGTCTCTCTAGAGAGTCATAGGTCCCCAAATAGGATAGTTCTTTTAAAAGTGGAGGAGGAAGACTTTGAAGACAAAAGTGGAAAAGAGGTAACGGAAAGACCTCAACCCACTCTTCTTCCTCAATGAAGAACTTTGGACTATGGGGCTGATTTGGATTATAAGAAGATGGATTAGGTGAGGGTGCACCAAGCAACGACTTATGAAGGGTCATATTGAGTACGAGAATGATCAACAAGTTATCCTTCAGAATTTCAACATCCTCCCCACACTTATCTGGTGGCTCGGGCTCAACAGTTTGAGATAACTCAGGAGAAGGTATGAGAGGAGGTGCAAGCTCCCACGAAAGAGATACATTTGATGTTTTCCAATGAGGAGAGTGAATGAGTGGAGGAATATCAAGCAAAGAATTGACTTCGCAAACAGAATTGGCAACATCAAAATCCTCATAATTAAAATGAACTAAGCATGTTTTTAGAGGATCCTCCATTAAAGGAGGTGCATCAAGCAAGGGATTATGTAGGGGCTGTGCTGGATTTTTATAGGATACAATCTCATCATCATTAATTTCCTCATTTTGAACCACAAATTCTTCAATTTTTTGTGTGGCTACAATTTGATCTTCACCCACTATTTCTTCATTTTCACATGTGATAACCACTTGAACATTCTCGTGATGAAAATTACTAGAAGTAAACTCATCATTCATAGAATTCTCTTTTGGATTGACCACAAGTTCAATTGGAAATTCTTCTTCCTTTTCCTGATTTAGAACATCAACCATTTGTTGAATTTGGGCTATTTGGTCATCTAAATCAACTCTAGATTGGGAATGAGAATAGGCGGTGGATTATATGCTAACAATGTCATCCAACATTTGCTTGTTGGACTCCATCATTTGCGTATGCATAGACTCTATCATTTGTTTGTTGGCAGCTATTAACTCATCCAATGGAGACGGTAGAAAAGGAGAAGAAGGGGGCTGGAAATAATGATCATTGGGTTGAAAATTGGAGTGAAAATGTTGCCCAAGAGATTGTGGGGCTGAATTTCCTATGTCAAGCCACAAGAAGTTTTGATGATCTCCTGAACCCGAGTTATAACCATTGAAGTATGGATCACTACCCGGTTTAGAGAAATTTGTATTTGGTTGCTCTAGATAAAAATCCGAGAATTGTCTCTTTGGAAGACAATCTCTTGTATGATGTGTATTACTAGAGCAAAAAGTACAAAACACATGTGGTGTGTAGAATTGAGTTAGGAGATAATTATTCTCCATCTAGGAGTAATTCAACAACACACAAAGCAATCAACACAACACTTCATCACCATAACCTCCACATATGATATTCCCTCTCTCCTCAATTATCAAGACAAAAATTAAATTGGCCACGACAAGGACCGATGCTTGAACACAAAATTTAAACAGGATAAGAGCCTCAACAAGGGCTTCACAACTAAACTAAAACTAAATTTAACACATGCACAATATTCACAACTCGAAACTAGAAGTCACGAGACTTACCTGGGGTCCTCTAGACTTACAATTTGCTAACATTCCCCCGGCGAGCTTCGAGTCCCTAGAATCTTACAACACTTAAAACATTAAGATGGTCAAAACACACAAGGAATATTCACAAGACACAATATTCACAATCAAACTAAAATTAACCCTAGAACTTTGGTCGCTAAACCGTTTGCAGTCCCCGGCAATGGCGCCAAAAATTGATCGGTTGATCAACTATACATCAACCTTCGCAATAGCACAAATCATTGTAAAATAGGGCTATTGGTCGGGTAAGTCGAACCACTGGGACTGCGCTAGTCTATGGCAACCTAAGAGTCTAGAATTGTTCTTAGAATGATAAGGGGTAATAAGAGTTTGTTTGATAGTCACTAAACTAGGAAATTAGGAGTGCATAAAACAATAAATTGCAAGGAAATTAAAGGAGTGAGATACAAGTAGAAAAGACTAGGGAGATGAATCCACACTACACCCTAAGTACATGCTAGATTAAGGCTAAATTGGGGAAGTACAATGTATAAAATGGTCACGAAATATATAGCAACACTAGATTACCATATACCCTTAGAGAAGTTCATTAAATCATTAAACAAGAATAATCCCTCAAAAATTCATACATTTGAGCTACCTAAACTAAAGTGTAGCCTTCAACATACTCACTCAAGCAAGAACTATCAAGTTTGTAATCAAATGATAAAGCACATGAGGTAGGAAACTAGCATAACCCATCAAAGGAAGTTCCTAAGCAATGGACTATCCATTTTCTCTATCAACATGCCTTGAAAATTATTCATAATCCTATCTCCATTGTCACCATGAAGAAACAAGCATTATGATTACTACAAGAAACCATCTAAGACAAGATAAATCACTTACAACAATCATTTATAAACATTAGAATTCATTACAAGAAGTAATATGCTCTAGATTATAAAAAGACCAAAAATGATACATCATAATCCCCAAAATAGAACCTAATCTAGAACATAAGCAAAAGGGGAGGCTTCATCACCTCCCTAGATGAGGTTTATTTACCCATGAGTGAGCTAGAAGAAGGAAGAAGCATGGATGAACAAGCCATTTTCGAGCTCCCTTCTTTAGGCTTCAAGAACACTTCCTTCTTTCTCTCTTCTCTCTCCTCTATCTTGTAAAAATGTAGGATAATCCCTTTGTGTGGCCTCCCTTCTCTTCTCTTTTATAGATAAGGCCTCTCTCTCTCTCCCAAAAGACATCCTCAACCACCTCATCAATAGGGAAATCCAAAGTTGGTAAATGTAGAGTGCAAGTGGCTAAAATGGGCTATTCCCAAACAACAATCTGCCCAAAATTTGAGCACTCGAAGCAAGGCCTCGAGCACTCGAATTTAGTGTAAAAAGCTCCATGTTTCACTTGCTCTGCCCAGACCTACTTTGATGAAAATGGCCATAACTTTGCGGTCTAAACTCCGAATGATGAACCGTTTGAAGATTTGGAGAGCTAATTCAGAGCTTTAAATACTTCATGCTTTGGTGGAGATCCAATTCTCAAGGATGGTTGGTCGGAAATGAAGATCAAGGAAGAATTTCATTGCTGCCAGGCTGTTCTGCGTACCTCTGGTAACAAGGCCATAACTCTCTGCTCCGAGCTCCGAATGACAAACCATTTGAAGATTTAGAAAGCTAATTCAGAGCTCTAAATCTTTCATGTTATGATGGAAGTCCAGTTCTTGAGTTTGCTAGGTCGAAAATGGTGACAAAAGTCAGGTTCCACTGCTGCCAAGCTTCAACATTGTGCCTTTGCATTCAAAATTTCAACAAAACATCATTCTTGCTTCTTTTAAGCCCATGAACCTGAAAATAAACAAAAATGCACAAATGAAGATAATCTACATAATAAAATCAAATAATGGACTTAACTAATGCAATTTAGGGCGCTTGAATATGCAATATTCTGCGCTCATCAGAAGGCAGCAAAGGAAGAGGGCAGATAGAAAGAGACTATGGGAGAAAGACCATGGTTGGTCCAACTGGCTAAAAAAGGTAACCAAGCCTTCAGAATTATCAGAACTTCCAGCTAAAGGAAATGACAGAGATCCTGATGATTTGCTAGATTTTGATTCAGAAGTTAGAAATTCCTTATTGACAGATGACCCTTCTACAAAAGATGGAACATATTTAAAAATCTTAAACAGTTCCAGCAACAGTAAAAAGATCTATTTTGGGAGCCTTCTAGGTGAATTTACTTGCAATATGGTAGTGGTTCTCCCTTTGTTTTTTGAGCTACAGCCAAATCAGCCAACTTCAATGGAAGGAGATGTAGTAGATACAAGTCCTCCCATGAAAAGCCTTGGACAGTTTAGTTCCGGGCCATTCATAATGGAACCAAATAATGGTATCTATATAGAAGAGGTTTTAAAAAATGAAGCTGAACATCTTCATAAATCAAAGGGAGTTGTGATTGAAGAAAATAGCCCCGCAGCTCGAAAGAAAATTGTGTTGGAAAAGCCACCATATGGCATGACTCAGCAGCTCAAACCTTTATATATTAAGGTACTGGTGGAAGGGAGGCCCCTGACAAGAGTTCTGGTGGATAATGGTTCAGTATTGAACGTTGTTCCAATCAATGTCACGCGTATGCTTGGAAAATCGCCTGAAGACATCATTCCAATTGATGTATCCATTATTGGATTCACGGGAGGAATAATAAAGACACAAGGTATTCTACCGTTGGAATTAACGGTGGGAGATAGAACTTCAATCACAGCCTTCTTTGTCATTGAATCCACAACGGCCTATAACTTGCTTTTAGGCCGTGAATAGATTCACCCAAACTTTTGCATTCCATCTTCACTCCATCTAATGTTGATATTTTGGGATGGAGATGAGGTAAAAGTGGTGGAGGCTGATAACCGGTCATTTGTGGCAATAATTTACCATGCAGATGCTGAGCTTTACAGTGAAGAATTCGTTCCAATCAGATTTATTATAAAGGATAGCGAGGGCCGTCCAAGGAAGACCACCATGAGGAGAACTCTCATAGAAGAGGACATAAGTGAGCTTTTCCAAGGAACACCAATGCCAATAATTCTACCAAAAGCCGGTGTTCAGCACTACATTTCAAATAAAAGTTTTTATAGAAGAGAAACCTAAAGAAGATAGAATACTTGGCCAGGTGGTTAATTGCTGCCTTGCCAGGTTGAAAGCATATCTAGCCGAGCTATGGCTGAAAAGGACTGCAGCTACCAGTACTTCATTTTCAACCAATGTTTTGGAGATTATGGAAGATACTGAAGACAAGTTGGAAGCTATCCAACTAACAGACTTGAAGGCAGCACCAATGAAGCTTGATGATCTTAAGGCCGAAGAGCAAGATCCACTTTTGGAAGTTAATCTTGGAATGGAGCAAGACCCACGGCCTACCTACATCAGTAAGCTTTTGGAACCAACCTTTAGAGAAGAATTGATTTCATTGCTTGAAGAATACAAAGATTTCTTTGCATGGACGTATGAGGAAATGCCAAGACTTTCCAGAGAGTTGGTGGAGCATAAACTGCCAATTAAGGAAGGTTTTAAACCTTTCAAGCAGCCTGCAAGAAGAATGTCCTAGGAAGTTGTTCTAAAGGCCAAGGAAGAAATTGAAAGGCTACATAAGGCTGGTTTTATAAGAACCACCAGGTTTGTGGACTGGATTTCTAATATTGTTCCAGTTATTAAGAAGAATGACAAGCTAAGGGTATGTGTAGATTTCCAGAATATCAATCTTGCAACTCCAAAAGATGAATACCCAATGCCTGTTGCTGACCAGTTGGTAGATTCTGCTGCTAAGAATGAAATTCTTTCATTTATGGATGGACATTCCTGGTAAAACCAGATTTACATTATAGAGGAAGATATTGCTAAGACAGCCTTCAGATGTCCAGGATCCGTTGGAACCTTTGAATGGGTTGTCATACCATTTGGGTTGAAGAATGCTGGAGCAACATATCAAAGGGCCATGAATGCCATTTTTCATGACATGATTGGCCATTTTCTGGAAGTCTACATTGATGATGTAGTCATCAAGTCCTCGGCCAAGGTTCACTGTCTTCAGAATTTGAGATGGCTTTTGAAAGAATGAGGCAGCACAAGTTGAAGATGAATCCCTTGAATTGCACATTTAGGGTTTCAGCAGGAAACTTCTTGGGTTTCCTGGTTCACCAAAGAGGTATTGAGATAGATCAAAATAAAGTAAAGGCAATTATTGAAGCAAAGCCACAGGCCACTAAGAAAGAACTACAAATATTTTTTGGCCAGGTTGGATATTTAAGGAGGTTCATTGCCAACCGTACTAGAAAGACTCAAGCTTTCTCCCCATTGCTGAAATTGAAAGGTGCTGAAGAATTCAAGTGGATAGAACAACACCAGAAAGCCTTTGAAGGTTTGAAAAACTACCTGGCCAACCCTCTAGTGATGATGCCTTCAATCAAGAAGCGGCCTTTAAGATTATACTTATCGGCCGCTGATGAATCATTTGGAACCCTCCTAGCCCATAACAATGAATGGGGAAAGGAGTAAGCCATCTATTATCTAAGTAAGGTGTTCACTCCAGTGGAATGTAGGTACACTTCCATTGAAAAGTTGTGCCTTTCCTTATAGTATGTGGTTATGAAGTTAAGAACCTACATGTTGCCAGTAGTCGTGTATATCATTTCTCAAGCAGATTTGATTAAGTATATACTTTCGAGGCCTTTGATCACTGGACGTATTGGAAAGTGGTTATTGGCCTTAATGAAGTTTTTTTTCAAGTATATTCCACAAAAGGCAGTCAAAGGAAGGGCGGTGGCAAAATTTCTAACAGATCATCCTTCTACCAAGATAGATTCAGAAGTATGTGACGAGGTGGATAATTTCTACCTTGACTATACACCTTGGACTCTTATGTTTGATGAATCAAGCACTCATGATGGAGGAGGAGCTGGAATAGTCATCATTTCACCAAAGGGAAGGAAAACCACATTTTCTTTCTTCTTGGATTTCAAGTGTACAAACAACCAAGCTAAGTATGAGGCACTAATTATTGGGCTCGAAATCCTACTAGAGCTAAAGGTGGATAAGGTCTAGATTATTGGAGATTTAAACTTGATACTTAGCCAACTTTCTGAAGAATATAGATGTCTCAACTGGCATTTGAGGCCTTTTCACTCTGTGGCCTTGGAATTACTATGCTAGTTTGATGATTTCCAACTCAAATATTGGCCAAGGCATTTAAACATGGAGGCTGATGATCTAGCTTAATTAGCTTCTCGAGTAAAAGTCCCACTGGGTGTAGAAGAGAACTTGATTACAATTAATAGAAGGACTCTCCCTTCTATAGAGTCACGGCATGAGATGGCAGGTCATTTCCAAGCTGACGGGCCAGAAAAAATCAAACCTGCCAGGAAGACATGGGAGATTTTCAATGTTGATATAGATGGATTAGACTTGGAAGATTGGAGAACACCAATTATCCATTTCTTACAGGAGCCTTGTGCTAAGGTGGACAAGAGAGTCAGCTTTTGACACCTTATTATATTTTGATTGATGGAGATCTCTACAAAAAGAATAAAGAAGATGGACTCTTGTTTAGACGCCTTGGCAGGAATGAGTCCATGAGAGTGATGACAGAATCACACATTGGAATATGCGAAGCACATCAAGCTGGAATCAAGATGATGTGGCTTCTTAGAAGGTACAGTTATTATTGGAAAGACATATTAAAAGATTGCATAGAGTTTGTAAAGACTTGTATTGCATGTCAAGAACATAGCCCAGTCCAAAGAGTTCCAACCATCAACATGTAGCCGGTAGTGAAAATATGGACATTCAGAGGGTGGGCTTTGGATTTTATTAGAAAGTTAAGGCCATCATCTGCAGATTGCCACACTTATATGGTGGTTGCAATCGATTATTTCACAAAGTGGGTAGAGGTTATTCCATTGAAGACCTGTGAGCAGTCAACGGTGATTGATTTTATCAAGAAACACATTATTCATAGGTTTGGAATTCTAGAAACTCTCACCACTGACAGAGGCATTTCCTTTGTTGGAAACCAAGTTATTGATTATTGTTCTAAATGTGGTGTCCAAGTGATCAGTTCTACTCCGTATTTTGCCCAAGCAAATGGACATGTAGAAGCTTCCAACAAAGTAATTCTTAACATTTTTGAAAAGATGGTGGAGAATCATCGAAGGAATGGCATCACCTACTTTCTGAGGCCCTTTAGGCTTACAGGAATTTAAAAAGATCGAGTACGGGCGTCACACCATATATACTTACATATGGACATGATGTCGTCCTTCCAATGTAGATGACCATTAGGTTTGTAAGGGTGGCTTTCCAAAATAAGCTAACTCCAGCAGATTACAACCATGCTATGTTGGTAGAATTGGAAGACCTTGATGAAGTCTGTCTCAATGTCTTAGACCATGTTATTGCTCAAAAGAAGAAAGTCATGTGGGCATACAACAAGAAAGTAAAGGCAAAATCATTTGTTGAAGGAGATTTGGTATGGCAAGTCAAGTTTTCACCTGCAGTTAAAGACAATGAATATGGAAAGTGGACCCCTAATTGGGATGGTCCTTACTTGGTGGAACAAGTCCTTGGAAAATAGGCTTATAGATTGATGAACATAGATGGAGGATCCTACAAGCATCCTGTGAATGGTGCATACTTGAAAGAATATCACCCTTCAATCTCTGAAAACTGGAAATCCACAATCATTCAACCGGCCATGTAGAATGGCTAGTATCTTCCTTTCCAAGTAAACCGAAAAGCTGGAAAGGAAGCGTAATGGCCATACTTCGGCCATTCTAAGAAGGAAAAGCTAAGTACTTGGACAAATACATTGGCTAAAGTTATGAAGCAGACTTAGCTGAATTTCCAAGATCAGCTGATTTCCTAAGTATGGAGCATTTCATTGAGAAGAGTCTACATTACATGGTCCAGGTTCTATTCATACTAAAATTACTCATCTCGCTTGTATATACATGAATTTCCATGTTAGCAATTCCAAGTTAAGTCCAGCCATATTGAAAGTACCTAAGAAACTTTTTCTTATCCCTTTGTTTTATACAAAACATCCCTTCATTCTTCCAGTACTTCCACTTCTTCTTCTTCAATTTCTTTTTCTTCTGCTTTATATGGCGAAATTCAAATCACATGCCTTGTCATCAAATTGTTCCACAAGGCATGAAATTTGGGGGGCATATGTTTACTCTATTATTTTTGGCTCAATGGAAAGGCGATATGTGGTGAGTTCCAATGGAACTTACCACACTGGATTGCAACTCTAATAAGTTATTATTGGGAGCTATGCAATATTACGTAGTAATTAAAAATCAAAGATAAGTGGGTTAGTACAATCCTACCATGTGGGGTTTTCTATTTTAAAAAAGGAAAGAGGTGAGTCCAAATAGGACTTGCCATCTTTAAAACAAGGGCCCACATCTTCCTATATGGAATGAAGAGATTACATGGAAATACTATACTATATTCAACCTCATACACTTATCCAAGTCAAAGTTCATCAAACCAATTGTTTTTTCCCACATGGCGAGTTCTACTGAGCTTGTCACGGTGTTGACCACGTTGGATCAATTCTTTTAAGAGTTGGTATTATGGAAGGTTTATGAAAAGATCGTGCTTTTAAAGAATCCTAAAAGGAAGGTTTTTAATTACGTCAAGGCAAGAGTTGACCAAGAGCACGTGGGGCTGGATTTTCTCCTTGTTTTTATGAGAATCCAAACAACTACTTCAGCTAAGTCGGCAACATTACAGAAGAAAGGGAAGTGGGTGATGGTTTAAAATAGCAAGTATATATTTTTGCATATATATATATGTATGTGTGTATATGTGTGTATAAATATTTATATTTAGGGTAAAGTATAGCCACACCCCCTGAGGTTTGGCAAAAAGACACTCAGAGGAAACTTACCTGTTTTTTGGACAAAGACACCCCCTGAAGGTTCAAAAATGGACAAAGACACCCCTTTACATGAAAAATTGACCAAATTACCCTTTAACCGTTTAGGAGACTTTTTTAACTTTACAATTTAATAAATTGGACCAATCTACCCTCATGAATAGTTTATGCATAAAAAAAAGTAAAAAAAAAAAAAAAATCTTTATATTGTTCACTTTTTTTTTTTTTTTTGTTTGGTTATTTACTTTATAAATGTCCTAACTTCTTAAAATGATTTTTTGATTTAATACATATATTTCAAATAAATTATATTTTGTTATTACTTCTTTTCTTTTTCTTTTTTATTTTTAAATTAAGATGCTTAATTCTTTCATCTAAAAAAATTAAACCAATCTCTTTTCCTTAAAAATAAAAAATATGGTACCAATATAACTTTATGCATCTTAAATTATATATCAAATATTATGCAAGATGCTTAATTCTTTCATCTAAAAAAATTAAACCAATCTCTTTTCCTTAAAAATAAAAAATATGGTACCAATATAACTTTATGCATCTTAAATTATATATCAAATATTATACATTTTCTAATATAAAAGAAAATAGGTATCAGTATAATTTTATGCATCTTAACTTTATGCGTGCCTTTTTTTTTTTTTTTTTTTTCTCCCTTTGTTTTATTATTTTTTCCCCCTTTGTTTTATTATTATTATTTTTATGCATCCTAAATTATATATCAAATATCATGCATTTCCCAACATAAAGGTACAATATTTTTTATTTTTAAGGAAAAGAGATTAGTTTAATTTTTTTAGATGAAATAATTAAGCATCTTAATTTAAAAATAAAAAAAGAAAAAGAAAAGAAGTAATAACAAAATATAATTTATTTGAAATATATGTATTGGATCAAAAAATTATTTTAGACGCCTACATTTTTAAGAAGTTAGGACATTTATAAAGTAAATAACAAAAAAAAAAAAAAAAAGTGAACAATATAAGGTTTTTTTTTTTTTTTTTTGGTTACCTTTTTTTTTTATGCATAAATTGTTCATGAGGGTAGATTGGTCCAATTTATTAAATTGTAAAGTTAAAAAAGTCTCCTAAATGGTTAAACGGTAATTTAGTCAATTTCTCATGTAAAGGGGTGTTTTTGTCCATTTTTGAATCTTCAGGGGTGGTCTTTGTCCAAAAAACAAGTAAATTTCATCTGAGTGTCCTTTTGCCAAACCTCAGGGGGTGTGGTTGTACTTTACCCTTATATTTATATTCTGGAATACTACCCACGATGAGAAAGCTACTAAAATCAAGGAGTTCATGGCTCCATGAAATTTAAACCTAGAAGGAAGGTCTCAAGAAGGGAAATTACCAAAATTCAAGGGAACGTGGTTGACAGAAGATTGTGGGCAATGATGTATATTTCTGGATATGTACATATATATCAATTAATAAACCTAATCGACCCTTTGTTAAACACTATTCGTAAACCTTTTAAATATGATCTCTTCAAGTTACATGATGAATATTCCTCTTAGCAAAACAAAGCAAAAAGAAAGACTTTCTGGAAAAATCATACTGAGAAGGAACAACAAAAAATCCTCCGTCATTGGCAAAAATTTATGACAGAGCATCAACTAGAAATCAAATTTTTTATTATCTAGAAAACTGTTATAATCAAGTCAATGTATTAACTAAAGTCAAGTGGAAAAATAAATCAACAGTTTCCTCCTCCCATCCTCCACTAGACTCCTTGGTTATAGATCACATGGGAACAGAGATCCCAGCCTCTCCTTTAAAAGTTATTACCACAGTTACTGATAATGACACAAGGAAAGTCATTGAACAAAATAATTTTACTAACCAATATTTACACACTATTGGGACTCAACTAGATAAAATTGAAATTTCCCTTAGTAAGCCTCCTATTCCACTTGTTATCTCTACCCCACTAGAGTCACCAATTATTTCTATGCCTACACAGCAAAAAGGCCTTCCCAAAGCCCTTCCTGATCCTTCTGTAATTCTCCAGATTGACACTCTTCTCAAAACCATGGAGAAAGGCAAAGCCATTAAAGAAGATAAAACACTCACTGTCATCAATAATACTGATGATTTTGATAGTCTTTCTTCCACCTCTAGTTACCCCTCTGATATTCAACAACTTGAACATGCTTTTTCTAATATAGAAATTAATCGATTAGTCAATAAACGTGTCAATCCAACTAGTCTTATCAAAAATTGGTATCCTAGGCCAACACCCCCTGATCTTCAATATGAAGAAAGAAATATTCAAAATCAATTTTCTGTATCCTCTGATAAACTCTATGAATATAATATAGATGGTTTATCAGAACAGGAAATTCTAAATAAACTTAGTCATATTTCCATGGTGGCTAATAATTATGTTACCACACATAATCTTAGTCAACCTGAAATAGTTGATCTGCTGGCTTTAGGATTTTCTGGGATGTTAAAATTTTGGTGGTAGAAACATCTAACTGAAGATTCTCGAACACAAATCAAAAATGCTATTCAAAAGGACAATGATGGTCTTCCCATTTTTTATGAAGCCATAGGTCGTGCTATTCCTGATGGAGTTAATACTCTTGTTTATACCATAGTTGATCATTTTATAGGTACTCTCAGTAACATCACCTCTAGAATACATGACCAGCTTACCAATCTCTCTTGCCCAACCATGAGTGATTTTAGATGGTATAAAGATGTATTCTTATCCAGAGTCACGATGAGAGATGATAGTAACAAACCATTCTGGAAAGAAAAATTCATTAATGGATTACCTAATCTCTTTGCCCATAAAATTCGAGATACTCTTAGTAAAGCCACAGGTAAAATTGATTATGATAACCTCACATATGGCAATATCATCAGCTTAATCCAAAAGGAAGGATTAAGGATGTGTATTGACATGAAAATTAGTAACCAGTTACAGGATGATAGAAAGCGAGCTAACTATGAAATGAGAACCTTTTGTGAACAACATGGTCTTCTATCCATAGCTCCCTCTCGACAACACCCCAAGTCACAAAAGAAAAGTTACCATAGGAATTACAAAAATAAGAAACCAGTCTTTCCAAAAAATGAATATTATTCTCAAAAGCCTAAACCTAAAAAGAAATTTAGGAAAAAGGATTTTAAGAAAAAGAATACCCCTACCATAAATGATAAATGCCACAAATGTGGTCGTCAAGGTCACTTTGCAAAAGACTGTTATGCAAAGACCAAAATCAATCAGTTACAAATCCCTAGTGAAATTAAAGAATCCATTTACCAAATTCTCCAGTTAAAAGACACTGATGATAGCAGTAGTGATCCAGAAGTTGGTTCCTCTTCCTAGTCATCTGATGCTTCTCCTAGTTCTCCCAATATTACCCTAGGATGTAAAGATAGTTGCTGCAATCCTAGTAAGTCGCTTAATGTTCTTACAAAAAATGATGAACAAGAACATCTACTCATTGATCTAATCAGTAAGGTAAATGACCCTGAGTTAAAAACCTTATATCTTAAAAAACTTAAGGTATTATTAGGTAACTCAGAACCTGAAGCCCCAACAATTAGTAAGCCCAATTTTAGTCTATATAAAACTTTAGAAAGGTTTAATAACAAACCTAAAGAAGTCACTATCCAAGATCTACAAACAGAAATTAACATAATAAAAACCGAGATTAAAAATCTCAAGACGAATCACCAAGTTATCAAAAATGATATTCAGGAATTAAAGCAAAATCCTGTTTTTTCTTTTACTGGAAAAGAATCTTCTGAATCCTCTGATAAAGAAACTTCTACTTATTCTGCAGAATCAAAACATTCAAACCCATTTGGTTTTGAATCCTCTAATAAACTCTTAACTTTAAATCACATTTCATTCCAGAAATGGTATACTAAAGTTACCCTTATCATCAACAAAGATTTCAAACTTGAAGTTGTTGCTTTGGTTGATACAGGAGCTGATCTTAATTGCGTTCAGGAAGGCCTCATACCAACTAAATACTATGAGAAAACTTCTGAAAGGCTAAGCTCAGCTAATGGTAGTAAAATGGACATAAAATACAAGCTTTCTAAAGCTCATATTTGCCAAAACAATGTATGTTTTAAGACATCATTTGTCTTGGTCAAAAATATGACTGATAAGCTAATATTAGGTGTTCCATTCATTTACCTCCTCTACCCATTCACCACTGATAATGATGGATTAGTCACTCAACCCTTTGGACACAAAGTTCAGTTTAAGTTCCTGAGTCCTCCTTCCAAGAAAGAATTGAAATCAGTAATAGATTCCTCTGTATCCAAATCCATAAATCTACTTCAAAGTAAAACTCGACAGTTGGGTTTCTTAAAAGAAGAAGTCAATTACAAAAGAATTGATGTTCAGTTAACTGATCCAGTTCTTTAAACAAAAATTCAAGAATTTGAACAACAAATTAAAAATACAGTTTGTTCTGATCTACCCACTGCTTTTTGGCATAGAAAAAGACATTCTGTGAAGTTACCTTACATTAAAGGGTTTAAGAGAAGGCACATTCCCACTAAAGCAAGGCCTATCCAAATGAGCCCTGAAGTCATGGAATTCTGTAAAAAGGATATTAATGATCTTCTACATAAGAAGATTATTAGAAAGAGTAAGTCACCCTGGTCGTGCCCAGCCTTCTATGTTCAGAAAAATTCTGAATTAGAAAGAGGTGTTCCTCGCCTAGTTATCAATTACAAACCTCTAAATAAGGTCTTAGAATGGATTAGATATCCCATTCCCAATAAAAAATATCTTATTAGTCGTATCTATCAAGCAATAATTTTCTCCAAATTTGATATGAAGTCAGGATTTTGGCAGATTCGTCTCCGAAAGAAAGATAGATACAAAATTGCCTTCACTACTCCATTTGGTCATTATGAATGGAAAGTAATGCCCTTCGGCTTAAAAAATGCTCCTAGTGAATTTCAAAATATCATGAATGATATTTTCAATCCTTATAGTCACTTTTCCATTGTTTATATTGATGTTGTTCTTATCTACTCTAAGTCAATTGATGAACACCAGAAACATTTGAAATCATTTCTAGCGACAATTCAAAAGAATGGTCTAGTTGTTTCTGCTACAAAAATAAAATTATTCAATATTTATCAAGGCCGAATTCGTCCTACTGATAGGTCTCTTCAATTTGCTGATAAATTCCCAGATCAAATTCTAGAGAAGTCACAATTACAGCGATTCTTAGGGTTTCTAAATTACATTGCTGATTTTTACAAAGATCTTCATAAACAATGTAAGCCCCTATTTGAACATTTGCAAAGTAACCCTCCTCCATGGACCTCTGTCCATATTGATATAGTTAAATCTATTAAGCGATATGTCAAGTCATTGCCTTGTCTTGGCATTCCTACTACTGATTTTTTCAAAATAATTGAAACTGATGCCTCTGACATTGGGTATGGTGGCATCCTCAAGCAAAGAGTCAGTCCAAATGCACCTGAACAATTAGTTCGATTCGATTATGGTGTTTGGACAAAAGCACAAAGTAACTATAGTACTATTAAGAAAGAAATTTTATCTATTGTTTTATGTATTAGTAAATTTCAAGATGATATTTTAAATCAAAAGTTTTTAGTCAGAGTTAATTGTCAAAGTGCAAAATATGTTTTAGAAAAAAGATTTTGAAAATATTGCTTCTAAACAGATTTTCGCCCGGTGGCAAGCTATATTAAGCATATTTGATTTTGATATCGAATATATCAAAGGAAGTAACAATTCTATTCCAGATTTTCTTACAAGAGAATTCTTGCAGAAAGCTGATGGCAAACAGACAGCCTCCCCAGAGGCCCCGAGTTAAACCTTTTGATATTTGCTCCGGCAAAACCCCAGTCACCAGATCACAATCCCAGTCACAATCTTTTGCCCTAGCAGTCAACAATAGATTCCAACCACTTACTTCTCAGTTACCAACCTTCAAGTCTGCTCTAGTTGACCTTGCACTTGATCCCTTCGAAGTTACTACTAAAAACTCCCTCCAGTCATTTGCACCAAGACCCACTCCCAAAGCACCCTGTAACTACATTAAAAAACCATTTCATCCCTTATTCTACATAGAGCCCTCTCTTAGTCACATACAGAACCCTATTGAATTGGCCTAGTCCTATTTTCCTCATAATCTTCACTATTGCTCCAGTCATCCCTTCAAGTCACTTCAATATTACAAAAATATTCTGTATTCCACCAAATCCATCCGTATTAACAAAATCTCTGACAAAACTGATAAAACAAAGGTTCTTTACCATTCTCTCTATATACAAAAAATCATGACCTTAGAAGAATGGGGTAGTCATCCTACTCTATGCAAACCATTGCCTGATAATGATTATGTGTTTAATTACCATGATTACATGAATGACTGGTTTATCATCCTGCTTCACCAAAATGAGTCATTCACACATTCTTGGTTTCTCAATTTTGATAACCAATTCAATTACAAAACTTCAATTCCTACCTGGTTTATGAAATGGTGGTCTTAGTATGGCTTCATTCCAGAAATCTTGCCCCTAACTCTTGCCAACCAAATCAAATATTTCCACATTGTTTACAAAGTTAGTAAACACAACTCTCAGTTCCTTATTCTCCTTCTCTTCTCCTGCAAATACAAAGTTCCATGGATTTTCAAATGACAATATGATATCCAAGGCACACTAGTTATCCATCGTCACTATGTTAAATGGTGGGACGCATTCCAAATTGACAGAATCATTGGTTACATTAACGGAGAATTTCCCCAGCAGTTACCAACACCAGTTACAGCGGTTTCACAACCATAACAAGTAACTCAACACAAACAGACCTCTTCTGCAACTACCTCCAAATCCAAGAAAACTCCCAAATCGGAGATTGAAGAGCTCAAGAAAATGGCTGCTTCCTTAACTGATCGCCTCCAAGAGCTATCCCAGGAAGAGGAAGAAGCTGATGATGCATTTTCTGAAGCTGAGTCTAGTCACCCAGTTCATTTATATGATGACTCAGTATTCCAAGATAGTCAAAATCCCTATGATGATCCTTACTAAGGATTTTCAGGAAAAGTCAACATTGCTATAGTAACAGGTCAAAGTCATTATTTCTACTGTAACTGTCAACAGAATCACTATTTCAACAATGCTCCCGACAAAGAACTATTCATCTACTGTAACCGTCGGCACAAACGACAGGAACAGTAACTTACTATTCATGAACAGTCACAGATGCCTCAAAAGTCAAAAGTTACTTTTTGAAAGCCAAAAATTACACCCCAGATATCTCGAGCCCCATTTATAAATTCAGTGGTCAGTCCCATTGTTCAGCAGGCTTCATTCAGGCTTAGATTTCAGACTTCGCTTGAGAGAGAATTCAGGCTTCAATATTCAGTTCCAGTTGTAATATTCAGCTCTTGTTTATTTATCCTTTCTGAGTGTAATACACCACGAATATGTTGTATTCTTCAGACCTCTATCAGTTACATTAATTTGTAAGTTATTTTCAGTAATCTTTTGTAATTAGTTTCTGATTTTAATATCAGTTTAATATTTAGTTATTTATCTTGTCATATATCTTGGTCGGTTATATACCGTCTTATATATTTCTGTTATATATATATATATATATGCTTGGTCGGTTATACACCGCCTTATCTATTTTAATGCTTAACTTGTTTTAAGTTATTGTTTTTAAGTTATTGTGCGCTTCCCCTTTTTAAGTTATTCTTATCCAGAGTCATGATGACAGATGATAGTAACAAACCATTCTGGAAAGAAAAATTCATTACTGGATTACCTAATCTCGTTGCCCATAAGATTCGAGATACTCTTAGTAAAGCCACAGGTAACATTGATTATGATAACCTCATATATGGCAATATCATCAGCTTAATCCAAAAGGAAGGATTAAGGATGTGTATTGACATGAAAATTAGTAACCAGTTACAGGATGATAGAAAACGAGCTAAATATGAAATGGGAACCATTTGTGAAAAATATGGTCTTCCACCCATAGCTCCCTCTCGACAACACCCCAAGTCACAAAAGAAAAGTTACCGTAGGAATTACAAAAATAAGAAACCAGTCTTTTCAAAAAATGAATATTATTCTCAAAAGCCTAAACCTAAAAAGAAATTTAGGAAAAAGGATTTTGAGAAAAAGAATACCCCTACCACAAATGATAAATGCCACAAATGTGGTCGTCAAGGTCACTTTGCAAAAGACTGTTATGCAAAGACCAAGATCAATCAGTTACAAATCCCTAGTGAAATTAAAGAATCCATTTACCAAATTCTCCAGTTAAAAGACACTGATGATAGCAGTAGTGATCCAGAAGTTGGTTCCTCTTCCCAGTCATCTGATGCTTCTCCTAGTTCTCCCAATATTACCTTAGGATGTAAAGATAGTTACTGCAATCCTAGTAAGTCGCTTAATGTTCTTACAAAAAATGATGAACAAGAACATCTACTCATTGACCTAATCAGTAAGGTAGATGACCCTGAGTTAAAAACCTTATATCTTAAAAAACTTAAGGTATTATTAGGTAACTTAGAACCTGAAGCCCCAACAATTAGTAAGCCCAATTTTAGTCTATATAAAACTTTAGAAAGGTTTAATAACAAACCTAAAGAAGTCACTATCCAAGATCTGCAAACAGAAATTAACATAATAAAAACTGAGATTAAAAATCTCAAGACGAATCACCAAGTTATCAAAAATGATATTCAGGAATTAAAGCAAAATCCTGCCTTTTCTTTTATCGGAAAAGAATTTTCTGAATCCTCTGATGAAGAAACTTACACTCATTCTGCAGAATCAAAACATTCAAACCCCTTTGGTTCTGAATCCTCTAATAAAATCTAAACTTTAAATCACATTTCATTCCATAAATGGTATACTAAAGTTACCCTTATCATCAACAAAGATTTCAAACTTGAAGTCGTTGCTTTGGTTGATACAGGAGCTGATCTTAATTGCATTCAGGAAGGCCTCATACCAACTAAATACTATGAGAAAACTTCTGAAAGGCTAAGCTCAGCTAATGCTAGTAAAATGGACATAAAATACAAGCTTTCTAAAGCTTATATTTGCCAAAACAATGTATGTTTTAAGACATCATTTGTCTTGGTCAAAAATATGACTGATAAGCTAATATTAGGTGTTCCATTCATCTACCTCTTCTACCCATTCACCACTGATAATGATGGATTAGTCACTCAACCCTTTGGACACAAAGTTCAGTTTAAGTTCTTGAGTCCTCCTTCCAAGAAAGAATTGAAATCAGTAATAGATTCCTCTGTGTCCAAATCCATAAATCTACTTCAAAGTAAAACTCGACAGTTGGGTTTCTTAAAAGAAGAAGTCAATTACAAAAGAATTGATGTTCAGTTAACTGATCCAGTTCTTTAAACAAAAATTCAAGATTTTGAACAACAAATTAAAAATACAGTTTGTTCTGATTTGCCCACTGTTTTTTGGCATAGAAAAAGACATTCTGTGAAGTTACCTTACATTAAAGGGTTTAAGAGAAAGCACATTCCCACTAAAGCAAGGCCTATCCAAATGAGCCCTGAAGTCATGGAATTCTGTAAAAAGGATATTAATGATCTTCTACATAAGAAGATTATTAGAAAGAGTAAGTCACCCTGGTCGTGCCCAGCCTTCTATGTTCAGAAAAATTCTGAATTAGAAAGAGGTGTTCCTCGCCTAGTTATCAATTACAAACCTCTAAATAAGGTCTTAGAATGGATTAGATATCCCATTCCCAATAAAAAATATCTTATTAGTCGCCTCAGTTAAGCAGTAATTTTCTTCAAATTTGATATGAAGTCAGGATTTTGGCAGATTCGTCTCCGAAAGAAAGATAGATACAAAATTGCCTTCACTACTCCATTTGGTCATTATGAATGGAAAGTAATGCCCTTCGGCTATATATATATATATATATATTCGTATTAGATACAACCCATGATGCCATGAAAGGAAGGAAAATCTGGTTGAAAGAAGTTACCTTAAACTAAGATATACAGCCCACGATGGAGAAGTTACTGAAATTATGAGAAAAGCCATGATGCCACGATTCAGAAAGGAAAGTCTAACCTAGAATAGGTTACCTAAAGCTTAGGAGATGTGGGATATTTGGCCAAACAAGAATATATCAGTTGTAAGTGGTGGTACTTCATGCAGTAACTACCACTAACAGAGGAAGCTGTCGGAGGTTATGGATGACAAGGGTTAAATTAGTGGAATCATGGTCTGAAATAAAGGAGAAGACCACGCATGAGGGAGAAGACTAAGGAAGACATGGGACACGTGGCATGATCCTGACCTTCTAAGTGGAAGTTCTCAACTGCTGCTGGAAACTGCCGCCTTTCCATCTGGGTATTTCCAGAACATGGGAGAAGGCTTACAAACATGTATTCAACTGCCAAGACCACTATTTATCATTTGTAGATCATGGGAGAATATGGTTTTACACTTGTTAACATTTAGAGAAGGCTGGAAGATCATGGATCAC
The DNA here is from genome assembly GCF_030987335.1 of Cornus florida. Classification (NCBI taxonomy): domain Eukaryota; kingdom Viridiplantae; phylum Streptophyta; class Magnoliopsida; order Cornales; family Cornaceae; genus Cornus; species Cornus florida. Next base: position 87,681,429 of record NW_026775571.1, on the reverse strand, counting down.
TTGGCAGTCTGAAGAAAGGCCACGTAGAAATCGTTGAAGTTGCCACATCAAGCTTTTACATATATGAAAAGCTCTATAAATAGAGCATCAAGGTTTAACTATCAAATCTTGTTCAACACACACAACCAACAATACCTTATCTTTCAATTACATTTCATGTATCTTTACGTTCATGTAATTCACTTTTAATATGTTTAATTTAAGTCCTGCACTTATTATTCTTACTTTCCAGCACCTTTAACTAAAGTACTGCACTTTTAATACCGCTTTCCTTTCCACAAGCCATAGAGTAGTCCAAAAGTCCTTGTTCAAAGCAAAAAGAACCTCTGAAGGTGGTAATTCCAGTCCTTCGTACAATCGCTTGATCCCTACAATCTCCTACTGGATAATTGTTCGAATATCCACTTTGGAACGACAGCAGTTCCTGGCACGCCTAAAATTTACTCTCATTTCTGCACTTGGAAAGGACCACGGTTTTTAGGAGCTGAACATCTTGGCACGCCCGGCGGGACATCTTAACAGATTATTCAATATTCGGTGGAAGAAGGCAAGGCAAGTTTGTTCAAGACCTTGCCGAACTAGAAGAGATGCAAGCCAGTGAACTACCAATGGAAAGTTCACAATTTGCACCTGATGAAAATGATATGGTGGAAAAATTTGCTCAAACGATGGCAAATGGACCCATAATAGACAATATCTGCATGATGGCAATGCAGCAAGATAGGTTTGCGCAAGACCAAGCAAAAGTCGCTCAAGACTTATCCAGAGTTGCGCAAGACCTGTCAAAAGCTATTCTTTCTCAAGACCGAAAGTTAAAAGAAATGGTAGACCGAATCTCTCAAAGGTTCGAGTCTATGTTGGAATGGACCCTTGGTAGCTCGAATCAAGGTATGACCCCTCGGCTAAACAACTCTGAAGGATCTCAATAGTCGGCTTTCCAAGAGAACAACTCTGATAATTGTTCAGATATCCACTTTGGAACGGTATTTGTTCCTGGCACGCTCAAAATTCACCCTCCTTTCCGCACTTGGAAAGGACCACGGTTTTTAAGAGCCAAACATATAGTAAGGAAAATGTCATTTATCTTTTTTGGTGACCTGATGGGGTAGTATGCAACAAAATCAAAATTCAGGAGAGTTTTTTGTAGTTTAGGGAGGTTAGTTGCAAAACCCCCCCATAGTTCAGGGGGGTTGCTCGCATTTTACATTATATTATTTAATCTATCGTTTCACAAACCAAGGGGCCTATAAAAAGGCCCATAGTGGGTTAACGCAACACAATGCTCATAAGTTGAGGTGAGTTTAGAATATAGTGGGTGAGGTGATCAATTCCAGCGAAGCTCTATGAAGAATTCCGATGAAGCTTTTACTGATCAAAGCTTTGGCGAGGTTTTGACAATGAAAGTAGTATTTCGATTATTTATTTATTGAGTATTATTTTTTTTTAAGTTCAACCAATTTGTATTAAAAAAAAGAGTATTTACAAGTATATGAGCCGGAGGACAAACCTCAATAGGCCAAAAGAAACCAATATCTGTGTAACCTAGTAGTACTCTTCACATTTTAAAATAAAATGTCAATGGATCAAATCTTCGTAAGAGAAAAAGTGAGTCGAAAAAAATTAGCAGTTGGTTTTAGTTGTAATGAGACAAGTGTGCCTTTAACATCATCGAGAAAGAACTTGGGACTATGCAATTGGTTCTTGAGAAGATTCATAGCACGGCTCGCCATTCTGATAGTGAAAGCACAGAAAACGAGCCTTGAGACGAAGTGATTGATCTTTCATTTCCAGTGGAATGAAATTTGAAGGGGTTTGTGATACCCCTCAATTCTAGAGCCACGAGTGATCAAGTCCGAGCACAGATCCAAGGGATACCAGACAATTAATTTGTAAACAAGCAGGAATACAAAAAGAATTAAGAAATAAATTAAAGGCTGAAAAGAATTCTAATTATTAAATCCTCAAAAGTTATAATATAATCTAAACTTTCCAAAACCTTCAATACGTACAACTCGGGAATCCATCTAGTGGACCCCTAATAAAATCCCAAAATAAAGGAAAAACAGGAAATAAAATCCAAAACTAAAACATGAAAGGAAATCCTACGTAGTCGGAGGAGTGAGTGACTGTCTCTGCTCAACACGATGAAGCTCTACTTCTGGAACTGACGAACACCTGAAAAATATAAGAGTGGGTCAGGCCCACTAGTAAGTTCTACTCTACTACAATCCATGCAGAGACCTAATACGCAGATACATCCTAGATATCTCAGCAATAACTAAAGTAGTCCATATACATATAAGTAGGAGGAGTGAGTGACTGTCTCTGCTCAGCACGATGAAGCTCTACGCCTGGAGCTGATGAACACCTGAAAAATATAAGAGTGGGTCAGGCCCACTAGCAAGTTCTACTCTACTACAATCCATGCAGAGACCCAATACGTAGATACATCCTAGATATCTCAGCAATAACTAAAGTAGTCCATATACATATAAGTACACACTATAGGACGCTTACTAACCCATAGGTCTGTCTTAGCCTGAGTAGAGATAACATGCAAATCGCACATAACGTGGGCATATGTACCTAGACCTACCAGGGAATAACAACTATATCCAGTTATCCATCCTAGGAGATATACGCACACTAACCATGATCCTGAGACTCAAGCTCATATCACAACACCATAATCATATATATAAAATCCATCTAAACAAAGTATGTCATTCGACTGTTTATTGACCTGACATATATCTAAGTAGGACTTAACTTTTATAATTAATCCATTTCTTAGTTCAGAATAGGTAGGACTTAGTATTCTGAACTAATCCGTCCCTAGTATGTCACCGTTCCATACCGGTGCATACAATTCATAAATCAGATAATTGATGCAGTAAATGATAAATTTAATCATCAATTTAAGTAGGACTTAACTTTTATAGTTAATCCGTATCTCAATTCAGAATAGGTAGGACTTAGTGTTTTAAACTAATCCATCCCTAGTATGCCACCGTCCCATACAGGTGCATACAGTTCACAAATCAAATGATCGATACAGTAAATGATAAATTTAATCATCAACCATACTCCAAAATAAGCATTAATAAAGTCTAATATGTATATAACCATATTATGCATCCCATACAAGATTTAAAAATCATGTTCCAGTCCTTTAAATTGCTAGATTAAGACTAAGCATTTGAATCTTCCAAACAGTCCAATAATTAATGCAATTTACAATTAATTAAAACATCAATTGATCCAATCTAAGCATAATTATTTTCAGATAATCAACTACACTTATAACACTGCTGAGGCATGATTAAACGCTATTAAATCATGTATAGTAGAATTGCTAAATTTCAGTAAGCAATTAAATCAACTAATTGATATTTAGCATGTAAGCATTCTCTTTAACTTCATGTTATTCTATTCCTTAACACATTAATGTAATAATGCTTCCAAGTAGTTTTATATGTCCATAACAGTTATTTAAATCATTTAGAACAACTTAAACAACTTAGGTATACTCCGTATGGCCAAACAGAACTTAAAAACACACTTTCTAAAAGTTCCAGCGCGAGAGCAGTCTCTCAACCTTCGAGAGCTAGCTCTGTCTTCATGGGAGCCAGCTCCCCACATATGGGAGCCGGCTCTATGGTGTTAGGAGCCGGCTCTATCCATGAGGGAGCTGGCTCCCTCTTTTAGAGAGCCATCTCTCTCTCCTTGAGAGCTATATACTCCTTTATGTTCATCTTCTTCACCTCCAGGGATGTGCAAACCCTCTGTACTATTTATAGTAATATTCTTAGGGTTCAATCTCTATCTCAGATTAATTATAAGAAATTATTATGCATCAACAACATGAATTAAACACAAGTTTATAATCAACGACAGCAATATTTAATTAGGAACATCAATCAACCATAAACCAGTTTAATTCAACGCAGTTAAACACAGTTCAAACATGCTTAAAAGATATATTTGAACATCAATTTAAACCCTAGAGACTACATAGGCATGCACATAGCACATGTCTAAGGGAAGGAGTTAGAATACGAACTTGCCTTCGTTTTCAGTTTTGAAACCTTAAACCACCGTTTCTGAGTTTTTCGATAGATTCATAGACTGCCGTTCAACACCTCTATTGCTCTTGGTTCAATCCAGAAGCAATCCCTTCCTTCTTCCTTGAGCCTCCCTGGTTTTCCCTCAAGTCTCTCTCTGTTTTTCCTCTCAACTCTCTCTTTGTTCTTTCTTTTTGCCTCCTCAGTTATGGGAAAAGGGTTTTAAAACCTTTGCAGACACATCACGATATATATATATAAGTTTCTCTAAAACCTAATTCTAATTCCAACCCACGTATAAGTCGGCTAACTCCCACAACGTGATAACCTAAAAGAAAATAAAACCCTATACCAAAAACTATACATATAAAAACTAATGACACGAAAATAAAACATTTAATCACAGCTTACAATTTGTTAAATTTCCACGTAAGTGTATAATAATAAAAGAAAATAACTCAATTAAATAATTACACAATTAATCAAATAAGCAAAAAATTTAACTAATTAATTAAACAATTAGCCAAATAAGCACAAATTCAATTAAATAAAAACAACAATTTAAACAAATTGGCAAATAAAAATATAAGCAAATAAAATGCAATAAAACCATTAATTAAAATGTCGAGACTATCCTTTTAAAATTAGGGGTATTACAGGGTTCCATTTCATTAATGTGTTTTTATAAAGGACCATTGGTTGTGATTCTTAGGAAATGATTTGTATGGAGGGCTAGGCTCATCCGACCAACTTCTAGTAACCAAATTATAGGAATTCTAATTTAGTACTATTTCCAACTTGGTATATATATAAATAAATTTTATTTTATTTTAGACAGAGATGAATATATTTATAGATAGACTTTATGAACATAGTGATTGTTAAACTTGGAGACCTCATAAGCGACCTTATATGTCTGCTGCTAATAGTTTCTAATTATAATGGCTCTTTCATCAATGTCCGAGTTATTTGCGAAGTCTAAAGATGGCAATTCGGTGAGTTTGGATGGGTTTTGGATGGATTTAGAATGGGTTGAGTATGAATGGGTCAGTAATCTATTCTCAACCCACTAATAGTGAATTATAAATGGGTAAGGACTCAAATGGGCGGGTCAAAATGGGTTAACCCATTCTAACCCTTTTTATTTTATTTTATTTTATTTTTTATACTTTTGCAAATTATATATATATAAATATATATATATATATATATATATATATATTCCTAATTGGTACACACACACACTTGTCTCTTCTGAGACTTGAACCCCTGACCTCCCTTTGGGAGGTAAGAGGCTGATATCGTTAGGCCATTGGTCCGTTGATACAAATTTTTTACTTTCCTACCATCCATGGCTAAAAAAAAAATCAATAATTTGTTCTTACATTAATTTTTTAATTTCAAGCATTACAAATTTTATTTCCTTTGAGAAAAGTCACTATACAACTCAATCAACAATATTAATTAATTTTTTGATTTCAAGAGTTACAAATTTTTTTTTTTTAAATTTATTTTGAGAAAAGTCACTATACAACTTACTCAACAATATTAATTACATATATTTTAAAAAATAAATTTTGAGCAAGAGTTTTAATTAATTGTTGGTCATTTATTTTATACAAGAAAACAAAATTTGAAGGCAGAATGACGAGAGAGAGAGAGAGAGAGAGAGAGTTATCACGAAAAAAAAAAAGAAAAATAAGAGGAAAAGAACCAGCAATGAGAAAGAATGCAAGAAAAAAAAAATGAAAAGAAGCAGCAAGGTGAGAGAACACATGGGGAAAAGAAAAGAAAAGCAAAGAAAAGAAGCAGGGAGGAGAGAAAGAAGAGAAAGGGGAGGAGAGAGAAAAAAAGGTGAAAAAAAGGTGAAAAAGAAAAAAGAGAAGGAGAGAGGCAGAAAACGGAGGAGATGGAAGAGATGGAAACCGATGAGAAAGAAAAGGAAGTTTTGTTTGAGTGGGTTAAGATAGGTACCCAATCTACCATTGAATTGTATAAGTACTTACTTTTTATCCATTGTTACTTGCTCACTTAAATTTGGGTGCCCTAATGATTTAGTTTTAGTGGGAGGTTTGGGCTGTTTAATGGATTTGGGCTTAAATTGCCACCCTTAGCCACATCGTATAGAATGCTTTGAGGCGCAAGAGTGAGGTTGGTCCCTCCTTGAAACACTATCTGAATCTAGGGCACATCTGATTGCATCTTCTTAACACTCCCTTTATAACATGTGTCGAGTAATTTCACAGCCCGGGCAGTTTTGTACTTCGAGGACATGATCTCTGTGACTCCTTTCAGAGTACTGCATATACTAACATAGGCAGGCGCCTGATCAACATCCCATAATCTATAACTGTGGGAACCTTGTACTCGGACTCTGTCACTGCCAATGTCGTCTCTGCCACTACAATCGCGATCAAACTCAAAAAGTATGTTGTTGTCTTCATCATTAGTAAGCATTTGAGTGAACTTGTAGGATAATCCCATCAATGAATCCTTTCCTATGGACAATGAGCCTTCCTTGCCTCCCACGCAGTTGGGAGGCAGTAGGAGAAGGTATATCCATATTTGTCTGACAGTTGACAGTAGGGACGGAGCTGGTAGTCCCCCAAAATGTTTATATTGTAAATAAACTTAATTTACGATCCCAAAATTCATAATAAATTCTAATTCCCCCCCTCCCAAAAAAAAAAAAAAAAAAAAAAAATAGAGAATGAAAATAAATTCAACTTATTTCCCCTTTAAATTCATACAATATCAACTTGAAATCTTTTAGCCTTACTTTTGAAAAGTTAAATCATGTAAGTTCATTATTATTGCAATCCCTACACAAAAAAATGTTCATTTGCATATAGACATGTATAATTTTCATTATTTTAATTTAGGAGATAAAAAGAAGAAAATTATACCAATGTCCCTCATGTCTAATAAAATAAATAAAAGTTTCTTCCTGGATATTAAGTAAAAGTGAAAGTGAGTGAAAGTGAAGGAAAATTAAATTTCCAAGTCAATATGGTTAGCGCTTGAAATTTTTTCAAGAAAATTATGTAAAATTATTATTTTATAGTTAAAATAGCATGTAATTTACCATAAAAGAGCAATATTGTAAGTTCACAAAACTTTCTCAAAAAATCAAATTTTCTTGTGTTTTTGGAAGAAAAATTTATGGGGAAATTAGGTGGTTATGGAAAGTGATTTTCTTAAAAAAAATTTCTTTTCCTACTAACCAAACTCTTAAAATGTTTAAAAATTTTGTATTTCCTTTCTTTTCTTACTATTTTCATCTAACCAAACAAAGCCTAAAGATGGTGTTTATAAGAAAATTATTTAGAATTATATATAAATCATATACAAGTCTTGGGACTTGGGAGCATGAGAAGAAAGAAAAACTAAACTATTATGAGAGCACGAGCACGATGGCAAGAATGCTAACAATAATAATGATATTATATATGTTAATATTTTTAGTTATACATAAAAATCTATAACTACTCATTATATAAAATTATAAATTATTAAAGTACTTATCTATTTTAATCATAATAATTGTGTTTTATTAAACCTTGTGAGATTTGTTTAGTTAGAATTATTTATTATTATTTTAAAATCTTTCATCAAACAAATAATAATATATATTTGCGAAAATAGAATCAAAGTATTAAAAAAAAAAAATCAGAAATTCAAAATTTGAAAATTTGAAACTTACTAAAGAAAATTTGATTTTCTTTCTTATACTCCGTATTAGTTTTCCATCTAATTATTTAGGTTGCACTTTTTTTTTTTTTTTTAGATTATATATTTTCAAGATATATGTATACATACACACCTACTAAGATCAATATTTATATAAAAAATTATATTATATTTTTTTTATATAATACTAAATCGGCCCCCCAAATTCACCAAATTTCTGGCTTCACTTCTGGCTGAGAGAGCATGGAGAGGTTGTATAAATTCTTTTCACACACACACACACATATATGTATGTATGTATATCTCTCACACACACATAAATGAAGAAAAGAAAAAAGTCGTGGTAACAATTTTGGGAGGACTTGGTCTTCATATAACTTTATGAACATTTGGGGCGATTAGGGTCTTCACATAACCCCATGAACAAGTTTGGGATGACTTGGGTCTTCACATTTTCCAAAATCAGAGATAGACACCTTTAAAGTACCATTCCACAACGAGAAAGATCAGTCCATGATTTGGACACCAAAGGGTCTCTTTTGGAATCAAAGTCATCCACTACTCAGTATAGACATGTCGAGGAGTCTTTTTTTTTTTTTTTTGGTTTAAACATGTCGAGGAGTCTTCTCTAAGAAGAAAGTTCAAAGAAAATCATATGCAAACAGAATTTTTAACCATAATTTTAAATTTCTGTCCAAAAGTTTAAACGTTTTAAAAATTATATTCACATATACCTTCATCTCAAAATGATAAAGAAACTAATTTATTGTATCATTAAGATCTTCTAATGTCGTACTATTATAACACTATTTCTACAAAAAGTGGAATCTAAGTAATTTTGTGTATTCTTCATTAAAACCTTCCATCATTGATATACGTATAAAAAAAAAAAACACTTCTATCATTGATATATATATATATATATATATATATATATATATATAACCGTCTATCATCATTTGGTGATTATTATTTAATTTATTCATAGTCATAATGTATGAAGTCCACAATGGCTGCTTTGTGCTTGCTCATCTTTTCTCTTTTAAAAGTGATAGTGACCCCACGAGTTCCAATAATTTACTTAAAAGGGTTATTTATCTCATATAATTTGGTGAGAGAAATCACTTGTTGGAAGTTTTTGGATTATTGATGAATTACAGTGGATTCATGTACTTTATCTCATGGTCTAAAATTATATATATATGTATAACCTTCTATCATCATTTGGTGATTATTATTTAATTTATTCATAGTCATAATGTATGAAGTCCACAATGGCTGCTTTGTGCTTGCTCATCTTTTCTCTTTTAAAAGTGATAATGACCCCACGAGTTCCAATAATTTACCTCACGAGTTATTTATCTCATATAATTTGGTGAGAGAAATCATTTGTTGGAAGTTTTTGGATTATTGATGAATTACAGTGGATTCATGTACTTTATCTCATGGTCTAAAATAATTTCGACCAGTGATTTCACAATCACTTTTTTGGTAGCTTACTTTAATAATGAGAAATTATTATTTTGTTTTTGGGAGAATAAATATTGAGTAAGTGGAGCACACTTATGTTAATGGTTTGCTCACCCAATTAAAATATGCCATTCAATTAAATTGGTGCCACTTAAATTTTAAAAAATTTCTCAACTTGCACGAATGGTGTCTTTTGATTGGCTCCGTTTGTTTCGACCTAAAATACTTTTTTTGAAAAATATTTTTTTTCCAGGTAAAAAATAATTTTTATTTGTACTTCTTTGGTATTTGGTAAAGGTCTAGGTCAAGTCCATTAAGTGGGACATGTAAAATAACTTGTCCAAAATTGATGACTAAGTTATTTTCGTTAGGATTTAATATATTTTTCTTTCTAAATTTATTTATTTATTTTTTTCTAATTGGGAATCACACACACTGCATCCACTGAGAATATTTTACGACAACCAAATACCAAAAAATAAAATATATTTTACATCCAAACAAATGGAGCCTAAGTGTGCATACCAATGCAGTACCAATGACAGTGGTATGCTCAACTAACTTAATATCTACTTCGCCCTACGAGAGAGTGAGAGATTATTAATTTTCTTTTATGCTTCATATGGTTAGAGGGATGAAAAAATGGATGGAAAGGAGAAGAGAATGGATGAATGAGGCATCCCTAAGGAAGAAAATATGTCTTTCTCATTTTTTGTTTGGTTAGATGGAATGAATAGTAGAAATGATGGATGTGGTGACATTTTTTCTTTTTTGGTGTGGTTGGAAGGAAGGGAAATAGAATTTTATATTGTTTTTACATATATACCCTAATTATATAATATTTTAAAAATTATATATCCATTATAATTTATGCAACAACAAGGTTAAAAATAAAAATTAAAAACTTATTAGTTATTATCCTACTTTTGTTCTCATCTTTCTCTCAATTTTGGACAGATAAAAAATTACAAAGGAAGGAGGGATGTATGGATGAAGCATCCCTCCTTACGTACTCTCTCTTTTTCCTTTCCTTCAACTAAACACAAAACACTTCTTATATAAACCTAAGGATTTATGTAAAAATGATAAGTACCAAGTATTAATATATGAAGACTTTTTGGTAACTGCACTTAACATATGGTACTAATTGCATAAAACCTGTCTAATCTATAAAGATTTTGCATATTATCTCCTGCAAGATGCTCTTTTTCAACCAAGGATGAACAGGGTTCGATTCGGTTCGGTTTTAAATGATTCCTTAAAATTTGGAATTGAAACCATTGGGTCGGTTTAGTTCCAAACCATGGTTACTCAAATAATTTTCTTTAACATTTCAAAAAAAAAAAAAAAAAAAAAGTCAGTAACTCACTACAAACAATATGTATTTGGATCAAATAGTAGATGTAATGTTTATATATATATATATATATATATATATATATATATATATATAATTATTAAACATTACTTTTCCACTATGGGACCCACCTATGATATAAGGGTCATTACAGACCCATTTAGTTTTCAATCAGCTCTTTCTCGGCTAGCTTTTTTTCTCTCTCTCTCGCTGCCTCTGTCTTTTCCTTTTCTTTTTTCCTTTTGCAACTTCAATCCTTGATTTCTTACTCATCTTTTGGAAATTTTGGATGTCGTTTGCGGCAAATTGAAGCCCACGATGAGGTCTTCAAATCCATACAACAATTTTAGCTTTTGGCCATTATAGGGAGTCCGAAAATTGAGACCCATTTTGAGGGTTTGAGGTGAAAATTGGGGGTTTTGTATAAAAGTGAGGTAGGGGTTCCTAATCCATGGGATTCTTGCTCCCTTGTGAATTACTCTTTGTTAATTATAGTTAAATATGCTTAATTTGAGATGAATACCTCTAAAATGATTTGGTTTTGTATATGAAATTCATGATTATGTGTATATGTGGATTTGTGTGAAAAATATGCTTAAAATGTTGATTTTATATTGTTGGTGTATTTGATAATTTGTTAAAACTTACTATGTGGAAAGCATATATACGTGTTAATTTTTTATGCCTATGGTGTTAGAAACTTATTAGAAATTGTTAAATGGAAACATGTTAAATTGTATAGTATAAAAGTCTTTCATTTGTCATGGCATTTGAGAAAGTATGTAATGTTCACGCATGTCATTGGGCATGAAAATGGGGAAAATTATTTTGAAATGAAAAAGGGAATTTTGGGAAAGAAGTTTTGATTAAAATATTTTATGAAAACCTGGTTGCCGCGGGGGTATCAAAGGGCCGGTGTGTTAAAATAGTCTAGAGGGAATTAGGGAGATTGCCCTAGCGTGGTTGAGCAAGCTGGGCCCAAAATAACGCCGCGGGGGTACCAAGAGTCAGGGATACTAGCTAATCCTTCTTTCGTGTCGTTGCGGGGTCACCAAAGGGGGGGTTATATTAACAGTTTGAAAGTGATGGATTTGAATGTTGAAAATGGGGAGCGACATCGGCATGCATTGTATTTCATAGCATCATATTGTGTATGCTGAGATTGGATTTAATGTTGCACTTCCCCGACATAGTATGACCCCGATTCCTATTGTCTTATTCCTTATTTGGATTCATGGGGACATAAGAGGTGTGTCTTAGGCACTACCTACTGAGTAATTTTGCTCACCCTTTTTATTTAACATTTTTTTTCAGGAAACGTGAAAGAAGTGGCGGACGATAATCCCCCGCAAGCTTGAAGAATACTAGGAGTTGTATTTTGTTATCTTTTGTATCTTAGCCCATTTTTTTTGGTCTAGTCGCAAACTATATAAAAGGGTATTCATTTTTGCAAATCATGGCCCTGTAACATAACTAAGATCCTTGATTATTTTTGTTGTAAACTGAGACTATGTAAATGCTTAAGTTAAATGGGATGACGATGATGGGCTAACTTAGGAAGGTTGTTGATGTTGTGGTATTGGGAAATGTATTATATTGCTTTTGTATTATGTGTTGGGGCAGGTTGGATAGGTCTTGAAAGGCCATTGCATTTTTTTTTTTTTTTTTTTTTTTTCATTTGAACAGGTTGTTGTAGGACCACTGTTAGCGGAGGTCATGCTAATTTTATTTTTTTATTTTTTAAATAGTTTCAGTTTTGGGGTCGTTATAGGAGATTATACATCAAATGGACAATAATAAACTTCTCAACAAGGAAGCAAAATATATTTGTAATCTAAAAGCAAATGAGTTATTATTCTTTTTTTGTGAAATATATATGAAATAGAAGTAAAAAACCTATTTGATAAACAATAATATAATTACAAAGACAAAACTACACACCAGTCTTCAATAATATATTTTATAGACTACACAGATAAGGCTGCTCTCAAATAGGTTTTTTACTTCTATTTCATATATGTTTCACAAAAAAACGAATAATAACTAATATATCTATATATATATATTTATAGTTTATGGTTGGGTTTGGTTCCAATGGACTTGGAATTGGAACGGTAAACTAACAACGATCCCTCGTTTTGGAACCAAAACCAAACTTTGAAAGAACCGAACCAAAGTGACAGTTCGGTATGGTTTCTACTGGTTCTATTGTTCTAAGGATTTGTTGTGCGTCCCAACTTCCAACAAGTTATAAAGTCAAAGAATTGCTTATTTATTTATTTTTTCTTTTTTAAATCAAGATATATCCGTTTCCTGAATTAATTGAAATTCTACATATTACCATATATTCTAGGGATAGCATGCAATTATTTTGTAGTTCAAAGGAATTTATGCAATTTTAAAAGTAATTTAGTACTCCCTCGTCCCAACATTTTTATTCATCTTTTTATTTTGAATGTCCCAAAATACATGTCTTGTTTACCATTCCAAAAGTGAATGTACTATTGTTTATAATTTTTCCAAACTATCTTTTTTGTTTAAACAAGTGCACTTATTACGGGATACTATTTTATCTTTTAACCAACGGCGAATTCAGGAATTGTTAATGGGGGGCTAATATTAAATAAGGGGAAATTGGAGATTGAAAGATTAAAGAGTTGGAAAATTTTAGAGGAAATAGGGTTAGACTTTAGAGGAAGGGAATGAGTGAGCTCTCTGATTTGTGCAAGATTAGGAATTTAGGAGTTTTCTGTACTTTGGCTTAGTGATTGTTTAGGACTTGTTTGTCTTGGGCCTATTTGGTTGGACTTTTGTTTTAAAATTGTGGCTTAGATATTGGATTTGTTTGGATGAGTTAAAATTGGGGACTTAATACTATTACTAATTCTTTTTTTTTTAAAACATTAGACTAAATATACCTATACTAAAAAAAAAAAAAAATTTTTTTTTGGGGGGGGGGGGGGTTGGGTGGATCCGCCATTGCTTTTAACAATGATATATTTGAAAGTTTATTCTTATCTATCCAAAAAAAAAAAAAAAAAAAAAAAGTTTTTATTATTGTGGTGAATCCATTGTAACATCTTCTTTCTGGTACAAAAATACAAAAGGTTGTTGCAGAGCATTCCTCACGCTTCCTTTTTCATGAGATGCCCCAATATTTGATAACTAGGTGCAGCCCCCAGCAGCAAACCCAATTCTTGAATTGGAGACATCATAAGCGATCCTATATGTCTGCTGCTGAAAGTTCCCAATAATGGCGACTTCCTCGGTGACCGACATTCCTGCAAAGGCCAAGCAAGTAAGGCCCTTAGTCAAATCGTACATAATGCTCTGAGGCGGAAGAGTGAGCTCGGCCCCTCCTTGAAACACCATCCGAACCTCGGGCACATCTGACTGCATCTTCTTCACACTCCCTTTATAACATGTGTCCAGCAATTCATCAAATGGGGAAGTTTTGTTCTTTGATGACATGATCTTTGTGAACTCATTTCGGAGTTCTGTATATACTGACATAGGCAGGCGCGTGATCACCGTCCCAGAATCTATAACCGTTGGAACCTTGTACTCGGACTCTGTCACCGCCAGTGTCTTGCCTGCCACTACAATCGCGGACAAACTCAACAAGTACAAGCCAGTGTCTTGGTCATCAGGAAGCATTGCAGTGAACTTGTAGGATGATCCCGTCAATGAATCCTTTCCTATCGACAATGAGCCTCCACTGCCTCCGTGAGCTGTTGGGAGGCAGTAGGAGAAGGCATTTCCATATTTGGTGGACAGCTGAGAGAGCATTGAGAGATTGTTACGAGCCAGACCAACAAGACCAGCAGAACGACCAAACAACCCTTTATTGTGCTTCCCACACCCGTACACAAAACCGGGCAGTGTTTTTGACCGGGATAGGGTCAGTGAATCCCGACTCAAGTAGCCAATGGAGTAAGATTCGTCCCTATAGCGAACATTGTACTGGCACTCCTTAGAAGTGGTGCAACGATCATATAGTGTGGCTAGCTTGAGTGAATTGCATTCGGATGTTGTGCATGATAACGATTTGTAGGTGGTGGATGCAGAGGGATCGAAAACAGAACCGGCCTGTTCGTAGCAGCTGGTGCAAGGCTTGCATTGGAGCCAGGACAAGGAGCTGCCTGTGTCAACAATTACGCGATAGTAATTGGATGGAGTGCCAAGGCCAATCTTGATATAGTAATTGCCCATTTTAACAGAACGACCGGGATTCACTGGTGTGCTGACGAAATTTGGTCCAAAAAGATGTTCTGATTTGTGTGAGGTGGAGTTTGTGACACTGCTTGTTTTGGTCTTGGTGAACATGGAGTTTAGATGATCGACTCGTGCTTGGTCCTGAAAGAGTAAATCGGAGAATGAGGGCAGAGATTGGGAGGTTAGAGGTGAGCCATGTCCTCGCACATGATACAGGGTCAAGTGCAAAGCTGAATGGTTGAGTCCTTGCTCTGCTTCTGTTTAAAAAAGAGAAATAGAAGAAAGTTAATTAATGTCCCTTCTGACCTATGAATATTGTACACGACATATAATATTTATACGGTAAATTCCCAATCAATAAAATCCATGGAATCAAAGCAATTAATACATCTTATACGTGAGCAAAGAAATATTATATACATGAAATGATGCAAACAATACATTGAATGAAATGAGATAACCACATCACATGCCTTGATGCCCTGCAAATGAAGATGTTGCAAGCAGAAGAAAAGAAGCCAGAAACCAAACCAACTCCATTTCTCCTACACCCTTTGTATTGCTTGAATTAAATTTTATGTATGCATTCTCTTCATATATATAATATACATCTCTCTCTCACACACACATGTAACTGTAGAAACGCAGAAGTTTTAGTAATAATTTTGGGACGACTTGGGGTCTTCACTTAGCTTTACGAACAATTTTAAGTGGGATGGACGAGGCTGTTCACATATAACTTTATGAACACGTTAATTGGGACGACTTGGGAGTTGAGTCTCGCATGACTATGCATTTTTGAGACGACTTGGGTCTCAAGACTCTCAACCAGTCTACCATTTCTAAATTGAGGGGTCCATTCCACGATAAGGATAAGAAATAGTCGATGATTTGGACACTCGAAGGGTCTCTTTTTGGAATAAAAAATCATCAACTACTTGTGTAACTTGACGAGAGAAACATTGCCCTTCTATCATTCTTCATGTTGTTCCTCCTCCTTTATTTATTTATTTATTATTATTAAAAATTTGTAACAAACTTGTAGATTTATCTCAGTCCTAATGTTACAAACGCTTCACAGACTGATAATCATCTTTACTTTATATATATATATATATATATATATATATATATAAAAGAAACTCATACACACCCACTTTTTTCATTTGATGACTCATGTGAATGAACTTACTTCTGAATCTAATGAGTTAAAATCAAATAGAAGTAAGGGGAAAAGTTTTATAAGGCCGCTGTAACCTTCACCTTCCATTTGAAAGGTAGAGATACCACTATATCACGAAGTCTTTAGTTTGCCTTTCTGTTATAAAGGTTGAAAACGAAAATTCTATTTTTGTTCTTTTGAACCATATCTCTTGCAATCATCATCGTCAAAAAGCATACCCATTTACTTTATTTTACTTTTTCTCTTGTAAATAATGAATTTCCCCCCTAACTTATGTTATTGAAATTAATAAGTATTTTTGCTGCTTTTCACAAGCCCTGTTCATCCGATGTGCTATTATTCAATAAACACCTTAATTAATGTACTTTATTCCGTCATAATATATATGAAGTCCACAATGGCTTCTCATCTTTTCTCTTTTCAAAGTGAGTCCGACCCCATTAGGTCCAATAATTTACTCAGAAGGGAAATGATTCCATCTCATCAATTTCGGAGAAAAATCACTGGTTCGAATTATAGGATTAATTGCATATATACAATCTCCCTAATCAACAAAGAAATTATATATTACCTCTCCTACTAAGTTTTTAGCAATAAGTACTCAAAATATATACCAACAATTTTGCAAGATACCCCCTTCCAACAAGTTACAATTAGTCGAATTTTTTATTTTTATTTTTATTTATTTATTCTTTGTTAAAAAAAAAAAAAAAAATCAGAATTATACTTTTGGGACATTTGCATCAATTCTCTGACACATATTAGAAGTCTACTATCTCATTTTTTAATGTTCCAAATTAGTTGTCCATTTTGAAAAGTCAAAGCAAATAAGACTTATCTTTCCATCATCGTCCTTTATATTTTCAAAAAAATTTCAAACTTGGTAACTATCTCTATCTTAACTAAAAAGGAAAAAGTGCAAACAACCCCTTGAACTATCACAAATTGGCATTTTACCCCATTGGACTACAAAAATGAACAACTCAGTACCACAACTATCCAAATCGTGCAAATTAACTCTTGAAACGCAATTCCGGTCACTTTCCGGCCCACAAGGTGGGCATGTGACTATTCTTTTCTTTTAATTCTGAAATTGCCCTGGAATATTACTATTGTAGCCCTTTGCCTATATGTGTGTGTGTGTGTGTGCCCGCTTCAGCGCCGTCATCTAAGCATTGGAAATTGGGGGTTCCACGGCGGAGGTGGTGGTTTGGGTGAAGAATTGGGATGGGATTGAATACAAGCTTGTCAGAGGAAGCCAGACGGCGATGCCAGAAGAGTTGCCGCCACGTGAAGTGGTGTAGTCTGCCGGTGATTATGATAGTCGACTTCGGCGATCGAGTGCCTGTGATTGAAACTCTTTTGAATATTTGATAAACCCCAGAATTAGAATTAAATTCCAAGAGTCTGAGAGGAAGAAGAGACACAAGGCGAAGACGACCATGGATCACAAACCAGAGAATTGATCTTCTTCTTCGTAGGTGATCGAGCACAAGGCTTATGCTAGGGTCGAACTTTTTGGAAAACCTAGCGACGGTAATTTCGGTCGCATTATTTCCTTCACACTAGATAACTTCTCAGCCTCCATACTATTACAACCCTCTCACGAACTCGTTATCATCTCTCACCCCACTCACCATCTCGTCCACTTCAACTCTCTTAATCACCTGGTCTAAATTATCTCCCTATATCTATATATATGTCGATATATATAAATTTATCTCGCTGTACCAACCAGAAGAACTAGGAATCCTTACCTGAAATTGCACATCGCCGATTCAGTCCTTGTCGCCATGTGATGTTTCTGATTTTCACCATTTTTCTTTTTTCGGAAATTTTGTCCTCGAATGGGCATTTTCGTCTTTTCACGTTGTGCGTACCGGACACCGTGGGGTGTGCCGGGTGTGTTGAATAATCGTTGGGAGCATTTTATTGAGCTCGGCACTCTTTGAAATGCAATGTTGGTCGTTTTTGCATTTTTCAGTTTTTCGGACCGGACGGTTCCGTGTGAGACCGGCTACCGGAATTGTTGCATACGGGTATTTTGATTGGGTCCATTTGTATTATGTTCATTTTTATTTATTGTGTTTTAAGTGATTGTAAATTTAAATGTGCATTTATATGTGTATGTGGTGAGAATTAAAGACAAAAAAGATAAAGGGAAAATAAAATAAAATAGGTGGGACCCACCATTATCTCACAAAAGAGTTAGAGACCACATTTTGGTCTCATTTCCTCCATTCTCTCTCTCACTCCCGTAGCTCTCTCTTCCTCCATCTCCTTTTTCATTTTTTCTTTTTCTTTTTGTGTCAAACTTTAATTCTAGATTTCTCCCACAATGGGTTTTGCACAATTTTGAGGTAGGGGTTTCTAATCCACGAGTTTTTTGCTCTCTAGTGAATCAATCTTTGTTAATTGATGCTTAACATACTTAATTGTGTTGATTACCTCTAAAAAGATTTGGTTTTGTATATGAAATTCATGTTTATGTGTATATGTGGATTTGTGAGACCACCATGCTTAGATGTTGATTTCATATACTTGTGTGTTTGCTAACTTGTTAGAATTTGTTATGTGGGAACTATGTTTATGTGTAAATTTCTTATGCCTATGGTGTTAGTAATTTATTAGTAATTATTGAATAGGAGCATGTTAAATTGTGTAGTGTATGAATCTTTCATTTATTATGTCATTGAGAAAGTATGTGATGATCATGCATGTTATTGGGTATAAAAATGGGAAAGGAAATTGTTTTGATATGAAAAGGGGAATTTTGGGAAACAAGTTTTTGACCTCCTGCATGCTCTCGGGATCTTAGCTTTCGGTCGACCGAAACATTATTTCGGTCGACCGAAATGAAGTTGTGTTGGTACTCTTCGTCTCTCTCTTTCCGGCAATTGTTGCTTTAAGTATTGCAATGTTGTTTGAGATCATCTAAAGGTATATTTCAAGGATAACGATGACGTTTTGACTCTAGAAATGTCGAATTGGACGTAGGCGACCTCGGGTTCGAGTAAGGACCCGGCTAACGGTTCGGGCCTCCGGGTTCGGGTCGTTACACGCCGATTCAGTCTCGTTGTCACCATCATTGTTCTTTGCCGGATTCTCAGTAATCAACAAGCTCTGTTTCACAGCCTCCGATACTGGAGACCATCCTCTAAAGCCGACCAGATTTACCGACTAGAGATGGTTACAACACTTAGGCAACGTTTGGGGGCATGGAGGGTATTTCACACTGATTATTTATTTTAGTATTTTTTTTTCTTAATTAGGTAGTTTTGTAAATATACTATGAAGCCGGCCGGAAAGTGGTTGGAATTGCGTTTCAGGGTTAATTTACATGTTTGGATAGTTATGGTATTTTTTTCTATTTTTTGGGATTTTTATTTTTTTATTTTTATTTTTCGGAGTGATTTCCATCTTGTCTCGTTTTATGTGTCGAACACCGTGGGGTGTACCGGGTGTGTTTGAGAGTTGGTTGGGGCATTTCCTTGAGTTCAGGACTCTTGGAAATGCATTGGTTGCTATTTTGACATTTTTTCGTTTTTTCGGGCCAGGAGGTCCTAGGTGGGACCCATTACTAGAGTCGTTGAGCACGGGGATTTTAATGCGGGTTCATTGCATTTCATCCATTATTAATTGATGCATTTTTATGTGGTATCATGTTTAATTTAGTGGCTGTAATATGATTAATTCTTATATATATATATATATATATATATATATATATATAGGTTATAATACCAAAAGATATTTTTATAAAGTGAGGGGGGCCCACCATTATTACATCAATTATCAAATGACTTTAAGTCATTACAGAATCACAATCTCATCTCTCAGCTTGACACTTTCCTTTCTCTCCCACTAGTTTTCTTTTTCTTTTTATTTTCTCCACTATTATAAGCTTTGATTTACATTAAATCATTGAGATTTTGGCCACTTAAGGCGAAGTTGACGAGTGCGTTGAGGTCTATGATTTGATCGAAGCCAATCTTTGTTTGGCCACTAATTGGGAATTCAAAAATTGGGCATTTTTAGGGCTTTTTCACCAATTTGAGGTAGGGTTGTTCTAATTTGCAAACTCTTAGATTTTTTGTGAATTAATTTCCTATAATTGAAGTATAGCATGCTAGATTGTAAATTTTTCTTGGGAAATTGTTATGATACTAGATATATGATGTGTATCTCTATGTGTAAATAATATATGTGTGTATAATTTATTGATTGGATATGGAAAGCATGCCTTTATAATTATGTCCTTGTTTAATATGTGTAATTGTTAAAATTTTGTTGACTTAAAGTATGCTGTAAATTCATGAGAAAATTCTTCTTTAGTATGAAATGTTGTTACTATTTGATGATGTGAAAATTATGGTAAATTGTGAAGCATGAAGCATTGATGCATCCATTCAGAAAGAAAAAGGGAAAAGTGTTTGTAATGTTACCGATTTTCCCTATTTTCTAATTTCGGGAATTTAATTGATTTTTCTAGATTATTTTAATCATTATCTCGTTTTACGTGCCACACTGGCCCCGAGGTACGTTTTGGTCATTTTTTTGAGCCGAGGGTTTTAGAAGTGTATTTTTAATCATTGTAAGTCAATTAGAAGTGACGGTATTATTTTTAGAATTTTTAGAGGTTGGGATGATTTTCGGACTCGGGAATTTCTCCCGGTTTTATCATTTTAATAAAGGGGCATAATGGACTTTTTTCACATATATGTATACATCTATATCTATATATTAGAGGTAGATATTTGTGGGGTAAAAATGACATTTCATTGAAAGAAGAGGGGCATTATAATAACTTGGCTTGAATTATAAATCACTCAAATTGTGACACTTGGCACAACCTTGGCCATGGAAGATGCAAGATAACTTTTTTCCCTTTCCCCTTCCATTTCGGGCATCACATTTTCCTCCTCATTGTCTTCATTTTCCTATTCTATATTCCATATCCATATCTCATATATCTCACATATGTTTCAACCTTGGATTTGGGGAGATTAGAAGGTGTTTTTGGTGATGCCATAGAGGGGAAGTTGATGAGCTTGAGGAGAGCTTCCATTTGGCATCTATATTGCTAGGGTTTAGAGAATTTCAAAGCTAGGGCTTGCTAAGGCCTTGTTTGGTTTGTTATCTTAAGGTAGAGGAAGTTTAAAGTATAAATTCCTATGATTTTAGTGAGTTCTATGTATTTTCTTACATGAATCTCTTGATATTGTGAAGCATGTTTAGTTGTAAATTTTTGGTTGTGATGTTAAGTAAGAGATAGTTTTGATCTAATTACTTGAATTGAGAATGTAATGACCCAGTCATTTTCCTTCCTTTCATTTTTTTTTTTCAGATTTTCACGGATATTTTTTTTCCGTTAATCTTTCCTTTTCTGAGCTCAGTTTCTCGTCACTTAATGTCAACTTAAGTGCTCTGGAATGATTTTCGAGACTCTTTTCCTTGGATTGACAACTTTTTTTGAGGACCACGTCATTTTCACATTTCTATTTTTTGGACACTATTCACGTTTCGTCCTTTTCCCTATTTTGTCTTTTTCCCGTTTATCACTTTGTTGGCATAACCACACTTTTTATGTTTCGAGTTGGTATTTGACTTCACGTTCCTTCATTCTAAGTGGTTTCCACAAAATATGTGACGACCCAAGTTTTTCAACCCGGTGAGTCAATGATGACCAGAAAGTTGACCCGATAACGGATCCAAAATGCGGAAGCGAAAGACAAACCAAAGTTTATAGAGATATAAATCATTCCTAAGACACCAATGTGATCTTCTATGAAGTCACAGAACTCAAATGAAATGAAAGCGGAAACGAAGGTCAAAACGAGCAAAATCCATTAACCAAGGGACAAAATGGTCAATTCACAAATAAAGAGAGCAACTTGACTCTAAACAAGTCAAACAAGGTGAATAAAACCTAATCAAATCATTTCAAGATATTCCAAGAGGTTCCAAGAATATTGGACAAGAATCCCACGAAATGCCCTTTCCCGGTTTAAGTGAAAACTGACACCCTCTTAGCAAAACATGAATAACTCTCACTGTGTTTGGAATCTGAAAATGGCATAGGTAGCATTGGAAATCTGACTCAAAATCCTTGATTTTAGGCTTAAGAATCACCCCATTTGGGTTAGAAATAAAGGAGATATGACCATTTGAAGTCGGAGGAACAAAGCTGAAACAAAACTGAAGGAGCTGGGCAAATGAGGGCTATTTTGGTCGACTAAAACTGGTCACGAAAAGAATCGGTTTACCGACTTAGAGTTTCGGTCGACCGGAACTCACAGAATGTTTTTTTGAAGGCTAAATTTTATTTTTCATTTGATTTTAAAAGGGTTCGGTCGACCGACTTTGAGTTTCGGTCGACTGAAACTCCTCGAATTGCTGCTGAATGACCTGTTATGAGCAAGAAATGTTGAGGCTTCACCCATGTGTAATTTGTATATTGAAACAAGTTACAATGGCCCATGGCCTCATTACATCTCATTTACAAAATTTGAAGTGCCAAACGTCCAAAGTTGATAAAAATGCATTTTCAAGCAAAATATGGCACCAATTGAATACAAGTACAAATATAAACATGTTTGGCCCTTGGCCTCATGTCATACACGTCAAATACGTTACAAAAAGTGTACTTATGTACACATTACATATGTAGAACAAAAATACAAGTTTTGACATATAACTACAAAAGGGCACTTTATGCTAATATCTTCATAAGAATGATACTCCAAGTCTACGAAACTTCCATGGCATAATATGCTTCCCAAAACAAGGTCCCTATACCTGAAAAATGTTCCCACTGCGTGGGTGAGTAACATAAAGCTACTCGTAGGAGATGAGCATGCATCGACTTAACATTTTACAATTCTATCACCTTAAGGTGAAACATGTCAAAGGGGCTCATGCCACCTAACGTTTATGTCAAAATGAGACTCAGGGAGCATCCTAAGCTACTCATGCAATTTAAAGTGAACAACGGCATACAAGTATACATACTTAAGTATACTAAGTGATATTAAAACATGTTATATAACATACAAGCATACATTTCCAAGTATACTAAACCATATTAAAACATGATACACGACATTCAAGTACACATGCTCACAAGCATACTAAATCATGTTAAACGGGATAAGCAATATCTAGCATACATACACAAATATAAGATATATGTATAGAGTACTCATAAATCAAGTATACAAACGCAAGTATAGTAAGCTAAACACGTACGCATAAGACAAGTATACATGGCACAAGTATACTAAAATGAAATCCGCACACACAAGACAAGCATACTAAGCGTAAGTACACTAGATAGAGTTTAGATACACCAACAAGGATACAAGTTCAAGTATACAGTTTCAAGTATACTAAATGAGATCAAATACATAAGCAAGCATCAATTCTCAAGCTACAAGTAATCCATGATTAACAACTTGAAATTGAATGCGAAATCAAAGTAGAAAGACTAGGACATGTGGTCACAAGACCAAGCAAGTGTTTCCTGGTAATTACGACCCACAAGGCACTACCTAGTGCGCACATGCATAAGTTATTCCGGGCAATTACGACTCACAAGGTACTACCTAGTGCGCACTTATGACTTAAAAGACTCTTGGCCATCACGTGGAATATGTCCTTACGAGCTTTCCAAAAAAAATAAGTTTAAAACTTATGCAAAATCAATAAGTTAAACTAAACTTATACATTTCCAATAATATCTAGGAATCAATTTACATGCATAAGTAAGGTTAAATCCACACAAACCATGTCCTAGAGTTCAAGTCTAGACAGCATATGACATGTTAAGCCTCTAATATGCAATTTATCCACCAAAACAAGAATATTTTACAACAATTGAGCCACATTACCACACTAAGCCACAAGTACTAAATAAGTCCCAATTTAGTAACTAGCTTCTAAGGTAACAATTGTAATATTCTAACAAGCTATATACCTACACAAGATATATATAAACAAGCTATGCAAGTCAATGATATTCTATATCATGCTAAGTCCAATTACCATTTCAAGATGCCTCAAGTACTAATTCTACATCAAATTAGTAACGTGCTCACAAGGTAATTAAACATGTTACATTTTAAGAGATTTTCAACCTAACTTAGAAAGTCTTTAGACTTCAAATCAAGTCCAAATAGGCTCAGATTAATACACGTGAAATGACATAGTACAACCTTAACATATATTGCCTCCAACATCAATTTAAGTGACTAAAACACTTAAAGTAAAATTAATTAAGCTAATTAATTAATTTTCCCTAGATTCTCAAACATATTCAAATGTCCTCAATTTAATATATGTTAAAGAACTCACCAAGACTTATTTTAATCTCACATTACAAGTTAATTTCATGCTTGTTTCAACTATGTGAATTAAACTTTCATAAAAGATAAATATCAAATAAGTTTTGCAACTCTTATTCAAATGCCCCAATTTTAATATATGTTACTCAATATATCAAGGCTTAATTTTCTATCATGCCACAATTCAATTCCAAGCCACATACATCCATTAGAATTAAATCATATGCAAGAAAATAATTATATTAAATTATAGGATTTATACCAAGCATGCATACAAGTTGTATAAGTTCATAAAACAATCAATACAATAAATATATAATCCTAATACATCTCCTACCTCAATTTGAGATGAAAATCTCAAAAGCCCACTGAAATGAAACCACTCCGAATCCGACGAAACTCCTAGGTTTTGTCAGGGACAACACGATCTACATGAACTCACAAGAAGACCCATCAATATCACAACTTGACTTCAAACCCAAACTCGAAAAATGGTCAGAAATGAGTTCTAATAGGGGTGAAAGATGTGCGTCGTCAAGACAAACATTAAACGTTAAGGTACTATGATGTTTCAACAAAGGGAGGTGGCCGGACAATGAAGAAGATGGGTGGCAGTCCCTTGGCTGCCATGGCTGCCGGCCAAGAGAGAGGAGAGAGAGAAAAAAAATCTAATTTTTCATCTTTAAGTCCCCTATTTATAGAAAAACCCTAAAAGTGCCCCGGAAGGGCCCCGCCGGGTCCAGAATAGTGGAATTTGAGCAAACACGCTCAAACGGAAAAACTCCATGAACAAAAAAGATTAAAAATGAGAAAATATGAATAACGGAAGAAACAACGTCAAAAACTGAGTCTCGTGCAGAGAGATATGCCCTAAACAAGTTCGGTGGCAACAAGGTCCAGAAACCCTGAAACTGGAGAAAAATGACTAGAAGGAAATTCTATGAGTACATGACTCAACAAAATGTGATAATGAATCTCGTACGAGAATCTAGGCTCCAGATAAGATATTTTGTAATAACTTTCATTAATTGCACAATGGCCCCTACAAAAAGGGTTAACTGTAAAACTCTTCCTGAATGAAAATATATTCCAAAAGATATTTTCTTAGATACCCCTGAAATAAAATATCTTCAAAAGATACTTATGAAAAACACCCCAAGAAAAGAAAAAGATTCTAAAGAATTGTGCATCCATGCCCATATGGACACCGGGAGCAACCAGAGTACTTTTCTGCAAAAGTAAAGATACATATTTCATGAAAATCACTTAGGATGAAGATATATGAAGTCAAAAACCAACTGCGAACACAAGGATTGAGGTTATGCCAACCAGGTGACAAACGGGGAAAAGACAAAATAGGAAAAAAGACAAAACAGGGAAAAGGACGAAAAGTGAATAATGTTGAAAAAACAAAAAATGCAGAAATGACTCGGTCCTCAAAGAAAGTTGTCAAACCAAAGGAAAGAGTCTCAGAAATCATTTTCGAGCACTCAATAGGATACTAAACGACGAGAAACTAAACTTAGAAAAGAAATTTCAACGAAAAAAATTCATTCGTGAAATTCTGAGGAAAAAGAAAAGGAAGAAAATGACCGGGTCATTACAAAATACGTATCTTTACTTTTGTGGAAAGGTACTTTGGTTGCTCCCGGTGTCTATAGGGGCATGGATGCACAGTTCTTCAGAAATTTTTTCTTTTCTTGGGGTGTTTTTTGTAAATATCTTTTGAAGATATTTTATTTCAGGGGTTTCTAAGAAAATATTTTGTAGAAGATATTTTCAATCTGGGCCAGTTGTGCAGTTTTCACTTTTTGGAGGGGCCATTGTGCAATTAATGAAAGTTATTCCTAAATACCTTGTTTTGAGTCTGGATCCTCGTACGGGATTCATTTTCATATTTTGTCGAGTCGTGTACTCTTAGAATTCCCTTTTAGTCATTTTTCTCCAGTTTCAGGGTTTTTGGCCCCGGTTGCTGTCGAATTTATTCGGGGCATATCTATCTGCTCGGGACTCAGTTTTCGATACTATTTTTTCTGTTGTTCATATTTTCTCATTTTGGTTCTTTTTTGTTCATGGAGTTTTGTCGTTTGAGGGCGTTTGCGCAAATTTCACTTTTTCGGGGCTCGTTCGGGGCACTTTTTAAGTTTTTCTATAAATAAGGGGGTCTTAGAATGAAAAATTAGATTTTCTCTCTCTCTCCTCTCTCTTGGCCGAATTCCATGGCAGTCATGGCTACCACCTTCTCTCTCCTTTTTTGAGCCTCTTCCCTTTAATGAAAAGTCATAGTGCGTTAGTGTTTTATGTTCGCCTTGGCAAGGCCTTCGATTCCACCTATTGGAATCTCGTTTTGGCATTTCTTGAGTTCGGGTTTGAAGTCAAGTTGTGATTTTGATGGGGCTTCCTTGGGGTTTTTGTTCATCGTGTTGTCCCCGACAAAACCTAGAAGTTTCGTCGAATTCAGAGCGGTTTCATTTTAGTGGTTTTTGAGATTTTCATCTCAAATTGCGGTAGGGGGTGTTTTAGGATTTTGTATGTGTTGTATTG
Organism: Cornus florida; assembly: GCF_030987335.1. Lineage (NCBI taxonomy): Eukaryota > Viridiplantae > Streptophyta > Magnoliopsida > Cornales > Cornaceae > Cornus > Cornus florida. Next base: position 87,654,564 of record NW_026775571.1, on the reverse strand, counting down.
AGTATTTTTCATGATTATACAACTTGTTTGCATGCCTTGTATCAAATCTAGAAAATTAGTAATATTCATTTCTTTGTATAAGATTTAAATTACAAGGATGTATATAGTTTAGAATTGAATTGTGGCATGATGATAAATTATGCTTTTATATGTTTGTTAACATATATTAAATTGGAATTATTTGAATAAGAATTACACTTTTTATTTAATAATTATCTTTTGTGAAAGTTTAATTCTCATGGATGTACCTTGTATGAAATTAACTTGTGATATGCTTTTAAATTAAGTCTTGGCATGTTCTTTAACATACTTTAATTTAAGAGCATTTGGATGAGTATGAAAATCTAGAGATTTTAATTAATAGGATTAATTAAATCTATTTAAAGGTTCCATTAGCCTAATTAAGTTTTTAACTTGATATTTGTGATGACTAGGACTTGTATACTAGCATATGTTAATTTGGGACCATTTGATGTTGTTTTGGAATTTAGGGATTTGATTATCGTGATTTAATTAAATTCCATTTTATTGTTCAAATGGCCTAATTTTGATTTGGTATATGTAATGACCATACTATGTTGTTTAACATGTATTAATTAGGAACCATTTGATTGAGATTAGAAACTTAGGGATATTAATTGTTTCATTTAATTAATTTCTGTTTCTATTGTATTACTAATTAAATCATGTGGTTGACATTGGTATTATGTTTGAAGCATGATTTTAGACTTGTAATGGATTTAGGAGTTTCTATTTTCAATATTGGATTATATTGTTATAGCGTGTAACGGATCGCACACTGAAAATTCGATATGTGATGTTATTGTAGTGTGTAACGAATCGTACTCTGAAGATTCGACATTGTCATCCTATAGTAGTTGTGGATTTAGAGTATGCATTGTGTGGTTTCAACCTACTTGTGTATAAAGGTAGTTTCGTGTACTATTTAATATGTATATAAGTTGTTAACTTATTTATTTTGGAGTCACTTAGGACATTGCTACTATGATATGGCTAGAGTTTAGCTTTAGTGCAGGAGGTATGAGTCGTCCCCGTTTGAGATAGTGCGCACTAGGGTGGTCTTCCCAGCGGGTTAGTGCCCGAAATAACCATTTAGGTCTTGGTACTCCGAGATTTGATGTCCAAGTCTTCCACTATTTGATTTCGCATTCAATTCCAAGTTGACAACCAATGTTTAATTGTGACTTGTGGTTTTTTTATTGGCAATTTAATTTTGTTAAGTACATTTATGCGTTATGATTTTGAATAAATCATAGCATGCCTTTAATGAATCATTGTAAGTTTTGATGTTATTAAGTACATCTATACTATATTGTTCAAATATGATTTAGGAATGATCCTATAGATTCATTTGGAACATAGACGTTAGGTAGTATGACCCACTTTGGTTGTTTTCATATTTTAGATTTCAAGTTGATAACTTTGAGAGTCTATATAATGTTGGTTTGTATAGCATAATTCTATGTGGTTTGAATTGCATGGATCATGTGATTTATGCTAGAAATGATCTAGGGTAGCTAAAGATACTCCCTGAGTCTCATCTTGACATAGACGTTAGGTGGCATGAGCCCCTTTAACATGTTTCACCTTAAGGTGATAAAATTATAAAATGCTAGGTCGATGCATGCTCATTTTCTACGAGTAGCTTTATGTTACGTACCTCGAAGTTGCTGGGGATATTTTTTAGTTATAGGAATCAAGGTTGAGATTCTCATTATGCTTGGATGATTTGTGGACTTGAAACTTTCCATTCTTATAAAGGTTGGCTAGAAATGCCATTTGTAGCCTTATTTGTTAAATGTGCATATTTGATTCTAAACTTGTAATGTGTGCCTAAGCACACTTTTTGATTCTCATTTTATGTATATGACTTGAGGCCAAGGGCCAAACTTCTTTTGAAATTGCATATATGTCATGGATGTTAAATCTTGCCTTTAATAAAAATATATGAAAAATCATGCATTTTTGTAACAACCCGAACCCGGGAGGCCGAATCACTAACCGGGTCCTTACCCGAACCCGAGGTCAACTAATGACACTACCATCATGTCCTATGTCAATACATAATATACGTGTCATCCCAGGGTTTATATAAAAATAAAAATAATTATAATAAATAAATAAATAATAATAAAATGAGATCATAACTGCAAAGTATGTCAAAACCATCTATTAACCCATCGAACCCTGTGGAGGAACGTTGTCTGCCACTTCCCATCCGTGTCTTGAAAAATGTTAAATATAAGGGGTGAGCAAATTACTCAGTAGGAGGTGCCTAAGACACACCTCTTATGACCCCGTGAATCCACATAGAGAATAAAAAGCATGGAAACGGGATCATACTATACCGAGGATGTAAACCATAACCATAACATCCAATATTAACATAAATGTCATCCAAGTCACAAATACACCATGTATGCCAATGAAGTGCAATGCTATGCTCATGTCACTCCCCATTTCCGAAACATTTCCATTTTAACTTCCTAACTGTTAGTGCAATCCGACCCAAGGCACCTCCAAGGCGTCACAAATGGAGGGTTGACTAACTATCTATGACCACAAGGCACCTCCAATGCATCGCATTCGGCCTAGTTAGCTCAACCATACTCCCTTCAAGACTACACTAACAACACGGACCACTAGGCGCCTCCTAGGCGTCCGGTTTTCGCAAACACCTTTGAAAATATTTTCCCAAAAATAATTTCATTTATTTTTAAAATAAACTTTTCCCTTTACTTTCCCAATGGTAATGCATGAATTGTGCAATTTCTTCAATGCTATGACATTATAAAAATTTCGTACATATCATCCACATCAATTAGACATGTTTAAAATATGAATTTCCACACAATATTACATTCTCACATTTCTGATTCATTACATATTTCATACTTTCAATTTGCAAATCCAACAACTTAAATAAATAAGGCTTAAATTAACATCATTTAAGCACGTATCATCCCAACAAAGCGGCTATCACATAATCACACACTTTCTACAACATAAAAAAAATTCATGTATACAATATATAAATTTCATCTCAAGAATTTAGCATAATATAAACATACTTGTACATCAATTAAAGGAGATTTACTCACAAAGCTCAAAGAAATGGGTATTAGAACACCTCTACCTCAATTTTGTAGAAAACCCTCAAATGGGTTCAAATTTTCAGAATTCTTAGAGTGACCAAAAGCTGAAATTGCTTACATCAACTTGAAGATCTCACCGAGCTCTTCGATTTGCCGCAAATGGCACCCAAAAACTCCAAGGATTGAAAGAGAAATTGAAGCTTGAATTTTGCAAAGAAAAAAAAGAAAAAAGAAAATAGAAAGGAGGGAGAGAGAACCAAATCGGGAGAGAGAGAAGTGAGGCCACAAAATGAAGATAGGTGGTGGTGGGTCCCACCACCAAAAAATCTATTTTTTTTTTTTTTACATCATAACCATTACAGTTTTAGTATGCTGTTTTGCACCGGAGCACGAATTGTGTATGAAATTCATCCATTTGCATTCATTAATCATGCATGAAGTGTGGTCAAGGGCCAAACGGTAATTTGAAACCATTTCATAATTTTGAGTTCCAAGTTTTCGTTCTAAACTCTATTTTTGTTATTTTGGCCGTCGAGGGGTCGCATTTTGCATCGACAATATTTTAAAGCCATGGACCATTGTAGCACATCTTATTAGGTACGTTACGTTTCCGTGCGTGATCGTTTTCAAGAAAAACTTCTTTTTTGGTGAAATGAGCCTTTTATGGACTCATTTTGCATTTTCATTGCATAATTTGGTCCAGGAGCATTTTGGGGTTGTTCTTTAAGAAATAAATTTCTATCTTAACATGGTCACTTAGAAAACACGATTTTAGGGGGGGTTTCTTCTTTATGTTTTTCCAGAAAATGTCATCTTGGTACCAGAAATCCATTACAAAGTTCAGCTTTCAGTTTTACATTCTAGCAGCTTTTTGACCTTCATGGCCTGATTTCATGGAGGGGCATTTTGGGCATTTCACAGTGAGTTTTTCTCATTTTCTTTTGCGTTGTTGAGTCAAAAACTCGATTTTGGGGGGGGTTTCTTCTTTGTGTTTTTCCAGAAAATGTCATCTTGGCCCTCAAAAATCCATTTTTTACCGAAAAACCCCTGCTGTCAGTTTTTTTGCTGACTTTCAGTGCAAGTGTGCAAGAAGTAGACTCCTCGTAACCGGTTAGATGACTTGGGGTAGTGTTGTGGTCATCATTTTTGGCCTCTTAACCAGTTAGGAAGGTTTGGTAACCTGTTAGATGACCTTGGGATGACTATTTTGACCTTTTTACCCCTGTTTCTTCCGTTAGCCATATCTTCTTCATCCAGACTCCGAATGAAGTGATTCTTGAGTCTAGGTTTATTAATATTTCATTGTCTTTCCAATGGTGTGATTGGTAGCACCCACTTTTACTCTAAAAATGGCTATTTTTCCCCTAGGTCCATTCTTGTCCTTTTTTGAAACGCTGCTCCCGCATTTGTTTCCTTTGGGTTCCGTGACCTCATTGAGTGTCACATTGGTGTCTTAGAGATATGTTGTATCTCTAGAGACCCTTGTTTCATCTTTTAATTCTGCATTCTGGATTCTTCATCGAATCTACGTTAAGTTCATCACAGGACGCACTGGCCTAAAAATTAGGGCCGTCAAAGGTGGTATCAGAGCTCCCAGGTTTGAATACCTCGGGACGATGGGTTTTGGGTGCATACCATGTTTTTGTTGCTATGTTATACGTGTGTATATGCTATTTGTTAACTTGTTTCGGTATTATAACATGTTTACGTGTTTCTTGATAACACGTTTGGTATTATGATATGTCTCCATGCTTATATACTTATGTGTTTAAAAACATCCTTGTTTGGCATGTATGCTCATTTGCTTAAGTGCTTAATTGTTTAAAAAGCTTCCCTTGATTGCTTTAGCATGATAGTATATTGCATACATTGATGTGCTATTTATTTGATGCATTCATAGTGTGAGTTGCATTCGATCATAATAACTTTTGTTATTACTGATCTTGTTTCCTTTTCACGTATATAGCGTCACAGTCTCGACTCACGGAGAGTCTTCTTGTTAGAGCTCAGGTGAGCGTAGGGTTATAATATCCGTCTGGCGAGATGAGACGTAGGCCACGGAGGCATCATTTCGTCTCATTTTCTCTATCTTTTTGTGATGTAGTCATGGTGGTGTTAGAGGTGTCAGTGTCGGTGTCATCTCTTAAAACTTCGTAGTGGTCTTGATATCATGATGTCATTGAGGTCTTTGTTTCTAGCGTTATGGGATGATGAGTCAGGACTGACTCGAGTTTTTCCTTGGTGAGTTGGGAGTTACTTTGTGAGCCTCAGGGCGAGGTTCTCGTGTTTTGCCTTCTTAGGGCAATGGTTTTGGGATTGGATAAGTGTGTTGACTTAGAATCCTTCTTGTGTTGTCTTGGACAGCTATTGCGAGCTACGCTTAGGATGTGAGTGGTCTTTTGTAATTAATTATGTTGGTGCAATTAATTACTCTCCCTTGTCATGAGAGACTTGGGGCATTGTGTTTGGGTTCTGGAAGAATCCTGTAGAGTTCCTATCAAACTCGTTGACATCTTAGTTTGGGGGATGATTTTTTCCTCGTAGTGAGAGATTGGACTCATCCAGGTTCGGTTTTACGTTTTCTGCATGGTGTCTTTTGAGAGGCATTCCTTTCATTTCTATTGATTTTACGAACTTGCCATTTGTATGATCACTTTTACATGTTTATGAGCCCCATTGTTTTTGGGCATGCCTTAGAAACATGTTTAGGATATATGACTATATGGTAGTCCGTGTGAGAATGTACATAATATGTTTACTTATTTAGTATCTACTTACCATGTTAGTGCCGTTAGTGGTGTATAAAGTTTCGTTATTTGTTTAACCTCTATGTGATAGGTGGTTTATTTGGTTTACCTTATGTGTACTGTGTGTTTAATATTAAGGTATTCTTTGGTTTATGTCATTTCATTTTGTGAGTATGCATTATGTGAGTATTTGGTTTATACTATTTCATCTTCCTGCACTTATATTGGGGTTTTGTGACCTTGGTTGTTAGGATAAAGATGTGTGAGTTACGTAGTAGACGTGTGTTTTAGGATTTTTGTTGTCCTTTATAGGGATGTTGACCTAGCGTTTTGTCTTCTGTATGTAGCCTTACGGTAGGTCTACTTGAGATCGGTGCATAGGTTTTTGGTTTTGTGGGTCCGATCCATTGACTTAAGGGCACAGACTTGTTAGGCTATGGATTCAGGACTGGTGTTGTTGTTGTTGCATTTTCAAATGTGGGGGTCGTTAGTACGCCAGCGTCAGCTATCTAAGGCCTTAAGCGTAACGGTGCTAATGACATTGTTGTTAGAGTTTTGGGATTAGCTACACCAACTCTCATGGATGCTTGGTTCCTATAGTGCCTTTGGTAATGATAATTTTCGACATTAATGTCATTTGTATCGAAAAGTTTCTTTTTGGGTTGATCTGATAAGGGTATGTTATGAACTAGTGCCTTATACTGTCATGCTACCTTACTGACGAGTAAGTGTGGGCGGGTTCTAGTCATTGTTCTTACTGTAGTATCATTCTTAGCCATCTGTCTTGATTCGACTTATCGTTGTTTTGGGATTCTTTCGATGATTGACATTGAGTTAATGTGCCGATTCGTTTGGGGAGTGTTACTCAGTTATTGGTTTTTGTCGTGACCTGGATTTTTATACAACTCGGTGGGTCAGCGATGAACCGAAGATTGACCCGATAACTGATCTAGATGCGGAAGCAAGAAACAAGAAATTGGTCTTACAAGGTACAACACACCTCTAAGACCCTAAGATGACCCTCTATGAGGTCAAGGAACTTAAAGGAAACAAAATGCGGAAGCGACATTTAAAAAACGAACAAGAATGAACCTGGGGTTAGAAAGGTCATTTCAAAATGTATGGATTCAGGTGCCACCAAGCACACCAATGGAAAGACAATGAAAAACAAATCATGATGGACTCAAGAATTGCATGATTCGGAGTCCGAACGAAGGAGAAACGACAAAATGAAGAAAAACGAGCAAAACCCATTAATCAAGGGCAAAATGGTCAATTTGCAAATGTGAAGGGAGATTTGACTCTAAACAAGTCAAATAAGGTCCACACAACCTAAACCAATCATTACACAACATTCCAAGAGGTTCCATGAACATTGGACAAGAATCCCACGAAATGCCCCTTCCCAGTTTAAACAAAAACTAACACCCTCTCACTAAAACATGGATAACTCTCCCTGAGATTGGAGTTTTAATGCATGGATGGTGTCATTGAAAAGATGACTTCAAGCTCATGGATTTAGGCTTAAGAATCACCCCATTTGGGTTAGAAAAGAAGAAGTTATGGCCATTCGAAGTTGGAAGTTCAGTGCTGAACTCAACAGAGGCTAGTCTCGGGATCAGGCTATTTTGGTCGACTGAAATGACCCATCGGACGACCGAAATGGACAAAATTTGTACTGAAATCATGTTTTCAAGGCTTGGTTGTATCGGTAGACCGAAATGAACCATCGGTCGACTGAAATAAGCCATCGGTAGACCGAAATGGCCCTGAACAGTGAAAATGGCTACTGGAAATGATGGTTTGATGAAATTCATAGAGCTTCAGTCGACCGAACTGGCATTTCGGTCGACCAAAATGGCTCGAGGAAGTGCAAATGAACCTGTTATGCACCTAAAGCTGAAAGTCTACTTGAAATTCCCCATGGCATGTTCAATTCACAAAATATAGAAGTGTGTGATGATGTGAACATGCACGCAAGTGTAAAATAGACATTTAAACATGTTACAATGGCCTACGGCCTCATTACATTCCATTTACAAGATTTGACATGTCAAACCTCTAAAGTTGGAAAAATTACATTTCAAAGGTAAAACTTAAAATTTACATACATAGACTTGAACTTAAAGGTTTGTGGCCCTTGGCCTCATGTCATACTTGTCAAATATATTGAAAAGAGTGCACTTATGTGCACTTTACATACATAGAATCAAGAAATACATGTTTGATACATAAAGGTACCAAAAATGGCATTTCATGCTAATACTTGCATGAAATGGAAACATAAAAGCTATAAGCCATCCCAATGAACGATGAACATCACGAACCAAGTCTTTGTACCTGTCAAAACCCCCAGTGACTTCGGGGTGAGTAAACAAGACTAACAAGTTTACTCGTAGAGAATGAGCATGCATCGACTCGATTTCTTTCAGATTTTTAGACTGACATGCAATAGTTCAAAGGGATCATGCCATCTAATGTATATGTCAAAGGTTAGACTCAGGGAGCATCCTAAGCTACCATGGAGCAATATCAACAAGAATCATGATATATATACATATATGAAACAAGTCAAGATTTGGGATAATCCAAAGAACACGATAAGAAGGATACTTGAATATAGATCAACATGAATTGCATTATCAATATGATTAAACAAGATTTGGAAATAATCCAATTAACATGACAAGTTTACCATTTTCTATGAATCACATTATCTATGCAATTGAACAAGGTTAGGGATAATCCATACAACACGGTAAGAAAACAAGGGAATATAAGGATCACATTATCAATGCAATTTACATGATTGGAACATACTAATTAGCACGACATGAAGTAATACACGAAATCAAAGACGAGGCATAATATTTATGCAAGTAAACAAGAATGGAATATTCCATATAACGCGAAGGAATTTTAAATATTCAAAGAATGCAACACTTGAAATTTAAAGAGTGGAATCAAACCATGTGGAAACTTGGATATCACCCAGATTAAAACCGTACTCTTGGGATCACTTTAGGGTTACCAACCCAATGGTACCTTCCCCTAGTCTTGGGATCACTTTAGGGCAATCAACCTAAGGGTACCTTCCCCTGTTGTTGGGATCACTTTAGGGATATTAGCCTAAGGGTACCTTCCCCTGTTCTTGATTGATATCCCAAGTCCCAAAATCAACAAGTTGTTCAACCAAGATTGTATCAAATACAAGAAATGCATTAACCACGTTTCATGCACAACTAAGATTTTGGAACATACAAGTCATGCCCTAAGTTCATCGATTATAATGGCATGTGAGATGTCAAGAATTCATAGTATGCATCTACATACATTATAACCAGGATACAAAGCATAAGAGATTCATTGAAGTAAATATACCACAAGTATAAGATACATGATTCAAGTACTTACTAAGTAACACATGTGTAAGTAAACCATTCCAAAATAAATGAACAAGTTCATTAAATACATTAATGAAATCAAGATACAAGGGATCACGATGGTTGATAAAAAGGTACAAGTTCATGAAATGTAAGTCAATTTCACAAGCTTAACAAGAATTCAACGACAAGGCATGATTAACTCAATGGAAGTATACAAGGGAATTTAATCTACTTAAGGGATTAAATTATCAAGGTTATAAGGCAAGTCAAGGATCATGTCATGGACAAGTTTAATGTTAAGTTATAAGTTCATTACATACAAGACACCACTATGTGAGTTAAGTTCCATACAAAGGAATTAAATGAATATAAGTTTCAAAACTTCTCCGATTATTCTCGAATTGATACACGTGAAGGAACTTGTCAAGGAAATCATGGAAAACAAGTTAGACACTTAGTCAAGTTCAAGGAACCATTGAATGGATTTTAATTAATCCTTATAATTAAAATATTTAGATTTTAAAATACATTTAAATGATCTCAATGTAATGTATGTTATACAACATGTCAAGACTTGATTTAAGAGCATGTTACAAGTGAATTACATGCAAGATACAACCATGAGGATTAAACTTTAATACTAGAAAAAATAATAAATGATAGATTTCAAAACCTAATCATATATTCTATATTTAATATATATGAAACTATATGACATGTACATCATGAATATCAAGTCGAAAATCAAATGGAGTGAATAGTACACTCGGGGCAAATTAATTAATAAATACTAGATTTTAAAATATCTCTGATTACCCTCAAATTCACCTATGTTGAAGAGTATATTTAAGCCTAAGATAATATGCTAACACACATTGATTTCAAGCTAGTTAAGGCCATGTGAATTAATCTTTCATTCAAGATAAATATTAAATAAAACTTTTATTACTTGTTCAAATGCTCTCAATTTAATGTATGTCAATGAACATATTATGGAGTAATATAATACCATGCTACATGTTTAAAACAAGCCATGAGTAACCGGGAAAATCAAATCCAATATAAGAAAAATAAATAATAAAATCTCTAGATTTCATATTTAAGCATGTAAACAAGTTGTATAAGCATCAATAGCATGCTATATAATAAGAATTAAACCTAGAACATCCCCTACCTCGATTTGAGATGAAATCTCAAAAGCCCACCGAAACAAAAGTGCTCTGAATCCAACGATACCGAAGGGTTTTATCGGGGACAACACCGTGAACAAGAATCCGCAAGAAGCCCCATGAAAATCACAACTTGACTTCAAACTTGAACTCAAAAAATGGTCAAAAATGGGTTCTAATAAGGGCATATGGTAAAACACGTCGAGGGAAACAATAAACGTTAAGGCTGAAAGATTTCTACCAAGGAAAAGTGGACCAAAAGAAGAGAGAGAAGGTGGCAGCCATGGCTGACATGGATTCCGGCCAGAAGAGAGGAGAGAGAGAGAGAGAAAAGTCTGACTTTTTCTCTTAAATGACCCTATTTATAGAAAATCTCAAAAAGTGCCCCGAAAGGGTCCCGCCGGGTCCGAAAAGTGAATTTTGAGCAAACGCGCTCAAACGGAAAAACTCCGTGAACAAAAAAGATTCAAAATGAGAAAATATGAATAACAGAAGAAACAGCGTTGAAAACTAAGTTTCGAGTAGAGAAATATGCTCCAAACAAGTTCGGCGGCAACCGGGTCCAAAAACCCTTAAACTAGAGAAAAACGACTAGAAGGAAATTCTATGAATTAACGAGTTGACAAAAAGTGGAAATGAATCCCATACGAGGATTCAAGCTCCAAACGAGGTATTTAGCAATAACTTTCGTTAATTGTACAATAACCCCTACAAAAAGGGTTAACTGCAAAACTACCCCTGAATGAAAATATCTTCCAAAAGATATTTTCTTAGATACCCCTGAAATAAAATATCTTCAAAAGATATTTATGAAAAATACCCCAAGAAAAGAAAATATCTTCAAAAGATATTTATGAAAAACACCCCAAGAAAAGAAAATAATTCCAAGGAACTGTGCATCCATGTCCCTATGGACACCAGGAGCAACCAGAGTACTTTTTTGCAAAAGTAAAGATACGTATTTCGTGGAAACCACTCAAGATGAAGGCACGTGAAGTCAAAAACTAACTCCGAGCATAAAAAGTGAGGTTATGCCAAAAACTGACAAATGGGGAAAAGACAGAATAGGAAAAATGACGAAATAGTGCATCGTGTCGAAAAACGAAAAATGTGAAAATGACTCAGTCCTTAAAGGAAGTTGTCAATCCATGGAAAAGAGTCTCGGAAATCATTTCCAAGCACTCGAGATGACACTAAATGACAAGAAACAGAGTTCAGAAAGGAAAATTAAACGGAAAAAAATTTATCCGTAAAATTTTAGGAAAAAAGGAAAGGGAGTCAAATGACCTGGTTATTACAGTTTTTGCGTTCCTTCGGATGACCTTCAGGCTTTTGAAGTTGTCATTTTGCACCTTATGGTTTGTCCTTTGGTTTGATCTTATTCGGTTCTCTTTTGTCTGTTCTTGATTTCAGGGACGAAATCTCTTTAAGGAGGGTAGGTTGTAATGACCCGGTCATTTTCCTCCCCTTTTTTTTTTTTTTTTTAGATTTTCACGGATATTTTTTTCAGTTGATCTTTCTTTTTCTAAGCTCGGTTTCTTGTCACTTAGTGTCGATTTGAGTGCTCTGGAATGATTTTCGAGACTCTTTTCTTGGATTGACAACTTCCTTTGAGGACCGCGTCATTTCCACATTTTCATTTTTTAGACACTATTCACTTTTCGTCCTTTTCCCTATTTTGTCTTTTCCCCGTTTATCACTTTATTGGCATAACCACACTTTTTGGGTTCGAAATTTATTTTTGACTTCATGTATCTTCATTCTAAGTGGTTTCCATAAAATACGTATCTTTACTTTTGTGGAAAGGCACTCTGGTTGCTCCCGGTGTCCATAGGGGCATAGATGCACAGTTCTTGAAAAACTTTTTCTTTTCTTGGGGAGTTTTTCGTAAATATCTTTTGAATATATTTTATTTCAGGGGTTTCTAAGAAAATATTTTTTAGAAGATATTTTCATTCTGGGCCAATTGTGTAGTTTTCACTTTTTGGAGGGGCCATTGTGTAATTAATGAAAGTTATTGCTAAATACCTCGTTTTGAGTCTGGATCCTCTTAAGGAATTCATTTTCACTTTTCGTCCAGTTTCAGGGTTTCTGGCCCCGGTTGCCGCCGAACTTGTTCGGGGCATATCTCTCTGCTCGGGACTTAATTTTTGACGCTGTTTCTTCCGTTGTTCATATTTTCTCAGTTCGGTTCTTTTTTGTTCATGGAGTTTTGCCGTTTGAGCGTGTCTGCGCGAATTCCACTTTTCCGGACCAGGCAGGCCTGTTCGGGGCACTTTTTGAGTTATTTATTTATTTATTTATAAATAGGGGGTCTTAGAATGAAAAATCAGATTTTTTTTTTTCTCTCTCTCTTGGTTGGATTCCGTGGTAACCATGGTTGCCTCCTTCTCTCTCCTCTTTTGAGCCTCTTCCCTTTAATGAAAAGTTATAGTGCTTTAATGTTTTATGTTCGCCTTAGCGAGGCCTTCGATTCCACTGATTGGAATCTCGTTTTGGCCATTTCTTGAGTTCGGGTTTGAAGTCAAGTTGTGATTTTGATGGGGCTTCCTTGGGGTTCTTGTTCATCGTGTTGTCCCCGATAAAACTTAGAAGTTTTGTCGAATTCAGAGTGGTTTCATTTTGGTGGTTTTTGAGATTTTCATCTCAAATTGAGGTAGGGGGTGTTTTAGGATTTTATATGTGTTGTATTGAGTATTTTTCATGATTATGCAACTTGTTTGCATGCCTTGTATCAAATCTAGAAAATTAGTAATATTTATTTCTTTGTATAAGATTTAAATTACAAGGATGTATATAGCTTAGAATTGAATTGTGGCATGATGATAAATTATGCTTTGATATGTTTGTTAACATATATTAAATTGGAATTATTTGAATAAGAATTATACTTTTTATTTAATAATTATCTTTTGTGAAAGTTTAATTCTCATGGATGTAGCTTGCATGAAATTGACTTGTGATATACTTTTAAATTAAGTATTGGCATGTTCTTTAACATACTTTAATTTGAGATAATTTGGATGAGTATGAAAATCTAGAGATTTTAATTAATAGGATTAATTAAAATGTATTTAAAGGTTCCATTGGCCTAATTAATTTTTTAAGTTGATATTTGTGATGATTAGGACTTGTATACTAGCATATGTCAATTTGGGACCATTTGATGTTATTTTAGAATTTAGGGATTTGATTATCTTGATTTAATTAAATTCCATTTTATTGTTCAAATGGCCTAATTAAGTTTTTTATTTGGTATATGTAATGACCATGCTATGTTGTTTGACATGAATTAATTAGGGACCATTTGATTGAGATTAGAAACTTAGAGAAATTAATTGTTTCATTTAATTAATTTCTGTTTCTATTGTATTACTGATTAAATCATGTGGTTGACATTGGTATTATGTTTGAAGTATGATTTTAGACTTGTAATGAATTTAGGAGTTTCTATTTTAAATATTGGATTATATTGTTATAGTGTGTAACGAATCGTACACTAAAGATTCTATATGTGATGTTATTATAGCGTGTAACGAATTGCACTCTGAAGATTCGACATTGTCATCCTATAGTAATTGTGGATTTAGAGCATGTATTGTGTGGTTTTAACCTACTTGTGCATAAAGGTAGTTTCGTGTACTATTTAGTACGTATATAAGATGTTAACTTATTTATTTTGGAGTCACTTTAGACATTGTTACTGTGATATGGCTAGAGTTTGGCTCTAGTGCGGGAGGTATGAGTTGTCCCCGTTTGAGATAGTGCGCACTAGGGTGGTCTTCCCAGCGGGTTAGTGCTTGGAATAACCATTTAGGTCTTGGTACTCCAAGATTTGATGTCCAAGTCTTCCACTATTTGATTTCGCTTTCAATTCCAAGTTGACAACCAATGTTTAATTGTGACTTGTGGTTTTGTAATTGGCGATTTAATGTTGTTAAGTACATTTATGCATTATGATTTTGAATGAATCATAGCATGCCTTTAATGTTGTTAAGTACATTCATGTTTTATGATTTCTAATGAATCATTGTAGGTTTTGATGTTGTTTAGTACATCTATGCTATATTATTCAAATGTGATTTAAGAATGATCCTATAGATTCATTTGGAACATAGTCGTTAGGTGACATGCCCACTTTGGTTGTTTTCGTATTTTAGATTTCAAGTTGATGACTTTGAGAATCTCTATCTTGTTGCTTTGTATAACATGCTTCTATGTGGTTTGAATTGCATAGATGATGTGATTTATGCTAGAAATGATCTAGGGTAGTTTAGGATGCTCCCTGAGTCTCATCTTGACATAGACGTTTGGTGGCATGAGCTCCTTTAACATGTTTCACCTTAAGGTGATAAAATTGTAAAATGTTAGGTCGATGCATGCTCATTTCCTATGAGTAGCTTTATGTTACTCACCTTGAAGTTACTGGGGATATTTTTTAGGTACAGGAATCAAGGTTGAGATTCTCGTTATGCTTGGATGATTTGTGGACTTAAAGGTCTCCATTCTTATAAAGGTTGGCTAGAAATGCCATTTGTAGCCTGATTTGTCAAATGTGTATATTTGATTCTAAACTTATAATGTGTGCCTAAGTACACTTTTTGATTCTCATTTTATGTATATGACTTAAGGCCAAGGACCAAACTTATTTTAGAATTGCATATATGTCGTGGATGTTAAATCTTGTCTTTAATAAGAATATATGAAAAATCATGTATTTTTGTATGCTATTTTGCACCGGAGCATGCATTGTGTATGAAATTCATCCATTAGCACTCATTAATCTTGCATGAAGTATGGTTAAGGGCCAAATGGCATTTTGAAACCATTTCATAATTTTGAGTTCGAAATTTTCGTTCCAAACTCCATTTTTGTCATTTTGGCCGTCGTAGGGTCGCATTTTGCATCGGCGATATTTTTTAGCCATGGACTATTGTTGCACATCCTATTAGGTAAGTTACGTTATTATGTATGATCGTTTTCAAGAAAAACTTCTTTTTTGGTGAAATGAGCCTCTTATGGACTCATTTTGCATTTTCGTTGCATAATCTGGTCTAAGAGTATTTTGGGGTTTTCCTTCAAGAAATAAATTCCTGTCTTGACATGGTCACTTAGAAAACATGATTTAGGGGGGGGGGGGGGGTTCTTCTTCGTGTTTTTCCAGAAAATGTCATCTTGGTACCGGAAATCCATTACAAAGTTCAGCTTTCAGTTTTTCAGTTTAGCAGTTTTTTGACCTTCTTGACCTGATTTCATGGAGGGGCATTTTGGGTATTTCACAATGAGTTTTTTGGATTTCTTTTACTCTGTTGTGTAGAAAACTTGATTTTGAGGGGGATTTCTTCTTTGTGTTTTTTCATAAAATACCATCTCGGCCCTCAAAAACCCATGTTTTACCGAAAAACCCCTACTGTTTGCTTTTTGCTCACTTTCAGTACAAGTGTGCGAGTAATAGACTCCTTGTAACCGGTTAGATGACTTGGGGCAGTGTTGTGGTCATCATTTTTGGCCTCCTAACCAGTTAGGAAGGTTTGGTAATCGGTTAGATGACCTTGGGTTGACTATTTTGACCTTTTTACCCCTGTTTCTTCCGTTAGCCACATCTTCTTCATCAGGACTCCGAATCAAGTGATTATTGAGTCTAAGTTTATTAATTTTTCATTATCTTTCCAATGGTATGCTCAGTAGCACCCACTTTTACCTTGGAAATGACTATTTTGCCCCTAGGTCCATTCTTGTTTATTTTTGAAACGCCGTTTCCGCAGTTGTTTCCTTTGGGTTCCGTGACTTCATTGAGTGTCACATTGGTGTCTTAGAGATGCGTTGCATCTCTAGAGACCATTGTTTCATCTTTTGATTTTGCATTCTAGATTCGTCATCGGATCTACGTTCAGTTCATCACAAGACGCACTGGCCTAAAAACTAAGGCCGTCAAAGAGAATATGATGGTTTTTCTTGTATTTGAGTCAAGCATGTTATTTTTCTATGAGAAAATGTGAAAGTGTGATTTATGTGATCAATTTTTATGTTTGGATGTTTAATATGATAACTATGATGTAAATTATGACTTATGTATTGATAAATGGTTGTATGACATGCATATTCTTAGCATGGGGCTGAGTTGAGATGATGAAGGTTGATGTTGGAAAGAGGGTTAGAAGATAAGGTGGTGGTTTGCATGGTAAGTTAAGGTGATGGTTAGAAAGGTTTTAGTGAGGTTGGGTTGTAAAGGAAGAAGGGGACATTTGTATTTCATGTTTAATGGCATGGTTTGTGAATTTATGAAATTCATGTATGATTGATATGCCTTATAATCCCATGATCCATTTTCTTTGATTCCCTTTCTTTGGTTGTGGTTCACGGGATTTTTAGGAATGTATTTTAGGCTTTCTCTACTGAGCTGTTGAGCTCAACCTATCATTATTAACATTTTTCAGGAATTTAGAGATGAGCCAGTGAATGATATGTACCTGTGGGCATTGATGTAGTTAGGAATTTATTTCATTTTAATTATATTAAAGTTATGTAATTTTGGCTATGGAGGCCTCATTCTTTGTATTTGATTCTTTAGAAATTGTATAAAATGGAATTTGTATAATTCGATCTTTAAAGAACGTATTGGACTCATATTGAGTTTAATTATGTTTTTACACTATTAACTGCATGATTAGGGATAGGTTTGGACTCTAGGTAAGGCCACCATGGGACCAAAGGGGTGCCTATAGGTACAAGTGTACATTTTGAAGCTTTCTGGGCTAATTTTAAGGTTCTGGCCATCTTTAACCGGTTCGGCCCTATTGAACCGGTTCAAGGGGTGCATTTGGTTCATGTATGGGCATACTACCCATCTTGAACTGGTTCAAGACCTCCAGTACCCACTTTTGCTGTGTTTGTTTGCCAGCTTTGATCACCTGACTTTAGACTATCATAACTTCTTCATTCCGAACCCAAATACGGTCATTATTGAGTCCATTTTCAATAATTTTGAGTTAGCTTTCTAATGAGACCAATCCCATCTCCAAATTTCACTCATGTTGAGAGTTATGGTTTTTTTAGTGGAACAATGTCAGAATTTGCCTTGAATCGGTAAGGGCATTTTTGGGAATTCATATCTGGTGACCGTAGAAACTCACCAGGCATTATGAAATGACTAGAATAGTTGTTTTAAACCTCATTTGAATAGTTTAAGGATGGATTATCCTTTAATATTGTAAAAAGACCATTTTACCCCTAGTATATCCTTGGGTTCAGGTAAGGACCCGGTTAGCGATCCGGACCACCGGTTTGGTTTGTTACAATATTTTTTTTTTTAAAAAAACAATGCATTATTTTTGGTAAACGTTTTCGAAAGTGTTTGTGAAAAACCGGACGCCTAGGAGGCATCTAGTGGTCCGCGGTGTTAGTGTGGTCTAGAGGGGAACCAGAGAAAGACTTTAGTGTGGTTAAACTACCTAAGCCCAGACGACGCCATGTAGGTGCCATGTGGTCGGGAAAAGCTAGCCAGCCCTCTCTTCGTGACGCCTTGGAGATGCGTTGGGTCGGATTGCACTAACGATTTGGAAGTTGATATGGTGTTGTTTCGGAAGTAGGGAGCGATATTACATGGCATGGTATTGCATTGGCATATATTGTATATTTGGTGGTTATACGATTTGTGTATGTATTTGTTGATTGTTATCGTTACTTTACTTGTTTTCCCCATGGCATGATCCCATTTACTTTTATTCTATTCCTTATGTGGATTCATGGGGTCATAAGAGGTGTGTCTCAGACACTTCCTACTGAGCTTTATTGTAACGACTTGAACCCGTGGGTCTGAACCGTTAATCGGGTCCTTACCTGAACCCGAGGTCAACTAAGTCATACCATCCATTTCCTGTGTCCATAACTGTCAGACGAGTCAATCCATTGTCCAAAATGCTCTAAGACACAACCTTACAAAGAGGGTTAAATGGGCAAGTCAGTGAGGAAGGGTCGGTCTGCTGATGGCCCTTGGTCGGTCGGCTGACAGGGCATGATCGGTTGGCTGGCCCATATGGTCGATTGGTTTGACCTACAAGGTTTGTCGTTCTGACCCACACGGTTGGTCTGTTTAACCTACATGGTCGGTCGTTCTGACCCACGTGGTCGATCGTTTTGACTTACGTGGTCGGTCATTCTAACCTACGTGGTCGGTCATTCTGTCTGATCTACATGGGTAGTCGAACTCCCAAAAACTATCTAACTGGTTAGGAAAACCCCTCATAACGGTTAGATGGGAAAAAAACCCATCAAACCAACACACTGCCCCTTTTTCATGTAACGACCCGGTCATTTGCCTTCTTTTCTTTTTTCTTGAAATATTACGGATAAATTTTTTTCGTTTAATTTTCTTTTCTGAACTCTGTTTCTTGTCGCTTAGTGTCTTCTCGAGTGCTCGGAAATGGTTTCTAAGACTCTATCATGTGGATTGACAACTTCCTTTGAGGACCGAGTCATTTCTGCATTTTTACTTTTCGGACACTATGCGCTATTTCGTCTTTTCCCTATTCTGTCTTATCTCTGTTTGTCAGTTTTTGGCACAACCTCGCTTTTCATGGTTGGAGTTAGTTTTTGACTTCACATGTCTTCATCTTCAGTGGTTTCCTCGAAAGACGTATCTTTACTTTTTCAAGAAAGTACTCTAGTTGCTCCTAGTGTCCATAGGGGCATGGATGCACAATTCTTCAGAATCTTTTTCATTTCTTGGGGTATTTTTCGTAAATATCTTTTGAAGATATTTTACTTCAGGGGTATCCAAGAAAATATCTTTTGGAAGATATTTTCATTCTGGGGCAGTTTTGTAGTTAACCCTTTTTATAGGGGCCATTGTGCAATTAACGAAAGTTATTGCAAAATATCTTGTCTGGAGCCTGGATCCTCGTACGGGATTCATTTTCACATTTCGTTGAGTCATGTACTCATAGAATTCCGTTCTGGTCATTTCTCTCCAGTTTCAGGGTTTCTGGATCCGGTTGCCGCCGAACTTGTTCAGGGCATATCTTTCTGCTCGGATCTCAATTTTTGACGCCATTTCTTCCGTTGTTTACATTTTCTCATTTTGAATCTTTTTTGTTCATGGAGTTTTGCCATTTGAGTGCGTCTACCCAAAATCCACTTTTCCAGACCCGGCGGGGCCCTTTCGGGGCACTTTTTGTGATTTTCTATAAATAAGGGGTTTGAGAAATTAAAACATAATTTTCCTCTTCTTCCGCACACGTTTTGGACCAGATCCCACAGCCTTCCATGGCTGCCATCTTCTCTCTCCTCTTTTGGTTCACTTTTCTTTGATGAAAAGTCTTCGGCTTTAACATTTATTGCTTGTCTTGACACTGCGCATCTTATGCCCTTATTAGAATCAATTTTTGACCTTTTTTTGAGTTCGGGTTTAGAGTCAAGTTAGGATTTTCATGGGGCTTCTTGCGGATTCTTGTTCACAGTGTTGTCCCCGACAAAACCTCTTGGTATCGTCGGATTCGGAGCGCTTTCGTTTCTATGGGGATTTGAGATTTTTATCTCAAATTGAGGTAGGGGATGTTCTAGGTTTAAATTCTTGTTATATAGCATGCTTGTGATGCTTATACTACTTGTTTGCATATTTAAATATAAAATCTAGAGATTTTATTATTTATTTTTCTTGTACGGGATCTGATTTTTCCGATTGCTCATGACTTGGTTTAAACATGTAGCATGATATTATATTGCCCCATGATATGCTCATTGTCGTGTATTAAAATTAGAGCATTTAAATAAGTATTAAAGATTTTATTTAATATTTATCTTAGGTGAAAGATTAATTCACATGACCTTAACTAGCTTGAAATCAATATGTGTTAACATATCATATTAGGCCCTAGCATGCTCTTCAACATAGATTAAATTGAGAGTAATCGGAGATGTTTTAAAATCTAGTATTTATTAATTAATTCGATTGATTAATTTGCCCCTAGTGTACGATTCACTCCATTTGATTTTCGACTTGATATTCATAATGTACATGTCATCTAGTTTCACATATATTAAATCTAAAATATTTGATTAGGTTTTGAAACATTTCATTTATTATTTTTTTAGTATTAAAGTTTAATACTCATGGTCATGTCTCGCATGCAATTCACCCGTTTCGTGTTTTTAAACCAAGTCTTGACATATTGTGTGTTATACATTAACTTGAGAGTATTTGGATGAATTCCAAAATCTAGGGTTTTTAATTAAAAAGATTAATTAAAACCTATTCAATGATTCTTTGAACTTGACTAAGTTTCTAACATGGTATTCATTATTTCCTTGACAAGTTCCTTCACATGTATCAAATCGAGAATAATCGGATAAGTTTTGAAACTTATATTTAATTAATTCCTTTGTATGGAACTTAATTCACATGGTTGTATTTGATACGATCTTAACTTGCACAACTTGTTAATTTTGGGACTTGGGATATTAATTAAGAATTGACATGGCTAGGACTTGGTTCTAGTACGGGGGAATGTCCTCCTATAACTATAGTGCGCACTAGGGGAAAGGTACCCATGGGTTAGTAGTCCTAAAGTGATCTCAAGAGTACGGTTTTAATCCGGGCGATATCCGAGTTTCCACATTGGTTGATTTCACACCTTGTCTTTGCACTACAAGAAATTAGGGTTTTAGGGACAGTCCAAACTGTCCCTAAAAGCCCGGAATCCGTCCTTAAAAGTCAAATTGGTCCGTGACTAAAAGTAGCGTGCCAAAAGAGCTTTAGGGACGGTCAAAGTAGACAAATACTTTTGACCTTTAAGGATAGTCCAAACTGTCCTAAATAACACCGTCCTTAAACCTTTTTAGGGACGGTCTAGATTGTCACTAATAAGGTACGAATTAGGGACAGTTTGAAGGACTGTCCCCAATACCTACAGACCGTCCCTGATACATTATTTTTAAATTATTATATTAAATTATAATTATTATATTTTTAAATTATAATTATTGTATTAGGGATGGTCTGTTATTTTTAAATTATAATTCTTGTATACATGTATAAATTAAAGTGATATATAATTAATATATAAATATATAAATTGTATAATTAAGTTTGATATGTTTGTTCTTTCTAAATTCGCAGATTGTGGCCAATAAAATAAATACTACACTTGCATTTGCTTCAAAACAACAATCACTGTAATTCATTGCAAAATCAAACAGCAGGAGCTATTATTCATTGATTATTCCACTTTGAGAATAGGAAAAATCCCATTTGCCACCATCAGAAGAAATGAAGCCCAATTAACTAAAACATAGACAAACCTATACATATATATGACCATTTATATTTGCTGTAGCCCACTATGGCCACTCTTCACACAACCTTCAATGGTACCAACTCACTCTGTGTAGCATCCATCTCAAGCTTTGAAGGTATGAAACTCTTTATAAACAAAGCAACATACAGCAGAATGATGAATGGGCAGGAAAGGCCGATCCAAAATGAAAGAATAACAAATGCATTCAATCTGTAGAACATCGATCCTCACTTGATAGTACCCTACCCAAAGCCTGTATTAACATAGCTCAAAGTTATATATATACATATATTTGTGTAGATATAACATTTGAAATGAATCAAAGGATTATTAACTTACTTATCAGACTCTAAGGATTCCTTCAGTTGATGATCTAACTCCAGAGTGTAAGTCATTTGCATCATCTGGAATATATATATATATATATATATATACACACACACACACAAAGAACTAAACTTGAAATGAGCTTGCTTTCAATGTCTTAAGGAGCTGTTATTTATAGGGCCTCGAAGGAACCTTAGGGAGCTTTGGCTTCCTTGGTGATAAGGATGCAGCAGGAGGCCATGTGCAAAGCCTGAAAGGCTGATTTGAGGTGATGTCTTTTGAATGATGCAGGAGGCCATGTGCAAAGCCTGGAAGGCTGAATTGAGGTGGTGGCCACTGACTTGCCTTGGATTCCTGGAGGCCATGTGCAAAGCCTGGAAGGCTGAATTGAGGTGATGTCCACTGACTTGCCTTGGATTCCTTTTTTGAAATGCTTGTCTGTCATGAGCACCGAAAGGTGCTAAAAGCCTAAAAATGGAGAACTTTTGAATAAAATTTTAAACTGTAGATTTTGCAATTTTTTTTTTTTTTTTTTTTTTTTTTTTTTTTTTTTTTTTTTTTTTGTCGCTATGTAGCGGCATTGAATGACCGATTTTTGAGATGATTTTTGAGAATATTGTTTATTGGAGCTGTTGGGTAAAAATACCAAAACATTCATCTTCATTAGGTTGGGCCGGATCTATTTGGGAACCATGGAAAGAACCTGAGCCTTCACTTCTGTTGGAGCCCATTTTTGAGAAGGCTATGGGATTGACTTGGGCTAAAGCTTCCATGAGGAAGGCTTCATACTCATCTTGGGATTTTGCTGAAGAAAGCTTTACTTGGGCCTGGCTTTTGGATATGAGGAAAGCCGAAGACTCTCCTAAGCCAGAACATGATATTGCAAGGTGCTTTGAGAACCATTCTAAAATTGCTTCTGGAGTAACATCTTTGATAGAGAATTGGTCCCACCATTTGACTTTGAAAATCCTTCCTAGAAGAGGAAGATTAGAAGGGGTTTTGAGGATTTGGAATTGCCATAGAACTATCCATGACAATGCAAAATTTGCAAAAAATAAGAATGATTTGGGAAATTCGGAAAGCTCAGGAGGAGCTTGGAATTTTTCATTGAAAATTGAAAATCCCTTAGACACCATTTCAGGGATAATTTCTTGGCAGGGACCAAACATATGCCACCAGTCAATGAACCATCTGGAGACATTTAAATTGAAATTCTTTTGGAAAAGGATAAGCCAGGAATGGCTATAATCCTGATTTTGGAAATAAAAGGTATTGTACCAGGCATCCTGATAGTCCCAGAATTGAAATTTTGAGGGTTGCGAGGCTGAGAAAATTGCCTCGGACCATTGATGTTTTTACCCCAGGCTGCCGGAGTAAGGACTTTTTGAATGGTACATGTGGTGTGAGAAATGAAAGACTCATCACCTGGTTTTGAATGAGTTCGAATTTTGATGGAATCAGTGTCCACTAAAATAAACTCATAAAAATCTTGTGTTTTCCGAAAATCTGATGTTGGATAATGAAAACCTTTGACAAAATGATTTTGAGAAAGTAAAATTGGGTTTTGGTTAAAAAGTTCTTTTTCAACCACACAAATGGTTGATGAATTTGGTTTTTGAAAATAACGAGATTTTTTGAAAGTGGGATTGTTGACCACCACTTGCTGTGAAACAGATCTTGAGGAAATTTGTTTATTTGATGCTGAAGAAATTGCAGCATAAGTTTTTTGAAGGGGAGGGAAAACTGGTTGTTGGGCTTGTAAGTATGTTTGGATGGGGTTATTTTGGATTGGGGACATGTCTATAACATGTTGGGGAATTGTGGTTAGGGCTAAAAACTGGTTTGTAATTAATGGAGATGGACTAGCACACATAGCTTCTTCATCTTCCTCAACTTTATCATACCAGGTTTTTTTTGAAGGGGTTTGAGAAGAGGATGATTGTGCATATGCATCTTTTGTTTTGTGGGGTTTTGTGCTTGCAACTGAGGCTCCTCTACCTGTCTTGGGAGGCATGGTAATCGCCCTTAAGCTCTTGCTTTTCCCTGCAAAAATTCCCTGGTGAGAAAATCAGGAAGAGAATTGTTTTCTCCTTTTATATATTCAATATCAAAGTCAAATACAGAAAGAATAGCTTGCCATCGGGCAAAAATTTGTTTTGAGGCTATGTTATGAACATCTTTCTTTAAAACAATTTTTGCAGATTGGCAATCAACATGAACTAAAAATTTTTGATTTAGTAAATCACTTTGAAATTTTGAAATGCATAAAACTATAGATAAAATTTCCTTTTTGACTGTAGAGTAATTTTGTTGTGCTTGGTTCCATGTGCTAGAGGCGAACTGAACTAGTTGTTCTTTGTCACCTGTTTTTTGTTTTAGGATACCTCCATATCCTAATTCAGAGGCATCAGTTTCCACAATTTTTAAGGCTTCTGGATCAGCAATAGGTAGGCAATGAAGGTTTTTTGCTTTACTTTTAAGGATTCTGACTGTTTTTGTATGCTCATCGGACCATTGGGGAGGGGACTTTTTTAATCCTTGGCGTAGTGGAGCACAAAGAAGAGAAAGATCCTTGAAAAACTCAGAAAGATAATTTAGGCACCCTAAAAATCTTTAAAGCTGGGTTTTGTCTTTAATTTCATCAGCGAATTTATTAGCAAATTGGATGGATCTGTTGATTGGGATGACAGTTCCTTGGTGGATCTAAAAACCTAAGAACCTAATCTTGGTCTGAAATAAGGTTAACTTTGATAAAGAAAGGACTAATCCATTATGCTTGATGGTTTGAGCAAATATATTGAGATGTTTCCAATGAGCATCTATAGAAGAAGAAAATATTAGTATATCATCAATATAAATAATTGAAAAATTCGTAAGATGAATAAAAATATCATTCATAATTTTTTGGAATTCTGAAGGGGCATTTTTTAATCCGAAAGGCATTACATTCCATTCGTAATGGCCAAATGGAACCGTGAAAGCTGTTTTGTATCTATCTTTTTCATCAATTTGGATTTGCCAGAATCCTGACTTGAGATCAAACTTTGAAAAAACGGTTGCATGAACGAGACGTTGGATTAGGTCTTTTTTATTGGGCAGGGGATACCTGATCATTGAAGAACTTCATTGAGGGGCTTGTAATTGATAACTAATCTGGGAACACCTCTTTCTATTTCAGCATTCTTTTAAACATAGAAAGCGGCACAGCTCCATGGGGAACGGCTTTTTCGGATGAAGGATTTGTTCAATAATTCTTGTACTTCCTTCATACAGTAATTAAGAAGTTCTTGACTGATTTGGCTAGGACGGGCTTTGGTAAGGATATCATTTTCATTGAAAGATTTTTCATGAGGTAATTCAACAATGTGTTGTCTTCTGTGCCAAAAAGAGTTGGGAGATCAGAGCAAACCTGACTTTCAAGTCTTAATCTGAACCTTTGAATAGAGTCTTGGAGACTTTTTTGACTGAGTCATTCATCACTCTGTTTGAAGATTAGTTCTTGTTTGAGAAAGTCTAAATGCTTTGTTTTGCTCTCAATCCTATTGACAGCAGGGACCTGAGTAACATAGGAATCGTTAATGGTATTGAGATCCTTGGTGTCTATAGGATGAGCAAAAGGAAAGCAAATTTCTTATCCAACTAGACTTGTTGAAATACCTTGGCTATCAACTTTGAATGGGTAAAGAAGAGAAATAAATGGAGTTCCCAAAATAACAGGGGTATTGAGGTCTTTGACAAGGATGAAAGGTGTTTTAATACAAAGACCCTGATTACAAACATGGGCTTTAGCACCTTGAAGTCGTTCTTTGGTTTTCTCAAAGTATTTCGTAGGGACAAGTCCTTCATTGATACAATTGAGATCAGCACCGGAGTCAATGAGAGCCATTGTATGAATGGTATAGTCTTTGTTGATAACAATTTTCAGATTAACATGCCATTTTTGAAATGTTATCTGGGTCAGAAGGTTGATGTAAGTTTCATTATCCTTGGTGGGATTTTCAGAAACTTGTTGTTCAAGTTTTGCAGAGGACTTAGGTAGTAAGGCATCTATTTGGGATTGTTGAAAAAGAATTTGGCTTCTGAGGGTAAGAATATCATGAGCAGTGGAATCTTTCAAAGCCTTGCCCTCTTGCTTTAGGAGTGAAATTTCTTGCTTGGTTTGTTTGATTTCTTTATGGAGATCTTGAATTGTAATTGGCATCTGGGTTGTGTACCAAATCTTTCAAAGATATTAGTAAGGTTGTAAGTATTTGGTATAATAGCGGGAGCTTTGTCATTCTTTTGGCCAATGCTGTTGGTAAATTTAATCAAGCATTCCTTACGCTGATTAAGATCTTCTATTTTGTCAATGAGTTCCAACATGAATTCTTGATCCCTAGTAATCATACAGATACATTTGGTTTTGATAGGTTGGTCATCCAAAGATGGGTTGGAAGAATCAGAATCATAATTTGTATAAGCATGATAGTCATCTTCTTGAATACCATTGATATCATGTTCGGATTCTTCATCTGAAGAGTTTAAAAGAATTTGCATCAGTTGGTTCCTGACGGTTTCAGGGAGATCGAGCTCATTGATCTTCTGTTTGGCTCTACAATCGCGTTTGTAGTGACCTATCTTGCCACACTTGAAGCATTTAATATCTGCTTTTGTGGTGGCAGGTTTCTTTTGAAAATGTTTTGAAGGAGGGGCATTTTTCTGTCTATTTTTCTCAGAGGAGAGATATTTATATGCAAAGGAGGGTTTGTTCTTGTTATACGGTGAAAAGGCTTTATGTAGCGGGTGTCACTTTTTCGTTTGGAAGGAGGGGTTAGGTTTTCGAAGCCGAATTGTTGGCAAAAAGTTCCTAATTCCTTTCTGCTAGTGGCATTCTTATGCTTAATTTGCTGTTGGAGTTTGAAATCGGTACAGAGAGCAATTCCTTCAGCTGTGATAGTACTGATGATGTCACCATAGGTGAGGGAGTTATAAGGAATATGGCTATTGTGTTTTGATCTGAAATGCTTGCGAATTCTCTCAGCAAAAAGATTGGGGAGTCCAACAATGAACTTTTCTTTCCAAAAGGCTTGGTTACAATTAGTCCTGGTGAGGACCTTTGAGAGGAAGACATCTTTGTACCATCTGAAATCCTGAAGTTTGCGACATTGAAGGTTGGCTTGAATTTCTGTGGTCTTGTCTCTAACAATTGAGAGGTTACCGAGGAATTGTTTGGCTATAGAGAAAATGAGAGTAGCAACTACATCTTCTATATCTGCACCTTCTTCTGTTTTAATAATTGTTCTTTCAGGAGTTGTTTTGACAGAGTTAAGAATGGCTTATCGTTTATCTGGAGTGAGGATGTTGTCCCACCATCCTTTGAGTTGGCCTGTGAATCCTCCTACTAGGAGTTGTGCTATAACATGATCAGAAGAGTCA
The DNA here is from genome assembly GCF_030987335.1 of Cornus florida. Lineage (NCBI taxonomy): Eukaryota > Viridiplantae > Streptophyta > Magnoliopsida > Cornales > Cornaceae > Cornus > Cornus florida. The sequence continues at coordinate 87,627,110 of NW_026775571.1, read as the reverse complement.
TTCTTGGTTTTGTAAGCAGTGCTGACCATTGTCATTTCTTGAAGTGTGTTGAGAATGTGATACTCAGTTTTGCCATCTATGTTCCATTCATAAATATTACCACCATGATAAGCAGCTTGGGAAAACTGGCCTCGTTCTTCGATCTGGAGGTCAGGGAAAATTGGCCTAGGATAGTAGTTTCGAGAAGAAGTTAAGTATTGACGTGTTGGTTTTGGAAGACCTCAATAATTTCATCAATTTCAGTATCAGTACCAATTTCTTGGTCAAGAGTATTGATGGCTCTAAGAGGTCTTTCAGGCGTATCAGGAATTGTAGTTGTGGAGGTCATAAGGGATTCGATACGCTTAATCATGTCCTGTGCTTCTTCAATGGCACTACGTTTTGATAGTTGTTTAGACAAGTGTAAGGGGATTTCATGGGGTATGAAAGGGGGAGCATTGTCAGATTGAATGTGGATAATTTGTTCTTTCTGAAGCAATGTTTCCACATAAGAAAGCTGATCGCCAAGTGTCTGGAGGTGTTGGTTTGTGTAGTTATTTTGTTCCATGATGCTTTGGACATCATGGGTCGTGGATGTGGTATTGTCATTGGCGATTGCCTTTGTCTTAAAAGGAGAAGTAGTAAGTGTGATTGTTCCTGACGCCTTTGTCTTGAATTCAATTACCTCGGCTGGGGGATGGATGGCTTCAATAGCCTCACCACGTGATGTTTGCCAGGTAATGGTGGATTTGGTTGTGATATTTAAGGATTTGATTGTGGAGAAAGGAAAATCAATATTGTTGTCGAGACAATATTTTTCAAACCATGTGAAGAAAGGGGCTGAGAACTTGTATTGTATGCAGAAAGCATACCACTCTTCTCTAATAAGGATGGTTTGTTGAGCAAAAAAGGTTTGGAAATACCATTGTCTTTTGGAATCATTGATCACAGAGTAGAAATCTTTGCGTAAGAAGTCTTTATTGATCTCATAAACCTTTTCTATCATGTAGAGCTGATGAACCTAATGATCGGGATCTTCAAATTGAGAATCATTTGGGGATGGAGGGGAATCATGATGATCTTCGTTTAGGGGAGGGTTTTGCAGACCTTTGTTTTGAAAACTAATTTGGGTAGGTAAAGGAGTGCTGCAAAGATGATGGATGTTTTCTTCCTCAGTTTGTATGCTAACATTGTCCTGGTAAACTGGGTTAGCAACTTCTTTGTTTTTGACACCAACGAGGTTTGGATACCTTGTAGGCGTTCCTGAAAATGATTTTCGGGAAGGGGCTTTTGAATAGTTTGTATGAGTAGCATGAAAAAAAGAGGATCTAGGTCTTTCTATTTCTTGAATAGAAAGTCTAGGTCTTTTTATTTCTTGGATAGTAAGTTTATTGGGCCTGTTAGAATTAAATCTAACCTTTATCGTGCCATCAGAAAATTGAGATATTTGTTCCAACCTTTTATTCTCGATCTTTGAAGGAGGAGCTGCATGCTTGAGAGTCCACTCTTCCGGAAAGGTGACTTCATTCCAAGTGATGGTTTTTGGAACATAAGTTTGTGAATTTTTGTCACTAGCGTGAAGAAGAAGGGTTTCTCCGGGAGACTCATGAAGAGCATGGGGGCTGACTTGGGTTGTATAGACTTTGTAGTGGATTCTATAGGCAACATTGAAGGGTATGGCTCCATCCATCATTTTATAACCACTACGTGAGACATTGAGGGTTATATGGAGGATTGTTGGATCATCAAGAGCTACTGAATACTTTGGAAAACAATTGAAGTATTGTGGGCCATCAAAAAGACTAGTTTGGCAAACTCCTAACAAAGAGGTTTCAAAATCGAGATGCCTGCAATCCCTTAGAGTAAGCATGATAGCAGTGTTAAGTCCCCTTGAGGTAAGAGGTTTAACTGCAACTTGGACAAGCCCTATATGTAGGAATTTGTACTTCTTTTTGTGTTCTACTATGGCTCTTTTTTGCAAAAGTTAGATGACTTCAAAAGGGTTTTTGAGAGAAATAGTTTGTTCAATAGTTTTGATGGAGTATCCTATTTTGAGGTTGAAAGTCGAAGATTTGTAAATATCCCTAATGGGAACCTTGGGTATATTCCAAGTATCCCATTGATCATTCTGACCACTATCAATATGCTGTTCTTCTTGGTTAACTATCACTCTTCCTCCAAGAGGAGTTGACGATGCCGAAGACATGCTACGGTTGAAAAAACTCATTGAACCTTACCTAAATGACCATCCGTCCGACCAACCCAAAGCGGCACACCTAGCCTAAACGGGATCCAGGTCCGGAAACAGAAATGTAGAAAGGTTAAATGGGTTTAATCACCACCTGATGGTATCAGAGCCATCAGGTGGTGATTAAACCCATTTAACCTTTCTACATTTCTGTTTCCAGACCTGGATCCCGTTTAGGCTAGGTGTGCCGCTTTGGGTTGGTCGGACGGATGGTCATTTAGGTAAGGTTCAATGAGTTTTTTCAACCGTAGCATGTCTTCGGCATCGTCAACTCCTCTTGGAGGAAGAGTGATAGTTAACCAAGAAGAATTTTAGTTGATAATGGTTGACCGGAGTTAGATTTGGATTTTAAACTTACTCAGTGGTGTTTTGGAAATGAAAAAGCAAGCTCCGATTACAATGTAGTACAGCAGAAGAATTAACCCTTTCATGTAGTGGGATGTCCTGTCCTACAAGTCGATAGAAAGAAAATACACAAAATAATTCAACTTCTATGGAGCATCTGTAATAATACACAAAATATAGTATAAATTTGATCCATCCTAAACCCAAAGTTCTAAACTGGCCAAAATAGTAAAAGTTATAGCCAGTTTTCACTAAATCTACTTCTATTATACTTTTTCAAGATTCCATATCATTTTGCTAGAATTGTTCATTTGACTAGAATACCTAACAACTTTTTCTTCTTTTTTTTTTTTTTTTTTTTTTACCTAGTCGAAATACATAACAACTAATTACACTAAACTAATAAATAGTATATGGTTAGCAATAACAACAACAACAGAAGCATATAATCCATGAGAAAGATTTTATCTACATGTAAAGATCATGCAGAAAAAGATAAATATGCTGATAGATTCTTATGTAAATGCATGCAGAAGAGAGGCATGACAACAACTTTTTAATGTGGTATTTTCTGGGGAGAATGAATTAGAGGGCACACGACATGGCATGGTCCATAGCCTAGGCCAGATGCCATCCCATTTTTGGTTGAACATATGAAGGATGGTTGGACAGCAGCAAAGTTAGGTTTCCTACCTGTAACCATACCAGAACTAAAGACTCTTCCCTGCATGCCAGGCAATCAAAGGAAGATAACATATTTCAATGAATGAACAACTCCTTAACTATACCTAAGCCAAGTTAGTCATATTGTTTAAAGTGACTACTCTTCACACTTGTAAGTCAAAGCACAAGTAAGATTGCATCAAACAATGATACCCTTGATTTATATATATATATATATATGTAATACAAATATAAGTTCTATGTTTATATCTTAAAAATAATTTGCAGGAAAGCGTATTTTCTGAAAGCTATTTTATGTCAAAAAGAACAAAAATATGAAATTTAGCGATTAGTTCATAACAGCCCAATCTGTGAGATAAGTCCATAGCCAGATCAAGCAAATCTGTTTTTAGTTTAATGCCATAAACTTTTTATATAATTCAACTACATTATCGAAAAGGAAAATTCTGAACACATCTGTTGCTAAAGTATTTGTTATAGAAAAGCACATTCTTAACACTGTTCTTTTTTCTTCTTTTTTTTTTTATTTTTTTTTCCATTTTTTTTTCCTTACACAAAAGATTAACCTAAGTCTATTCAAGGCAGCTGTATAGTGTATACATCACAAATTGGGTGTCTCAGGTGGATTCAGACTTAACCCAAGTTCTTGGACGGGGTTTAGATTTAACCCAGGCTCTTCCCTTTCAACCCAAGCCCAACCTAGTCCAACCTTCAACCAGAATGTCCGAGCCCGATCTCAACTTCAAACGGCTTTGAACCCAGCCCAACCTCAAGCAGAATGTAGAGACCCACTAGCAAGCAAAAAAAAAAAAAAAAATTTGTAAGCAACTATCAGATCTAAAAAAGAAGAACAACAATCAGATCCACAATTCTGCATCTACAACCTTCTTCCATCTCTCTACGAAAAAGTTCCAACCTTAGGGAAGCCGGAAAAATGATAGCTAATGAAAAATATTTATTTATATATTAATTATTAATCTGGGATTTAAACTTTCTTTACTCGCCTCTAACCTATTAGGATGATTCCAAACTCTTTCTATTAAATTGACAACCCCAGTAAGTTTAATGCCATGTCAGGTTCAAGTGTCTAACCTTGTCTTTAGAGGATGTGTGGTTTCATATCTTCATTCAGGGCCATGAAATGACAGAGGCTGCTAATAAAGCCAAGTTCAAAATTTTGCAGCCCTAGAGACTAGAAAGTGAGTTTGGCAGCACTGAGCCAAACAGAGAAATCTCAGCAACAGAGCTCTAACACAAAAAAAATAATAATAATAAAAATAAAAAATAAAAAAGAATCATTCTACAATTCCTTTTTTAATTTGTTAGAACTCTATAATGGCATTTTATAACTGGACTGTCCTAAGGAAAAGCTTGCGGCCTCACAAGTGATTGTTGATTACTTCTAACATTAATAAGTATATTGGAGGTTGATGATTTATTTGATCACTATCTTATTATTTGTATATTTGGCTTTTTTTTATTTTTATATCTCAAGGATGACAAGGAGAGAATTCTTAGCACCTTTCAGTAAAATATAAAATATGAGCAGAATGTACCGAGTACCCTCTTTGTCACATGGCCCCAACATTTCAACAAATTATTCCCATTATATTTATTTGTTTTTTAAACATAAAATGCAATGAATGAAAATCACACTTCATCCGCAACAATTCCCTACCTCCATTTGTGCACAAAAAATCAAGAATGGTCACTTAAAGGCATGTGACCCCCTATAAACCACAAAAATGGTCACTTAAAGGTGTGTGACCCCCTATAAACCGCAAAAATATTATGACATTCAAATTTCATAATCCAATATGCTAGCTTATAATTAACTTACAAAATTCCTCTTAGCTTTCTCGTGTGCCCATCCACCTTGTTCCTTAAAATGTGTGTCCTTGTACAAACGAATAGCAGGATCCTCATCCCTTTCACTGTCCTCATCTTCTTGGCTCTGCCTTTCTTTGAGTTTGACCTACTGTACAAAGTAATAGTGACTATTAGACAAATATTTGTTTCATATATTACGTACATAAGTATCGTAACATTTGAATAATGTGGAACCTCATTCTTGGAACGATTTTCTTTGTTTTTTCCACTTATTTGCTAAGTAGTAATTCAAACAATATTACAAATTAGGAAACCTGTCCCATTTCAAAGAAGAAATCAGTGTTCACATTTAGAGTTTCTCAAACTCAAGCTGTCTTCTTCGAAGCACAATTCATTAAGAACCAAAAATCTCATATATATTAAGAAAACAAAAATTCTGGAAAAGCATCACTATGTTAGCTTCCATTTCACAAAATTTTGCAATAAAAAATCCAACCATAGATATGTATTAAAATTCATTAAAAATAATGTTGTCCCAGGACTTATGTACAATTTTCTGCAGAAACACGTTTTCTTTGAAAATTCACCAAAAATAGCATATTAATCCAAATTACATGAATCCAAATCTGTTTGAAAGCTAACTTACTGTACTTTGATACCAATATTTTATTAAAACAAGCACATGAACAATCGGTACAGTTTTAAATATAATAGTAGCCAAAATTTAGTTGAAAACAGTTTTTCACAACATAATATACTCAAAAATCCATAACAAATTCAATTCTCAACCAATTTGAGTAAAATAAAACTCTGTAAACTCCTACCCAGTGTACTATAGTATCTCAAAATTTCAAAGCCAATTAACAAGTCAAAAGTATGATAAATTCAGCCCTAAACCCATACTGTTCAGTTCAATCTTCAGCACAAATATAAATTTCCAAACCCAACAAGTTTTCAGTTCATTTCACCCTTTGACAAACTATTCGACAATTCAAACCATAGTCCAAGGATATGAAACAATAACAGTATTTTTTCTAAATTTTTAACAAAATAAATCAAATTTTAAAAATGGTTAAGAGAGGGAAAACCTACCTCTTTGAGCATATTTTCCCAATTTTGCTTCTCTATTTTTCTCTCTTTGTTAACCCCTATATATACTTCAGCATCAAGTTCATTACTCTCAGCTTTCTCCATCTCTTTGTACAATAAATATACCTAAATGTATATATGTCCTCCTACAACCTAGGTGAGAACCTTCCCTTTGGAAGCTTGCTGCCTTGTGAGTATACAAGTGTACATATAATGCTTCCTTACATAAAACTTCTCACTATACAAGTATACATACATATGGCTTCTCTTGGAAACTGTCCACATGTTTCCCACTTTCGCAAGAACAAGGAAAATTTGAATTCAAAATTGCACCTTTTATGGGGTATTTTTAAAACCGTAAATCAATTGTTCTGCAATAAAAACATCAGATTTCTAGTTCTATCTGCACTCTAGTTCCTCAATGATTCAACAAATGTATGCAAGTCAATAATCATCAAAGGCACGTAAAAGCAATCCAAATCGAACTTTGAAAGAAATTTGTATGAACATATTTAAATTAATGAAAATTCTTTAAATAATCTACTCCATCTTGCTGCTTTGACACTATTAGACAACCATTTATTTTCTAACACATCTTTTTTTTTTTTTTTTTTTTTTGTAATACTCATTTATCGGTCTAATAGTGCAAAGAAGAAGATTGCTTTTGCTTCCCATGAGTTTAGAAAACTTCTAATGAGACTTATTAGTAGTACTACTGCTCTTCTTTTTTTTTCTTTTCATTTTTTTCCTTCTCTTACATTTGTGAAAAATTACATTGCAATTTTCTTGACAAAAATGATGATTTACACTCAATTATGTAGTATACTTTTCCCTAAAACTGACTTAATATAGGGAGATGGAGATCAGGGGACTAGGTTGGTTTCCACATCATCATTGTCTCCGGCAGCAAGAATCAGCTCCTCTGCCCTCTTTGATGGAACTACTAGGTTTAATTTCTCTCTGTATTTTTCTTCATTATTATTAATTTGGGTATTTTTTTATTTTTGTTTACTCACAATTTTGGTATGCTTCAAGAATTTGCATACTTTATCCCACAAATCAAAATGGGTTTGATCTTCTTTTGAAGGTTGTATACCTCTTAGTTTGGCCTAAAGAGTTCTCCAAAATTTCCTAACTGCTTTCAAGGGGATTCAAACTCACAATCTCCAAAAAGTGAGGTAAGAGTGTTACCATTAAGCCATTACCTTGGGGTTCAGTAAAATACTTCATTAAAAATTGATTACACTCCAACAAAGTTGGGGCAATTATGCTTGAACTCTTAACATTACATGAGTATACAGTGGCACGTTGCATTTAAAAACTTGGTTCATGGGTGTTTGTTAAGTAAGTTCCAGACTTTTAGCTAGTGATTTCAATTGAGCTAAAGACAAAAATTGTGACCTCAAAGATTCTATAAGAACTTTTTTACCTTTGACTTAAAGCCAAAGGGAAGAGGTATTTTATTTTCTACTTAGCCAATCATGCTGTTTTAGCATAGTTTTGTTGTTTAAGAAATTTATGTTTTACAGAGTTTTTTTTTTTTTTTTTTTTTTTTTTTTTTTTTTTTTACAATAAGAGCCCAAGTAGTAATTTTTGGAGAAATTTATTAAAGTACACTTCCTTCCCCCCTCCTCCTCCTCCCAAGGGATGATTAGCACCATTTGCGAACACTTGGAATTGATTTAGGCATGCCACAGTTAGCAATTAGAAACAAATTGCACTCATAACAGGTCAACTTTGATGATTAAGGGCACCCACAACTGATCTTGCGAAACAATAATAAGGGAATATGTTCTCTGTCACTGTTTCATTGACAAGATCAAAATATGCATCAAATAATTCACATGAATATAATTTAAAAACTAAATATACTGAACCATCAAACAACATCATAGTAGTTTATCGTGTAAATTGAACTTTCTTGCGGAATATGAATATATAGAGAGAGGGAAAAAAAAGTAATTAACAAAGACGTTGAATAACTAACCTAATTAAACAAGTGTGTATATCAATTCATACACTTCTGACCTATTAAAAAGGTTTCAAAAATGAATGGAAGAAAAACTAGATTAAAACAAAATATATCCTTGTAAGAAGTGGTTTGTAGTCAGTCGTGATCTCAAAGAGAAAGATAATAAATGTTCAATAGATGGAACAAAAACGAATCAAAGAGGTAGAGAGAAGAATCTTCTGACCAATACTGTACCAAATGGTAGCCGCCGTTGAACGTTGTCAGCCTTGGCTTGTTCGTTCGTCCGCCCTTCGTCGGTTGGCCGGCGAGACAAGTCGGAGCATTTTAGAAAGGTAATGAGGCGGTGTGAAATTGGTTGGTTCTTAGGAAACTCGAGATTCTCTTCGAAGAATGTGTAATCCCAAACTATATGGACCATCAGATCAAGCAAAAACATAAAGATTTACAGAAATCAAAAACCCTAAAAATCGAGATCAATTACGATATCAGAACCACAAACATAGATACATTATCATACAAAACATTAGAGACTGAAGGAACACATAACAGAATATAGAAGGGTTTATAAAGTTCTATCACAATAGTACCTCCTGATTCTGATAGCCTCCTCCAAGCCCGAGATTCTCTTCGAAACAACAAAGAATCGCTTCTACAAACCTGTATTTCCCACAGCGATTCAGGCTCAGACCACAAGCCGACTCCAGATTTGGTGAAGATTGAATCGTGTGATTAGGTGAAGATTGAAGCGAAAAGAATGTTTGATTAAGAACCTCTGTCTTCTGCGACAGTGGTAGAGGGTGGAAGAGCCTCTGTCTTCTGCAACGATGGAAAAGGGTGGAAGAGGATGGAAGATGGTGGAAGAGGCGTGAGGGCTTGAGTGTTCAGAACTGAAGACGGTATACGGATGTAATGATATATATGATTAAACGACGTAGTTTATGCCCTTCTTCAGTTTTTTGTAAAATAAAATTATTTTATATATTATATTTTTGTAGCGCCAAACAAAAAATGAAGCGCCAAATGTTGCCGCCGCACTATTTTTTGTGGAATTGGGGACGGGCTAGTTAAGGTTTTAGGGACAGTCTTTAGACTGTGCTAAAAAATAAGATTTTAGGGACAGACTAGCTAAAATTTTAGGGACAGTTTATGAGATTGTGCCAAAAAATAAGGTTTTAGGGACGGGCCAGTTAGGTTTTAAGGATAGTCCTTGAAACTGTGCCAAAAAATAAGTTTTTAGGATAGTCTAGAAGACTGTCCCAAAAACCTTATGTTTTAGGGACAGTTTTTAAGACTGTCCCTAAAGGATTGTTACTAAAACCCATATTTCTTGTAGTGTTGTCGTGCTATGTGAAATGCACCAACCTTGTTAATTGCATAGATATTATGCCTTGATCTTGATTTCTTGTATTACTTCTATCGTGTTAATTGGAATGTTCCAATCTTGTTAATTGCATAGATATTATGCCTTGTTCTTGACTTCACGTATGACTCTTTTCGTGTTTCATGGAATGTTCCATCCTTGTGAACTTGCATAGATATTATGCCTTGTCATTGATTTCTTGTATTACTCTTATCGTGTTACTTGAAATGCTCCAACATTGTTAATTTCATAGACATTATGCCTTGTACTTGGTTTCATATATAATCCTTGTCATGTTCATTGGAATGCCCCAATCTTGTTTACTTGCATAGATATTATGCATTGTCCTAGACTTCATGTGTTTTTCTTATCATGTTAATTAGAATGCTCCAAACCCTATTTAATTGTATTGATAATGCAATTCATGTAAATCTACGTTCAAGCATCTTTCTTGTCTTGTTCTTGGATTATCCCAACCTTGATTCATTTCATATATGTATATTTATCATGATTCTTGTTGCTTATACTCCTTGGTAGCTTAGGATGATTCCTGAGTCTCACTTTGACATAGACGTTAGGTGGCATGAGCCCCTTTGACATGTTTCACCTTAAGGTGATAAAATTGTAAAATGCTAGGTCGATGCATGCTCATCTCCTACGAGTAGCTTTATGTTGCTCACCCCTACGTTACTGGGGCATATTTCAGGTAAGAAGACTTGGTTCGTGATGCTTAGCATTTCTTGGATGTCGTGTAGTTTTCAAGTTTCTATTTTATGCAAATGTTAGCATGAAATGTCATTTTGTAGACTTATATGTAAAACTTGTATTCTTTGATTCTATGTATGTAATGTGTACTGAAGTGCACTCCTTTCAATGTATTCAACATGCATGAGATGAGGCCAGAGGCCATTGACATGTATATTGAATTTTTTGTAACTTCTAACTTCTTGAAATATTAGGAAAATATTGAAAAAAGCCAAGTCATTGTCTCACCATGGTTGCATCGGGTGTGGGAATTCCGTTTTCATTCTTTTATAGGGTCTTATAAATCATGTTTGAAGTGTGGCCATGGGCCAAATGGTCATTTGACCCTGTTTTGTATTTTTGGATTCTGAGTTTTCATTTAAAGTTCCATTTTTGGCTTTTTGCCCATTGGGGGTCGGATTTTGCATCGGAGGTATTTTTAAGTCGTGGACCATTGTAGCACGTCCTAATAGGTAAGTTACGTTTGCGTGCATGGTCGTTTCCGGGTAAAACCTCATCCTTGGTGATTTGAGCCTCTTGTGAATTCATTTCGCACTTTTTTTGCATATTCTGATCTAGGGACGTTATAGACTTTTTACTGTGGTTTTATTTTCTTCTTTTAATATGGTTGAATAGAAAACATGATTTTAGGGGGGTTTCTTTTCTGTGTTTTTCCAAAAAATGTCGTCTTGATATCGGAAATCGCTTACGAACTTCAGCTCTCAGTTTTTCAATTTAGCAACTTTTTGGACCTCCATGACCAGATTTCATGGAGGGGCATTTCGGGCATTCTACATTGCGTTTTTTTTTTTTTTTTTTTTTAATTCTCGTGAGTCATGTAGAAAACTGAATTTTGAGGGGGGTTTCTTCTTTGTGTTTTTGTAAAAAAATTCATCTAGACCTCCAAATTCAGCCTCTGTTCTGGTTTTTTTTTTTGAAAAAAAAACACATAGCAGCTTTTGGGCTGCTGGCAGCCGTGTGTGGGTGTGCACATGGGCACGCATGGGGGCTGTTATGGCCCCCTCGTCGGGCCGCCTCGACGTCAATTCTTCTTTTGGGCTTTTCTCCTTCGTCCGGACTCCAATTCAAGTGAATTTTTTTTTTTGAACTTGATTAATTTTTCGTCATCTATCCAACGGTGTGCTCGGTTGCAGCTGGATCTTCTTGGATAATTACCAGTTTACCCTTTTAGCATTAAGTGCTCGTTTTTCTTTGTCCTGCCATTTCTCCTCTGTCCGGATTCCGAATCATGCGATTCTTGAGTCCATCTTGATTAGTTTTTCGTTGTCTTTCCAGCGGTGTGCTCGGTGGCACCTGAATCCACATTTTTCAGAAATGACTATTTTACCCCTAGGGCTTATTTGTCATATTTTTGATCTTTTGCTTCCGCGTCAGTTTTCATTCAGTTCCACGACCTCATGGAAGGTCACTTTGACTTCTTAGAGTCTTGTTTTCTGTTTTCGCTTCCGCATTTCGAATCCGTTATCGGATCATCCTTACGGTCCATCACAGGACACGTTGGCCTAAAAACCTGGGTCGTCACATTTCATCTAACCGGTTAGGTGTTCCTATCTAACCGATTAGATGATGCCCACAGATGAATCTAACGAAATTCCTACTTCCAAAACCTAATCAAATGCAATCCCCAAACACCTAAACATGTAATTAAATCTCTATGAATATCATCAACTATTAAACGTTTCATAAAATCTACAAATAACATCATTCATACATCTTTGATACATTTATACAAATGCAAAAGAATATGTTTACAAGATGATAAGGCCTCCATGGCCATAATTACAAAAGCTTCACTTGAAGCTTACAAAAGAATATAATTACATTGCAAAATCATTGTCCATGTTAGTCCATTACAAAAGATATCAAAAGTTCGTCCCTACACTCTAAGCTTACGGGGGTGCGTTGCCTACAACATCCTTGCCATGTCCTGAAAATGATAAATATGGGGTGAGCACGACGGCTTAGTAAGAGATGCCTAAAGCATTAGCTTTGGGCTCCCTTGAGTTAACAACCAAAGAATAGTTAAAAAAAATTGGGGTCATGCACGAGAATATCAATAAACCATAATCAACACAAATATACCGTCATGCTATGAAATGTTATGCTTTCCCGACCACCATTCCTATGATACCCCTTGATTCTAGAGCCACGGGTGATCAAGTCCGAGTACAGATTCGAGGGATACCAAACAATTAAGTATATAAATGAACATGGAATACAAAAAAAAATAAGAAATAATTAAATTTGCTGAAAGAATTCTAAATTAAAAATCCTTAAAAGTTATATAATCTAAAACTGCCAAAACCTTCAATATTATTACAATTCGGGAATCTATCTAGTGGACCCCTAATAATATTCCAGTAGGAAAATAAATAACTAAACTAAAGGAAAACCAAAACTAAAACATAAGTAGCAGTCCTACGTAGTCGGAAGAATGAGTGACCATCTTTGCTCCGCACGAACAAGCTCTAAGACTGGAATCGTCCGATACCTGAAAAAAATATAAGTGGGTCAAGCCCACGAACAAGTTCTACTCTAACTACAATCCAAACAGAGACCCGATACGCAGATACATCCTAGATAATTTAACAATAACTATATAGTCTTTACATATTTATATCCACACTAAGGGACTCTCACTGGACTGCAGGCTGGTCTCAACCTTACTAGTAGGCAATATGCAAAATGCACCTGAAGTGGGCATGATGCCTAGACCTAACAGGGTACACCTCTAATCATCATAGCCAGTTATGCATCCCATTGCATATAATCTCCCTAACCAACGATCCTGAGACTCAAGCTCATATCGTGGTACCATAAATATATATTTAAAATCCATCCAAAACCAAAGTAATGTCATTCAACTATTTGTTGACCTGACATGAATATAAGTAGGACTTAACTTTTGTAGTTAATCCATTCCCTTATTCCAAAGTAGGTAGGACTTAGCGTTTTGAACTAATCCATCCCTGATATGCCACTGTCCTATTCCAGTGCATATAATCCATAGATCCACTAATTGATGAAACAAATAATTAATCTAACATCAATTAAGTCTGACAATTGACAATACAGATAATAAATGTAAACGTCAATTACTCCACAATAAGCATAATAAAAAAAATCTGTAAATTAATATGCTTATTTGATACCACTGATACATGATTAAACAGTATAACCAGTCACAAAAAAATTTCTGAAATAAAAATTAGCCATTTAAATCATCTATATCCAATAACACTAAGCATATTTGTTTAAGAAATATATATTGTCCAAGCTATAAACACTATGTGGTTTATTATGCATTAACACACATTCCGGGAGATTAATCTATATCATAGAAATCATTTTAATCCTTCCTAGAAGTTCTTAATACACTATGGAACTTCAAAATCCAAGCACTGTGGCTAAGAAATAAGTCAAAACCACCAACCAAGCAAGGAGCCACCTCCACCATGGAAGGAGCCGCCTCCACCAAGCATGGAATCGGCTCCCCCCTTAAGGGAGCCGCCTCCCTAGCATGCAGATCCGGCTCCCTTCCATGGGGAGCCGCCTCTTTAAGAGGAGAGCCGCCTCCTTTTAAAAGGGAGACGACTCTCCTCCTATTTTTAACCTCTGCTTCGTTTCCGGTAACATTTAAACCTCTCTGTGATTCTTTGCTAAAGTTTCTAGGGTTTCATTTGTGTCCCAATTTATTCCAGAACTCATAAAAACTTTGTATGAATCATTAACAAAAATTACAATACAACAGAGGCAACAATTGATAAGATAAATCAATTTCTCTTTACAACACGTAATACAATTAGAATGCAAAATTCATATGCATACATGATCAGTTTTAAATGTTTGATTAAAATCCTGGAGTTTATCTAGGCATGCACAGAACACAAGTCTAAGAGAAAGAATTAGAGATAGAACTTGCCCTTAAGATTTCTGATTAAAATCTCAACGTCGTCTTCCTAAACTTTTCCGGCAATTCCTACTGTTGTCAACTCTTCTGTGGCCCTTGGTTCCACCCACGAACAACCACTCCTTCATTCTCTCCTTGATTCAGCCTTAGTCTTAGGCAAACCCAAATTTTCTTCTCTCTG